>NW_027514577.1:600000-932500 GCF_048772815.1 Callospermophilus lateralis | reverse complement strand
ACCCACAAAGGCACCTTCTTCCCCCAAGTAGGTCTTTGACTATCCAGAGTGTCCTCTGACTTGTAGGCCATAATATGTTCCCCCAAAATAGCCTGTCCTGTCTCAGATCTGGTCTCCTTGGCAAACTCTGTGAACTTCTCAGGAGCCAACGGTGAGCCACTAACTGCTTTCTCAAGAAAAGCAACGCTTCCGAGCTTTCCTGGCATTTGTTCTTCTCACGTCTGAAGGTACCAAGAAAGACTGACTGTCCTTGGTAAATTCAAATAAGTGAGACCACAGGGATGGGGACTGGGACTGGCTCTGTGTGCCTGGCTTCCTGGATCCAAAGTTCAGAAAGTTCCATCACCAAGGAAGTGAGGTGAGGTCATTTCCTTCCTGAACTGAATGAGGTCCCTGTCTTGGCAACCACTTTGTCTTAACTGTTGCTTCCAAGGGTCCCATGAGATTGAGGCTGCCCCTACTTCCTGTGACACTTTCACAAGTTAGAATGGTATATCAACCATAGGCACCCAGGAATAGATCTCCACACAGGCCTGTTTTGGTCCATGTTCTCTACATTAAGAAGAGAATCTAATTCAGACACAACCTTTTATTCTGACCGGGTTGTTTGCCATGGAAGATGACTTTTGCTTTCTCAGGTCCTTCATAGCTGCCTACATCTTCTCCAGGGATCATTTCTGCATGGGCCTTTGAGGTTCTCAGCAGGTGGAAGTTTCCCTACATCTCTTTATTGTAAAATCAACTCTTTCCCTGCTCTTCTATAAAGTTAGATTGAAGGAACAGTGTATGATTATGGTTAAAAACATGTTTGATTTGGGTTAGAAATCATTGTGCTGGATGAATAATGGTATTGGGAACTTGCTATGTGTATAAGAATATATAGGTGTAATATATGTATGAAAAAAGAAATCTAAGTATGATGTGAAGGCCAGAAGGGCATTGGGCCCTTGATTGGGATACGCAGCATTGAATTACGTTCTGCAGAGGTGTCTCAGATAAATCGATATACAATGGCATAGGTCCTTGTACCTTGCATGAATTAATGTAGAAGGAACATCCAGTCAAAAAGGGATAGTCGGTAGTGAAAGGTTAATAAAATAGGTACTTGTAATTTCCTGTTTTTCTGTATGCTTAACAAAACACTGTTGAAATCTTGAGAAATGTTTGCTAATCTTGTTCTAGAATGTACTGTTCCCAACTGCCAAACTGCAGAATGTACTGCCTCACTCGGTGTCACGCGAACCGCCCACTCACCCTTACACATCAGTAAACTTCCCTCCCTTCCCTCTCCAAGAAATGTATGTAAGCTCTGCATAAGCTGTTCTCAGAGCTCTCTGATCTATTTAAGTTAGCTGTGAGCCCCAGCAAGCTGGACCCAAAAAAAACCCTTTGCTGTTGCATGAGACAGTCTCTTGGTAGTCTCTTCCTCCGACACTCGCCTGACCTTTACATATTGAGGTTCCACCGAGTTCTGGCAGTGGCGGATGAGAGACCCCCAACGGGCTCCTCTCGGAGCAAGTAAGGCGCCTCTTTCTGGTTTCAGGTGTCATGTTAGGGCTTGGCAAAATTGCTGGAGATGAAGAGCCTGGGGTCTCTCCGACGGTGGCTGAGAGACGTGTCACAGAGACATAGGGCACCTCCATGGGGGACCCCAAAGAGGACTCGGAGAATCAAGGAACAATTGCTTCATCGACTCAGTGATATTTTGTTTTAGATTAGGTATTGCCATCCTATCGGGTTTTGCCGGCTACGCATTCCTGGTCTCAGTGTTGGACGTTCATTGCCTGTCTTCATGGTCTTGTCTTATCTGTGTCATGTGACTTTGCTTTTACTGTTTGTGTACCTTTCATTATGGGACAGAGCACTTCAATGGCTCTGTCCCTGACCCTTGATCACTGAACCAAAGTCTGCTTAAGGGCTCAGTATCTTTCTTTTTTTAGTAAAACGCTAGACCTGGCAGACTCTCTGTGCCTCAGAATGGCCCATTTTGGAGTCCTATGGCCCCTAGAAATATCTTTCTACTTCCCACTAATTTAAAAAGTCAGAGATATTGTCTTTCAGCCAGGGCCACATAGCCATCCTGATCAACAGCCATATATCTTAACTTTGCCAACCTCTGCAAATCTCCTCCACCATGGGTGAAGCCTTTCCTTGCCCATGCCTCTGCTCATACTCCTTCCCCCATGATCTCTCAAACCCTCACCTCTTCCACCTCCTCCACCATCTGTTCTCCCTGATTCACAAGATTTGACTCTACTGGACTCTTCTTCCCCTCCTTATCCACTGCCCTCGTCCCCTAACACACAACACACTCTAAGTGATTCCCCTGCTTCTGACTAAGCCTCTCTACCATTGGAGGAAGCTAAGCCGGTAATAGGATCTGATAATGGACCGATGTTCATGGCCCAGGTAAGTCAGGGGTTAGCCAGGAACCTGGGGATTAATTGGAAGTTATATTGTGCTTATAGACCCCAGAGTTCAGGACAAGTAGAAAGAATGAATAGAACAATTAAAGAGACCTTAACGAAATTAAGCTTAGAGACCAGCATAAAAGATTGGACTATGCTCCTGACTTATGCAATGAGTATAATCTATCTCGCATACAGCCCCCTTAGGGACCTGGTGGCCATCTCTCCACCCAGACATTTGTCAGCTGGCCATAGGTCTTTTTTATTGGGATATCCCTGATGAAGAAAATCCCACTAAAATACCATTAAATCCCTTCCGTACCATAGATAATGGAAACAAACTTTATGGATGTAGGGACACACGAGCCAGATGCGGTTGGCTAGCCTAGATTACTATGTTTGCCCGGCAAACTATCAAAGCCACAAACAGTAACGGCTGTGTGGGGGAAAAGCCGACTTCTTCTGTATTTCATGGAGATGTGATCATACAGGGGCTGCCTGATGGAACCCCAATACTTCATCAAATTCAGTACACAGCATTGGCCATATTACCAAGTAGAAAACAGAAAAAGGATGGCCCCCAGAGGGGTCTCTAGATCCTCAAATTTTGCGTGACCTTTTTAACTTCTGCAAGTGCTCAAAAGGGTGAAAGGAGATTCCCCTATGTGGAAGCCTTTTCCCTCCTTCACTCACATCCTGAACTATGCTTCTCCAATAGATTTTTATCCTCAGCCTTCTGCTCCAGACTCTCTGCTGTCACTCCCACCTCAGCAACCTGATTTCTCCCCTCCAATTACTAGATCAGAAACCCAAACCTCCACCAGTTCTCAGACAATTGCCCACTAGTGAGGTAGCAGGTACTGAGGTACCCCTCCACCGACTCATTCCTCTCTTCTCCTGTCAGTGCCCTCACTGGGTCCCACCAGGTCCTCTTTCCAGCTAACCCAAAGCTCAAACGAGCTGAGGAGAGCTCTCAGACCCTTATCCAAGATGGAATATAAATGGCCATTAAAGTTGATTTGTCATCACTGAAAACAGGTTACTAAAATTTAAAGTCCCTCACAGAATTTTGGGATACTCACTCCCGTTTTCTGCTCTGCTCTACCTGTTCTACTGCTGAAGTTTTGTTGTTAGGAAATTCCCAAACCCCTTTCCAATTATTTTTTACATCTCTCTTTTTCCTCATTCTCAGATCCTCAGAGCTTCTCTCAGCCCCACCTTCCTCGTATTCCCCCTCTGTACCAGGCCCACAGAAAAGTCTTAAATGTCCTTCTCCAGAAGTCTTCACCATGGCTGAATTTAGAACTTTCAGCATAGAGTTTCTATAAAGAGTTCAATGTAGATAAACTTTCTCTTTTTGTATTGCCCTGTTCTACTTGGCCACTGGTTAAAAAACTCAGTACTTCTAAGCTAGACAACCCCTAACTTGTTTTTCACAAAATATGTGAACAAGGCCTCTGGCCTTCAGCTGGGGCTTCACAGAAATGGCTACATTTCTAAGATAAAGAAATTACCAAATGGGCTCCGTTGTAACAGCTGGCAGGGGGAAAATAAGAAAGGGAATAAAAAGCTCTCCCCCTCCCATGTGTCCTTGAAAATTTAACTTGCCCAGAACAGAGGAAAAATCAGAAACAAATACTGCTTTTTTGAACTTCTGCAGACTGTAAACTTCTGAGCCCCATCCTTATATGCTGGGTACAAAATTCTGAAACTACCTAAACTTGAGTTTCAGGGGATTAATTGATTACAACAGAAGCAATGCCCTCTGAATCCGGTTGCAACAAAATAGGACTGTTTCCCTGTCTTCAGTGCCTTAGGTGCCTTGCCTTGTCTGTCCCTACAACAGCATAATTCTATATACTTAAACATTGTTTATGTTTTCATGAAATGGTCAACAGATGGGATTAATTTTGAAATGGTGCAGATGTTTCCCAGAGTGCTCTATCATGATGCAGGTTCGTTTGAAGATCAAATGCGGGGGGCATACAACCGGTTCCACTGGGAACATGTATCGCTCACTTTAGCCATCCTATTATGAATAGGAGTTGCTGCACGGGTGGGCACAGGAGCCACTGCCATTGTCCATGGGACACAACAAATGACCCAATTAGAAGCAGCAATAGAGCAAAACTAAGATATTAGAAACCCCCATCAGAGCTTTGCATGAATCTTTAACCTCTCTCTCTGAAGTTGTTTTACAGAACAGTTGAGGGTTGGACCTCCTCTTTATTAGAGAAGGGGGCCTTTGTGATGCATTGAGGAAAGAATGTTGTTTTTATGCTGACCATACTGGAGTTGTAATAAAATCTATGAGTAAATTTAAAAGACACCTTGAAGAGCATCAACAAGAGAGAGAGGCCCAAAAAGGGTGGCTTGAGTCTTGGTTCACACACTCCTCCTGGTTAACTACGTTTTTATCAACCTGGCAGGTCCAATAATAATCCTCATATTATTGCTAACTATAAAACCCTGTTTGCTCAACCGTGTAATTTCTTTTCTCCACGCTCAAATTGGACGAGTTAAACTTATGGTAATACCCCACTAGCAGACATAGAATGTGACACCCTCCAATGATCATTTTTATGATTAAAAGTAGCCAGAAGAAGAAGTGGGGAATTAAAGGTTAATAAAATAGGTACTTGTCACTTCTTATTTTTCTGTATGCTTAACAAAACACTGTTGAAATCTTGAGAAATGCTTGCAAATCTTGTTCCCAGAATGTTCTGTCCCCAACTGCGCAACTGCAGAATGTACTCCCTCACCCAGTTGCACGCAAACCACCCACTCGCCCTGACCCATCAATAAAATTCCCTCCCTGCCCTCTCCAGGGAAAGTATATAAGCTCTACTTAAGCTATTCTCAGGGCTATCTGCTCGATTCAAGTAATCTCTGAGCCCCAGCATGCTGGACACCAAAAAAACCCTTTGATGTTGCATGAGATAGTCTGTTGGTTGTCTCCTCCTCTGAAGCTCGCCCCACATTTACTTGGATGATTGAATGTAGAAGAGAACATCCAGTCAAAAAGGGATAGTCTATAGCATTAGGAAGATAGTCAGTACTTTTAGGAATAAGGGTGAGTATAGGAATTGGAAAAAAAAGTTCTTTAGCAATAGGGTTTCGATTAGAGAGTGAATGTAAATGTCAGCACAGGTGAAGAGTCAGTCACAATGATGAACTGGGGAAAATATGTAGGAAAGCAGATATCAATAGAGACATTACGAAAACAGGCAAAGTATAAAGTGAGTGATAGGATTAGATATTTTGAACAGGGTTGAGTTTACATATATAATCTTAGGAAGAAACAAATATGTAGTCACAAATAGGATTGACATTTGAGATCATTAGGCAAATTTCAGGTGGATGAATATTTCTCAGAATAATCTTGTGAATAGTTGATTATAAATCCACAAACATAAACATGAATGAATTTAGGTAGTGTATATAAGACACATATATTTCATATTTTGAAAAATCTGGAGAGTGTATATATATATATATATATATATATATATATATATATATATATATATACACAAAACACACACACAGACCAAAAAGTAGCAATATATATGTCAATCAAAATTCATTATAAAATATGCATCATCCAGAGATCTAAAAATATTAATTTTACTGAACATGGATTTATGTATAATGCTCTTCAACTAGCAAGCTCACCCATAGGTTGAATATCCAATTCCAACAAGTTTAGTAGGAGTGATCTCTTCTAACAATTTGTATCTACCAAGTCAGCCACCTCACAAGAATGTACGTGTGGTACCAGGTAGGAATCTATATGTGCATATAAGAATACAGAGAAAGGGAGACAGGAATTCACATATTTGTTAACCTTAAAAATACATGGACAACTATTTCAACAACAAATCGACTAGATTCATGACTCCAACTCTGTATCATGCAAAAGGCAAGTCCAACAATACACCAGGCCTACTCTGAACTGCTTGTATTTCTATTCTGTTTGGGTTAGTTTTCTCCATCATATTAGAATTAGTAGTCAGAGTCTGGTCGGGTATGGGTTAGAGTCAGGGATTCAGTATTTTGAATGGAAAATAAAAAACTGAATCCAATGTGTATGCAAATATATGCTACAGAAAATTCTTCCCACTCTCCTCCAGAACAATGCCTTGACATTACCTTCGCCCCAAGTAAGACACAATTAGAGGAGAAGAGTTAGAAAATCTGTGAATACCTATCAGGAATGGAAAATGCTCCAGATTTCACATCTTTGGAGGTGGTAGAGGAGTTTCCAAAAGTAAGGCACAGGGTAAACACTCCACAAACATGGAGCTCTGCTGGCCTAAAGACTTTTTGAGAACCTGCCTTTGAGGTTGGGCACTTAAAATATATGTTGTTTTCATTAGCTTTAGCTTTATTTGTAGTGAGACAATCAAAGCTCGATCTGCTTCTATGTGACCTGGAGGACATGGTTATTTATTTTCCAATAAAAATGAGGCAGCAGTGCTGAATTCTCTCTTTGTAGGTAAACTGTGGCCACTGAGGGCTAAGTGTCTCCCCGTGTGGACTGTGACACAACTTGGTCATCCTCCAATTATCGTCGTGTTTTTTGCTGCTGCACTGGGAGTTTGGTATTTGCTTCATGAAATACAATGAGTTCAAATGGGAGACAGTGCTGAAGGGAGTTCTGTCAGCTGTGGTGGGCATGGTCTCCAGGAGAATGCACCAACCAGGGTTCTATCCCACGTAGCTTGCCCCCTTGACAATAGCAACATGATTCTGAACATTTCCCTAAAACCTCTCCATATAAAAATATGCCTTTACGTATATGGGTCTGATGGCTGCACCATGTCAGTCTCAAGCCATTTGGAAGCCAATGGAAGATCCACATGGCCCCACCACAGATGTTTTATCACTCACTTGCATAACACTTTTCTAGGCCCACTACTCACCAGGCTCCTACTTACTAGGATCTCTGTTCTACACCATTTTCATGAAACCCAGTCAATCAAGGCCCTGTCTGGTATATTCATGATCATCAACAGGACATCAAAGGTTCTCCAGTGACATCTGGTCATGGGAATTTTAAAAATTTCATGGTAATTATCTAGCAATTTTTCATGGATGAAGTTGGAGGCACTGTGGGTTTCAATTCATTCAGGAACCCTTAAAGGGTTAGGAAACTAATTTCAGGCAAAGCTCTGGAGTACTCTCACAAGCAAGGCTACCCAATGAGTGGCCAAAAAGTCACATGAAGTGAGGCCAATTGAGGTCTATAAAGCGAGGTCCATGTGGGTTTTGAATCTCTATAATGCATGCCAAGTCTTTCAGAATAAAATCATGTAATATCCTGGCTGAGATTCGCAGTGTTCTGTGGAAAGCCAACCTGTGCCTAGATCTCAGGTTCCAATGGCAACTTCATGCCTGGCCTCCTAAAATCCCAACACAATTCTTGGCAATACTTCTCTCAGGTCAGTTCCAGAACTCAGTCTATAAGGAGAATCACACCAGAGTTCAAGTCCAGGTGGACCCAGACAACTCTTCCAACCGCTACTCAAATGAAAACAATTAAAACCAGAATACTTCCTCATGGCCCTATTCTTCTTCCATATAGACACTAATCATAACCTCTTCCTGGAGTTTTCCATGAGTTGTGCAGCCCAAGAAAATGTCCAAAATAAGCTTCTTGCACCTCTTTTGCCTAACTTCAGCGTGGCCTGGGCACCCTTCCTGTGAACCTGGAGTGATCAAATAGGCCTGCCCTTAATACTGCTCCGCTTATCCAATTTGAGGCTCTCTGACTGTGGGGTGTAGATTCTTTATGTGAATTGGAGTCATGAGAAAAGCCAAGACAGTGTCCAAAATCAGCTCGCTTTTTCCTCATTTGCCTAAAGTCAGGGTGGCCTGGACACCGTTTCTGTGAACCAGGAGTGATCAAATAAGCCTGCCGTTAATACTTCTGTGTTTCTCCAATTTGAGGCCTACTGATTTCAGGTATCAATTTCTTATGTGATTTGGAGTTACTCGAAAACCCAAGCACCTCTGCAGGGAATTGAAGAACTCATTTGACCCAAAGAATCCCTATTCTCACTTGATGGAGTTCAGGAACCTAACAGAGGAAGGCAAGAGACTTCATCCATAATGAATGATTTTTTTGCCATTATGGTTTTGGATGCACACATGGGATCATTCTTTAGATGCATCAGGTGCTGAGAATCTAACTCAAAGCCACACACATGGCCAAGAGACTAATTCAGACACATCCCTTCCCAAAGCAATTAAGCACAGAGCCACAGGTGATGCCATTCATTTCCATTAGAAAACTGTTTACTTCAGGCTTCACAAAGGGGTGGATTGAGGCAAAGAACTTCCTGACATTCAGTGAAAAACAACAATAAGTAAGCAAAAGGCCCAAAGCAGGGTTTCTCCACTGAGACTTTCCTGGTCACACTGATATCTGAGTTTTCTGAGATGCTCGCAATTCTCTTCAGCTATCCAGTACATGGCCATGTCACAGAGTTGGAGGTGGTACATATTTTGAACATAAATCCATGAGCCTATTCTAGAGAGTGGACGGAATTCAGGAAGAAAACAGCAACTTAGAAAGATAGCAGGTGTTGCACATCGACAAGACAAGCTGCACTCCATTCATATATTGGGCAGGTTGAAATATGGGAAGATTTACACTTGACAGGACACATCCATTAATGCATTCTCTTTTCCAATGTCTACAACAATGGACACAGTGGGATACACAGACATAGAAACACTCACCTTGTGAAACAACTTACTAGAAACTGTCCACTCCAAACCAAACCGCCTTTCCCATCTATTCTCAGAACATGAGACAAAACAATAAACCCACACACACTCCCACAAAGGCACCTCCTTCACCCAAGTAGGTCTGTGACTATCCAGAGTGTCCTCTGACTGGTGGGCCATACTATGTTCCCCTGAAATGGTCTGTCTTCTCTCAGATCTGGTTTCCTTGGCCAACTCTGTGCAGTTGTCAAGAGCCAGTGGTGAACCACTATCTGCTTTCTCAGGAAAGGTCCATCTTCAGAGCTTTCCTGGCATTTGGCCATCCTCACATCATTAGGTACCAAGAAAACTGACTCTGTCCTTGGTAAATCCAAACAAGTGAGCCCACTGGGACTGGGACTGGGACTGCCTCTTGGTGCCTGGCTTTTTGGATACCAAGTTCAGACAGTTCCATCACCAAGGAAATGAGGTATGTCACTTTCTTTGGAACTGAATGAGGTCACTGCCTTGGCAACGACTTTGTCCTAACAGTTGCTTCCAAAGGTCCCATGAGATGGAGCCTTCCCCTACTTCCTGTGACACTTTCACAAGGTAGTATGGTATATCAACCATTGGCACCCAAGAACAGCTCTCCACACAGGCCTGGTTTGGTCCATCTTCTCTACAATAAGAAGAGAGAGGCTGATTCATACATATCCCTTCATCCTGACCAGGTTGTTTGCATTGGAAGATGACTTTTGCTCTCTCAGGTCCTTCATACCTGCCTACAACTTCTCCAGGTATCATTTCTGCATGGACCTTTGAAGTTCTCAGCAGGTGGAAGGTCCCCAAGTTTCCTGTATTGTAAAAACCACTCTGTCCCTGCTCTTCTGTAAAATGAGATTGAGGGAACAGAGTATGTTTATGGTTAATAACAGGTTTGATTTGGGTTACGAATCATTCTGTGCGATGAATAATGCTATTGGGAACCTGCGATATTTACAAGAATATAGAGGTGAAATATAAGTATGAAAACAGAAATCTAGGTATGATTTGAAGCCCAGAAGGACATTGGGCCCTTGATTGGGATACTTAGCTTTGAATTATTCTCTGCAAAATTGTCTCAGATAATTCGATATACAATGGCATAGGACATTTTATTGAATGTAGAAGAGAACATCCAGTCAAAAAGGGATAGTCGGTAGGATTAGGAAGATAGTCGGTAGGTTTAGAAAGAAGAGTGAGTATAGGATTTGGACCAAAAGTTCTTTACAATAGTGTTTCGATTATAGAGTGAATGTAAATGTCAGCACATATGAAGTGTCAGTCACTAGGATCAACTTGGGAAAATTTGTTGAAAAGCAGATATCAATAGAAACATTATGAAATCAGGCAAAGTATAAAGTGAGTGATAGGATTAGACATTTCCAACAGGGTTGAGTTTGAATATATAAATTAGGAAGAAACAAATATGTAGTCACCAATAGGATTGACAATTGACAGCATTAGGCAACGTGGACATGGATGTTTTTAGTAATTCATGTACACTTTACATTTAGGCTTTGGTACAATCATAAATGTGACCTTTACATTTTTTTGTCCAGAATATTACTTTGATAAAATGTATATGTACATCAGGTGACATGAGTATGTCTTCCAACATTTCTGCAAGCAATATATTGAAGATGTAAAATTAGAATCGGGGGTACAAAGAGGTGTACCCTGTGTCTATGAATATAGAGATAAAGAATGAATAGACCGTAATGTGAATGAATAATATAACTTTTTTCAACTTTAAAAAATGAATTGATATAATATCTGAAAAATCACAGGAAATCGTATATTGATATACAATCATTCATTCCAAGCAGTTATACATCTAATGGTAATATTCGTGTTTTGGTTTATCATGAAGAGTGTGTGAGTTTTGCTTCAAAAGTGACTATGGAAATAATGTGTTTGGAAAGAATACTCATGAAAATACCAGTAAAGAAACCTTGACAATACATGTGTTCTGAAGCAAAAAGTGATTAAATTTGAAACAAATGCCTACAAATTTGTGAACTTGTGGATGAAATGTATATCCTATGATGTGCAAAAACTGAAGAAATAATAATGTAAAAGTGTCGAATACAAATGAATAAAGAATTACATATCATGTCCCATTGGAATCTACTTGCATTGATGTTAGACTGGGTCAGTTACTGTAGAATAATTAGGATTTGTATGCATCATTCCCTGAAGTTAGTTTTCAGTACTAGGAAACAAATATGTATTTCAGGTGGATGAATATTCCTGAATATTTTAATCAACTTTTCACAAGAATAATTTTGTGAAAAGTTGATTAAAAATCCACATACATGAACATAAATGAATTTAGAGAGTGTATATTTGACACATATATTTCATATTTTGAAAAATCTGGAGAGTGTACACACACACACACACAAACACACACACAAAACACTCACAGACATTAAAAAGTAGCAATATAAATGCCAATTGAAATTCATCAGTAAATATATATCATCCACAGATGCAAAAATATTTATTTTACTGAACATGAGTTTACGTATAATGTTGTTCTACTAGGACGCTCCTTATAGGTTGAATTTTCAGTTCCAACAGCATTTAGGAGGAGTGATCTCTTCTCACAATTTGTATCTGGCAAGTCAGCCACCTCACAAAGATGTACGTGTGATACCTGGTAGGATTCTATATATGCATATAAATATACAAGTGTGAATAGGCTAAAGAGAAAGGGAAACATGAATTCTCATATTTGTTAACTTTAAAAACACATGGAGATCTTTTTCTATTAAACATTGACTAGATTTATAACTCCTACCTTGTATAATGCAAAATGCAAGTCCAACTATACAACATGCCTCCAATGAACTGCTTGTATTTCTATAGGTTTGTGTTATTTTTCTCTATCATATTAGGATGAGTTGTCTGACTCTAGTATGTATGGGTTAGTGTCAGGGATTCAGTATTTCAAAAGGAAAATTGGAAATTGAATCCAATTTGTATGCAAATATATGCTACACAAATATCCTCCCACTCTCATCCAGAACAATGCCTTGAAATTACCTTCACCCCAAGTAAGACACAGTTAGAGGAGAATAGATAGAAAATCAGTGAATACATATCTGGAATGGAAAATGCTCAGGAGTTCACAACCTTGGAGGTTGTAGAGGAGTTTCCAAAAGTAAGGGACAGGGTAAACACTCCACAAACATGGAGCTCTGCTGGCCTAAAAACTTTTAGAGCAACTGCCTCTGAGTTTGGGAACGTGAAAAATATGTTGTTGTCAGGAGAATTGGCTTCCTTTGTAGTGAGACCATCAAAGCTGGGTCTGCCTCTATGTGATGTGGAGGACATGGTATCTTATTTTCCAATGAACATGAGGTAGCAGTGTTGATTTTCTTCTTTTTAGGTAAACTGTGGCCTCTGGGGGCTAAGTGTCTCCCCGTTGGACTGTGAAGCCATTTGGTCCTCCTCCACTTTTTGTGGGGTTTTTGCTGCTGAACTGGGAGTTTGGTATTTGCTTCATGAAATTCAAGGAGTTCAACTGAGACACAGTGCTGGAGGGAGTTCTGTCATGTGTGGTGGTTCAGAGTCTGCAGAAGAACGCACCAACCACGCTTTTATCCCTCAAAGCTTGCCACATTGCATCCTTGTCCATAGCAACCTGATTCTGAACATTGCCCTGAATCCTCTCCATATAACAAGATGCCTTTAATTACAAGGGTCTGCTGGCTGCTTCATGTAATCCACAAGCCATTTGGAAGTCAATGGAAGATCCACATTGCTCCAACACAGATGTTTTATCACACTCCTGCCCACCACAGCTCTAGGCCCACTTCTCAGCAGGCTGCAACTTTCTGGCACCTCTGTTCTACACAATTTTCATAAAACCCAGTCAAGCAAGGCACTGTCTGGTACATCCATGATCAGCAACAGGACATCCAAAGATTCTCCAGTGCCACCTGGTCATGGGAATTTCAAAAATTTCATGGTATTTATTTAGACATTTTTCAAGGATGAAGTTGGAGGCACTGTGGGTTTCAATTCATTCAGGAACCAGTAAATGGTGAGCAAGATTATTTCAATGAAAGCTCTGGAGAACCCTCACAGGCAAGGCTTCCCAAAGAATGGCCAAAAGGTCACATTAAGCCAGGCCCATTAAGGTCTACAATATGAGGTCCATGTGTGTTTTCACTCTCAACTATGTCTGCCAAGTCTTTCGAATGAAATCATGTGTTATCTTGGCTGAAATTCCCAGTGCTCTGTGGAAAGCCACTCTGGGGCTAGATCTCAGTTTCCAAGGGTGACTCTCATACATCGCCTCTTAAATCACAACACAATACATGGCAATACTTCTCTGAGATCAGTTCCTGAACTCAGTCTATAAGGGGAATCACACCAGAGTTCAAGCCCAGGTAGAACTTGTTATGTCTTCCAAGTGTCACACAAATATCCACAATTAAATCCAAAACACTTCCACATGGCACTCATCTTCTTCCATTTACACAATCATCATAATCTCTGGCTGGAGGTTTCCATGAGGGGTGCAGCCCAAGACAGTGTCCAATATAACCTCCCTTGCCCCTCATTTGCCTAAAATAAGGGTGGCCAGGACATCCTTCCAGTGAACCAAGAGTGATCAAATAGGCCTGCCATTAATATGGCACTGCTTCTCCAATTTGAGGCCGACTGACTGTGTGTTTTAGATTCTTTATGTGAATTGGAGTCTTGAGAAAAACCAAGCACTTATGGGCTAGCCTCTGCAGGATTTTGAGGAACACATTTGAACCAAATTATCACTATTCTCACATGATGGATGACAGGAACCTTACAGAGGAATGCGAGAGACTTCATCCACACTGACTGCTCTTTTGTCCATTTTGGTTTTGGATGCACACATGGGATCCTTCTTTAGATCCATCAGGTGCTGAGAATCTAAGCCACAGTCTCACACAGGGCCAAAAGGCTGATTCAGACACATCCCTTTCCAAAGCAATTAAGCAAAGAGCCACAGGTGATGCCCTTTCATTTCCATTTGAAAACTGTTTCTTTAGGCTCTACAATGGTGTGGCCTGAGGCAATGACCTTCCTGACATTCAGGGCATCAGAACAATTGGTGAGCAAAAGGCCCAAAGCAGGGTTTCTTCACTTAGAATTTCCTGGTCAAACTAATATCTGAGTTTTCTGAGATGCTCCCATTTCTTTCAGCTATCCAGTACATGGCCATGTCACAGAGCTTGGAGGTGGTACATATTTTGGACAAAAAACCATGAGCCTATTCCGGAGAGTGGCCAGAATTCAGGAAGAAAAGAGGAACTTAGGAAGATTGTTGGAGTTGTCCACCCATAAGTCAAGCCGCAGTCCATTCATAAATTGGGCAAGTTGAGTCTAGACAGGACACATCCAATGATTCATTCTCTTTTCTAATATCTAAAACCACGGACACAGTGGGATACACAGACAAAGAAACACTGGCCTTGTCAAACGACTTACCAGAAACAGTTCACTCCAAACCAAACAAACCGCCTTTCCTACCTATTCTCAGAACATGAGACAAAATCTCAAACCCACACCCACACACACAAAGGAAGCTCCTTCCCCAAGTAGGTCTGTGACTATTGGGAGTGTCTTCTGACTGGTGGGCCAAACTATGTTCTGATGAAATCGCCTGTCCTGTGTCAGATATGGTCTCGTTGGCCAAATCTGTGAAGTTGTCACTAGCCAGCGGTGAGCCACTACCTGCTGTCTCAGGAAAGGCCCCTCTTCAGAGCTTTCCTGACATTTGTTCATCCTCACCTCAGTAGGTACCAAGAAAGACTGACTCTGTCCTTGATAAATCCAAAAAATAAGACCACTGGGACTGGGACTGAGACTGGCTCTGGGTGCCTGGCTTCCCGGATTCCAAGTTCAGAGAGTTCCATCACCAAGGAAGTGAGGTGAGATTACTTCCTTCAGGAATTCTTTGAGGTCATTGCCTTGGCAACCACTTTGTCCTATGAGATGGAGGCTGCCCTTACTTCCTGTGACACTTTTACAAGTTAGAATGGTATATCAACCATAGGCACCCAGGAACAGCTCTCCACACATGCCTGGTTTGGTCTATCTTGTGTACATTAACAAGAGAGAGGCTTATTCAGACACAACCCTTCATCCTGGAAAGGTTGTTTGCGATGGAAGATGACATTTGCTCTCTCAGGTCCTTCATAGATGCCTACATCTTCTCCAGGGATCAAATTTGCATGGACATTTGAGGTTCTCAGCAGGAGGAAGATACCCTACATTCCTGTATTGTAAGACGAACTCTGTCCCTGCTCTTCTGCAAAGTTAGATTGAGGGAAGAGTGTATGGTTAGGGTTAATAACATGTTTGATTTGGGTTACGAATCATTGCGAAGGATGATTAATAGTATTGGGAACCTGCGATATTTATAAGATTATAGAGGTGAAATATAAGTATGGAAACAGAAATCTAGGTAAGATTTGAAGCCCAGAAGGGCATTAGGCCCTTGATTGGGATACTTAGCTTATAATTACGTTCTGCGCAGATGTCTCAGATAAATCGATAATCAATGGCATAGGACCTTACACCTTGGAAGATTGATTTTAGAAGAGAACATCCACTCAAATTGAGATAGTCGGTGGGATTAGGAAGGTAGTCAGTAGGTTTAGGAAATAGAGTGAGTATAGGACATGGAGCAAAAGTTCTGTAGCAATAGTGTTTTGGTTATAGAGTGAATGTAAATTTCAGCACATGTGAAGAGTCATTCACAATGATTAACTGGGGAAAATATGTAGAAAGGAAAATATCAATACAGACCTTACGAAATTAGGCAATTATACAGTGAGTGATAGGATTAGACATTTTCAATAGGGTTGAGATTGAATACATAATCTTAGGAAGAAACAAATATGTCGTCACCAATAGGAATGACATTTGAAAGCATTAGGCAACCAGGACATTTATCGTTTTAGTAATCCATGTTCACTTTCCATTTAGTATTTGGTACAATCATAAGTGTGATTTTTGCATTTTGTGCCCAGAAAAATATTGTGATCAAATGTATATGTAGATCATAAGACATGAGTATTTCTTCCACGATTACTGGGAGCAATATTTGAAGACATATAAATTAGTATTGGGGGTACAAAGTGGTGTACCCTGTGTCTATGAATATAGAGATAATGCATGAATAGACCATACTGTGAATAAATATTATAACTGGTTCCACTTTAAATAATGGATTGAATTGATATCTGAAAATATATAGGAAATCATATATTGACATACAATCATTCACTCCAACCAGTTATATATCTAATGGTAATCTTAGGGTTATTGTTTATCATGAAGTGTGTGTGAGTTTTGTTTCAAAAGTGATTATGGAAATCGAAAATAATATGTTTGGAAAAAAGTCTCATGAAAAGACCAGTCAAGAAATATGGAGGAATCCATGTGTTCTGAAGCAGGAAGTGATTGAAAGTGAAACAAATGCCTATAAATTTTCTAAATTGTGAATGAAATATATATCCTGTTATGTGCATAAACTGTTGAAATAGTAATGTATCAGTGTTGAATAAAAGTGAAAGTCAAAATACACATCATGTCCAATAGGAATCTACTTGCATTGATGTTAAACTGGGTCAGTTACTGTAGAAATATTAGAATTGTGTGCATTATGCACCAAAGATAGTTTTTTTTTTATTTTTATTTATGGTCGTTCAAAACATTACATAGTTCTTGATATATCATATTTCACACTTTGATTCAAGTGGGTTATGAACTCCCATTTTTACCCTGTATACAGATTGCAGAATCACATCAGTTACACATCCATTGATTCACATATTGCCATACTATTGTCTGTTGTATTCTGCTGACTTTCCTATCCTCTACTATCCCCCCTAGCCTCCCTGCCCCTCCCCACTTCTCTCTCTACTCCCTCTACTGTAATAAATTTCTCCCCCTTGTATTATTTTTCCCTTTCCCCTCAATTCCTCTTGTTTGTAATTTTGCATAACCCAGAGTGTCTCCTTCCAATTCCATGAAATTTCCCTTCTCCCTCCCTTCCACCTCTCATCCCTGTTTAATGTTAATCATCTTGTCATGCTCTTTGTCCCTATCTGTTCTTAGTTACTCTCCTTATATCAAAGATGACATTTGGCATTTGTTTTACAGGAATTGTGTAGCTTCACTTAGCATAATCCAGTCTAATGCCATCCATTTTCCTGCAAATTCTGTGATTTTTTCATTTCTCAATGCAGAGTAATAATCCATTGTGTGTTAATGCCACATTTTTTTTATCCATTATTCTATTGAAGGGCATCTAAGTTGGTTCCACAGTCTTGCTGTTGTGAATTGTGCTGCTATGAACATCGATGTAGCAGTGTCCCTGTAGCATGCTCTTTTTAGGTCTTTAGTGAATAGAACAAGAAGGGGAATAGCTGGGTCAAATGGTGCTTCCATTCCCAGCTTTCCAAGAAATCTCCATACTGCTTTCCCAATTGGCTGCACCAATTTGCAGTCCCACCAGCAATGTACAAGTGTACCTCTTTTCCCACATCCTTGCCAGCACTTCTTGTTGTTTGACTTTATAATGGCTGCCAATCTTACTGGAGTGAGATGGTATCTTAGGGTGGTTTTAATTTGCATTTCTCTGACTGCTGGAGATGGTGAGCATTTTTTCATGTACTTATTGATTGATTGTATGTCCTCATCTGAGAAGTGTCTGTTGAGGTCCTTGGACCATTTGTTGATTGGGTTATTTGTTATCTTATTGTCTAATTTTTTGAGTTCTTTGTATACTCTGGATATTAGGGCTCTCTCTGAAGTGTGAGTAGTAAAGATTTCTTCCCAGGATGTAGGCTCCATATTTACCTCTCTTATTGTTTCTTTTGCTGAGAAAAAATTTTTTAGTTGAGTAAGTCCCATTTGTTGATTCTAGTTATTAACTCTTGTACTATGGGTGTCCTATTGAGGAATCTGTAGCCCGACCCCACAGTATGTACATCGTAACCAAATTTTTCTTCTATCAGACAGTGTGTCTCTGATTTGATATCAAGCTCCTTGATCCATTTTGAGTTAACTTTTGTGCATGGCGAGAGAAAGGGATTCAGTTTCATTTTGTTACATATGGATTTTCAGTTTTCCCAACACCATTTGTTGAAGATGCTATCCTTCCTCCATTGCATGCTTTTAGCCCCTTTATCAAATATAAGATAGTTGTAGTTTTGTGGATTGGTTTCTGTGTCCTCTATTCTGTACCATTGGTCCACCTGCCTTTTTCGGTACCAGTACCATGCTATTTTTGTTACTATTGCTCTGTAGTATAGTTTGAAGTCTGGTATCGCTATACCACCTGATTCACACTTCATGCTTAGCATTGTTTTGCAATTCTGGGTCTTTTATTTTTTCATATGAATTTCATGATTGCTTTCTCTATTTCTACAAGAAATGCCTTTGGGATTTTGATTGGCATTGGATTAACCCTATAGAGAACTTTTGGTAATATCGCCATTTTGATGATGTTAGTTCTGCCTATCCATGAACAGGGTATATTTTTACATCTTCTAAGATCTTCTTCTATTTCTCTCTTTAGGGTTCTGTAGTTTTCATTGTATAAGACTTTCACCTCTTTTGTTAGGTTGATTCCCATTTTTTTTTTTAGGATATTGTGAATGGAGTGGTTGTCCTCATTTCCATTTCAGAGGATTTGTCGCTGATATACAGGAATGCATTTTATTTATGCGTGTTGATTTTATATCCTGCCACTTTGCTGAATTCATTTATTAGCTCTATTAGTTTCTTTGTAGACCCTTTTGGGTCTGCTAGGTATAGAATCATGTCATCTGCAATAGTGATAATTTAAGTTATTATTTTCCTATTTATATGCCTTTAATTTCTTTCATCTGTCTAATTGCTCTGGCCAGTCTTTTGAGAACTATATTGAACAGAAGTGGTGAGAGCGGGCATTCCTGTCTTGTTCCAGATTTTGGAGGGAATGTCTTCAATTTTTCTCCATTAAGAATGACGCTAGCCTGCGGTTTAGCATAGATTGTTTTTACAATATTGAGGAATGTTCCTGTTATTCCTAGTTTTTCGAGAGTTTTGAACATAAAGGGATGCTGTACTTTGTCGAATGCTTTTTCTGCATCTATCTAGATGATAATATGGTTTTTATTTTTAAGTCTATTGATGTGGTGAATAACACTTATTGATTTTCGTATATTGAACCCTCCTTGCATCCCAGGGATGAATCCTACTTGATCATGGTCCACATTTTTTTGATATGTTTTTGTATCTGATTCTCCAGAATTTAATTTAAGATTTTTGCATTTAGGTTCATTAGAGATATCGGTCTTTAGTCTTTTTTCTTTGAAGTGTCTATCTGGTGAAGGAATCAGAGTGATATTGGCCTCGTAGAATGAATTTGGAAGATCTCCCTCTTTTTCAATTTTCTGAAATAGCTTGAAAAGTATTGGTATTAGTTCATATTTAAAGGTTTTGTAAAAGTCTGATGTATACCCATACGGTCCTGGGATTTTCTTAGTTGGTAGTCTTTGGATGGTTTCTTTTATTTCCTCAATTGATATTGGTATGTTTAGGTTGTCTATATCCTCCTAACTCACTCTGGTCAGATCATATGACTTAAGAAATATTTCGATGCCTTCACTATCTTCTATTATTTTGGAGTATAAGGATTCAAAGTAATTTCTGATTATCTTCTGTATTTCTGAAATATCTGTTGTGATATTGCCTTTTTCATCCCATATGATAGTAATTTCAGTTCTCTCTCCTCTTCATTAGCATGGCTAGGGGTCTGTCCATTTTATTTATTTTTTCAACGAACCAACTTTTAGTTTTGTCAATTTTTTCAATTGTTTCTTTTGTTTCGGTTTCATTGATTTCTGCTCTGATTTTAATTATTTCTTTCCTTCTACTTCTTTTGCTGTTGTTTGCTCTTGTTTTTCTAAGATTTTGAGATGAAGTATGAGATCATTTATTTGTTGTTTTTTTCTTTTTCTAAGGAATGAACTCCAAGCAATGAATTTTCCTCTTAGAACTGCTTTCAATGTGTCCCATAGATTCCGATATATTGTGTCTGTGTTTTCATTTTTCTCTAAGAATTTTTTATTTTCCTCCTTGATGTCTTCTATAACCCATTGATCATTCAGTAACCTATTGTTCATTCTCCAAATAATGCATGGTTTTTCCTTCCTTCTTTTATCATTGATTTTTAGTTTCATTCCATTATGATAAGATAAGATGCATGGTATTATCTCTACTTCTTTAATTTGTCTAAGAGTTGCCCTGTGACATAATATATGATCTATTTTTGAGAAGGATCCATGTGCTGCTGAGGAAAAATGTAACTGCTTGATGTTGGGTCGTATATTCTATATATGTCAATTAAGTCTAGGTTATTAATTGTGTTATTGAGTTCTATAGTTTCCTATTTCAACTTTTGTTTGGAAGTCCTGTCCAGTGGTGAGAGAGCTGTGTTGAAGTCTCCCATGATTATTGTATGGTGGTCTATTAGACTCTTGAACTTGAGAAAAGTTTGTTTGATGAACATAGCTGCACCATTGTTTGGGGCATACATATTTATGATTGTTATGTCTTGCTGGTGTATGGTTCTCTTGAACAGTATGTAGTGTCCCTCTTTATCCCTTTTGATTAACTTTGGCTTGAAATCTATTTTATTTGATATGAGTATGGACACTCCTGCTTTTTTCCGAAGTCCATATGAGTGATATGATTTTTTCCAAACTTTCACCTTCAGTGTATGTATGTCTTTTTCTTATCAAATGCGTCTCCGGTAGGCAGCATATTATTGGGTCTTGTTTTGTGATCCATTCTACTGGCCTGTGTCTGTTAATTGGTGAGTTTAAGCCATTAACATTTACAGTTATTATTGAGATAAGGGTTGTTCTTCCAGCCATATTTGTTTATTTATGTTATTAAACATGGATTGTTTTCCTCTTTGATTATTTCCCCCCTTTAATGTCCTAACTCCCACTGTTGGTTTTCATTATTTTCCAATTACTCTTCCTGTAATATTTTGCCAAGGATGTTTTGAAGAGATGGTTTTCTAGCTACAAATTCTTTTAACTTCTGTTTATCGTGGAAAGTTTTAATTTCATCTTCCATCCTGAAGCTTAATTTTGCTGGATACACAGTACATGGTTGGAACCCATTTTCTTTCTGTGATTGAAAAATGTCATTCCAGGATCTTCTAGCTTTCAGAGTCTTTGTTGAAAGATCAGCTGTTATCCTGATTGGTTTACCCCTAAATGTAATCTGCTTCCTTTCTCTTGTAGATTTTAAAATTCTCTCCTTATTCTGTATGTTGGGCATCTTCATTATAATGTGTCTAGGTGTGGATCTCTTATGATTTTTCACATTCGTCGTCCTGTAGGCTTTTAGAATGTGGGAGTCTGTCTCATTCTTCAAGTCTGGGAAGTTTTCTCATATTATTTCATTGAATAGATTGCTCATTCCTTTGGTTTTGACCTCTATACCTTCCTGTATCCCAATGACTCTTAAGTTTGGTCTCTTTATTTTATCCCATATTTCTTGGATGTTCTGTTCATGGTTTCTTAACAGTTTGGCTGAGCTGTCTATGTTCTTTTCAAGTTGAAATACTTTGTCTTCATTGTCTGATGTTCTATCTTATAAGTGTTCTACTCTGATGGTAGTATTCTCAATTGAGTTTTTAAGATGGTTTATTGCTTCCTGCATTTCTAGGATTTCTGTTTGTTATTTTTTACAACCTCTATCTCCCTGTATAGTTGATCTTTTGCTTCTTGGTTTTGTTTATGTAATTCATTGTTGAAGTGATCTTTCATTGTCTGATTTTGCTGTCTAATGTCTTCCTTGAGACTTCAGATCATCTGAAGAATGTATATCCTGAGTTCTTTATCTGACATTCCATCTGCTGCAGCTATTACCTCTTCTAAAGTTGTGTTGACCTGCATTGCTTGTGGTTCTTTTTTCCTTTTCTTTTCATACTGCTCGCGTTTCTTTCTGCTTGGTGAAACTGTTGTGATTTTGAAATTTTCCCCCTATATATTTATATTGCTCTTGTATATTTGAAAAGTCTTCATTGCAGGGGCAGGGGTGGCTGTGCTGTTCCACCAATTGGGGTGATATATCTACCACGCTGATGGGCCGCTAGGCCTGTTATTCTGATCGGTCGCAGGTCTGCTTACCATGCAGGCGCAGGAGGCTGCTCTCCTCTGCCCCTCCTCCAATTGGTGTGACGTGTCTACCACGCCCGTGGACCCCTGCGGTGTTCTGCCGATCGGTCGCAGGTCTGCCTTCCTTGCTTGCGTGGGCGGCGGCTCTGCTCTACCCCTACCCCAATTGGGGTGACGTGACTACCACGCCAGTGGGCCGCTGGGCCTGGTCTGCCGGTTGGTCGCAGGTCAGGATACCTTGTGAGCACGGGCTACAGATCTGTTCTGCCCCTACTCCAAATGGGGTAAAGTGTCTGCTGCGCCAGCAGGCCGCTGGGCCTCTTCTTCTGGTCAGGTGCAGGTCTGCTACCTTGCAGGCGCAGGTGGTGGCTCTGCTCTCCCCCTACTCCAATTGGTGTGTCGTGACTACCATGCCTGCAGGTTGCTGGGCCTGTTCTGGGCATGGGCAAATGCTCTGCTCTGCCCCTACTCCTATTGGGGTAATGTGACTACCATGCCGGTGACTCACTGGGATTGCACTAGGCACGGGAGAAGGCTCTGCTCTGCAACAACTCCAATTGGGGTGACGTGACTACCACACCTGTGGGTCGCTGGGCCTGTTCTGGGCCCGGGTAGCAGCTCTGTTCTGCCTCTACTCCAATTGGGTTGACGTGACTACCATGCAGGTGTGTCACTGGGTCTGTTCCAGGTGCGGGCAGCTGCTCTGCTCTGCCCCTCTGGCTTGATGACAAAGTGAGAGAGACCCGGGTGTTTGTGACTCACTTTCTTCACCAGGAGACCAACTGTTTCTGTCACTGCTGGTATCAATGAAGTTATCTCCTCTGCTGCTTTCTGATGACATCAGAAATTTGTCATGTTGGTATCCCATGTGAAAGGCAGCATTTTGTTCCCTTTTCTGGGTGACCAAAGCAATGGGTGAGTCCTGACCGGCCCTCACAAGCCGCGTCTCAATCCTGTTGCCACTGCCTATGAAGGCTCGGTTGATATTTACCTCCACAGTATTCAGCAAGACCCGGAACGAGAAGCAGTTTCCGCGGGTTCTTTAGCCCTGGGCCAGATCAGTTCCGAGAGGCGGAATTCGGCCGCTCTGGGCTTGGTGTATGTTCTAATAGGAGCAGGCTCCAAGACGGAGTTTCTGCAGGTTCTTTGGCACTGAGCCTGAGTAATTTGTCTGTGACACAAAGGTGAATGGCATCCTGAAATTACCTGTTCTATAGGTGAATGAGCTTCGATCAGTCGAAAACAGGGATGGTGACATCAGCTCTCCAAGATGGTGGCCGCTGGCTTCCTCTGTGGTCTGACCGGTGTGGAGAACCGAATTGGACCGCATCCTTTCCTGTCTCAAACCCAGAATTCAGCACTTAGCACAGTGATTGCATACCTGTCAGGAGCCCACAGAATCCACACCGCTGTATATTTGCATTGCTATCTCTTCGTTTCCCAGTGCACGCCGCAGACTCTAGCCGCAGACCGATTTCCTGAATAAGCAGCATGACCCTCTATGCGGACAAATCACTCGTGTTTGAGCCCGCGTAGCTGATCCTCGTGAGATGGAAATATGTCGACTAGGTTTTGGAGCACCCCAATTTTGCTGGAAATTTCTAACAAGATAGGTTTTAGCCATTATAACTCGTCATTCTCCCGCACAGTGACGCGGTACATGGGGGTGATGCACTCCCTTCACCACCATCATATGATCCCCCAAAGTTAGTTTTCAGTACTAAGAAACAAATATGTATTTCTGGTGGATGAATAATTCTGAGAATATTCTTGTGAAAACTTGATTATTAATCCAAATACATGAATATGAGTGAATTTAGGGAGTGTATAATAAGAAAAATATACTTCATATTTTGAAAAATCTGGAGAGTGAATATATATATATATATATATATATATATATATATACACACACACACACATACACACACAGACATTAAAAAGTAGCATTATGTATGCCAATCGAAATTCACCACGAAGTAATATATCGTCCACAGATCCAAAAATATTCATTTTAATGAACATGGATTTATGTTGTTCAAATAAGAAGCTCACTCATATGTTGAATTTTCAGTTCCAACAGCATTTAGTAGGAGTGATCTCTTCTCACAATTTGCATCTGCCAAGCCAGCCACCTCACAAAATGTACGAGTGATACCAGGTAGAATTCTATATGTGCATATAAAAATACATGTGATGAATAGGCTACAGAGAAAGGGAGACAGTTATTCACATGTTTGTTAACTTTTAAAACACATGGAGAACTATTTCAATTAAAATTCGCTAGATTTATAACACCTACCATTTATCATACGAAAGGCAAGTCCAACTATACACCATGCCTCCTGTGAACCTCTTGTATTTCTATTCTGTTTGGGTTATTTTTCTCCACCATATTAGGATTAAAAGTCAAAGTCTAGTAGGGTATGTGTTAGTGTCAGGGATTCAGTATTTCGAATGGAAAATTGGAAAATGTATCCAATATGTATGCAAATATGTGCTACACAAAAATCTTCCCACCCTCATTCAGCACAATGCCTTGACATTACCTTCGCCCCACATAAGACACAATTAGAGGAGAAGAGTTAGAAAATCTGTGAATACATATGTGTAATGAAAAATGCTCAGGAGTTCACAAATTTGCAGGTGGTAGAGGAGTTTCCAAAAGTAAGGGACAGGGTAAAAACTCCACAAACATGAAGTTCTGCCAGCCTAACATGTGGAGAAACTGCCTCTGAGGTTGGGCAATGAAATATATGCTGTTGTCAGGAGCATTAGCTTCATTTGTTGTGAGACCATCATAGCTGAGTCTTCATCTATGTGATCTGGATGACATGGATTCTTATTTTCCAATGAACATGAGGCAGCAGTGCTGAATTTTCTATTTGTAGGTAACCTGTGGCCACTGGGGTCTAAGTGTCTCCCCTTGTGGACTGTAATTCCATTTGGTCATCCTCCACTATTCGTGGTATTTCTTGCTGCTGCACTGGGAGATTGGTGTTTGCTTCATGAAATACAAGGATTTCAAATGGGACACAGTGCTGAAGTAAGTTCTGTCAAGTGTGGTGGGTCAGGTTCGTCAGGAGAATGCACCAACCAGGCTTCTATCCCACATAGCTTGCCCCATTGACCATAGCAACCTGATTCTGAACATTGCCCTAAAACCTCTCCATATAACAATATGCTTTCACATATAAGGGTCTACTGGCTGCAAAATGTCAGTCACAATCCATTTGGAAGCCAATGGCAGATCCAAATGCCCCCACCACAGATGTTTTATTACACACCTGCCAACCACTACTCTAGTACAACTACTCAGCAGGATCCAACTTACTGGCATCTCTGTTCAACACCATTTTCATAAAACCCAGTCAATCAAGGCACTGTCTTGTATACTCATGATCAGCAACAGGACATCCAAATATTCTCCAGTGCTACCCGGTCATGGGAATTTCAAAAATTTCATGGTATTGATATAGCCAATTTTCAAGGATGAAGTTGGAGGCACTGTGAATTTTAATTCACTCAGAAACCATTAAATGGTGATGAAGCTCATTTCAATGAAAACTCTGGAGAATTCTTACAGGCAAGGCTTCCAAAAGTGGCGAAAAGTCAGATTAAGCCAGGCCCCTTGAGGTCTACAATGTATGGTCCATGTGTGTTTCGACTCTCAAATATGGCTGCCAAGTCTTTAAGAATAATATCATGTGATATCCTCGCTGAGATTCCCTGTGCTCTGTGGAAAGTCAACTTGGTCCTAGATGTCACTTTCCAAGGGCAACTCTCATGCATGGCCATCTAAAATTCCAACACAATTCCTGGCAATAATTCTCTGAGATCAGTAAAAGAACTCAGTCTCTAAGGGGAATCACACCAAAGTGCAAGCCAAGGTGGACCCAGAGATCTCTTCCAACCGCCAGACAAATATCCACAATTTAAACCAAACACTCTCACATGGCCCTCATCTTCTTCCATATAGACACTCATCATATTCTCTGGCTGGAGGTTTCCATAAGGGACACAGCCCATGACAGTGTCCAAACTAAGCTCCGTGCCCCTCATTTGCCTAAAGTCAGGGTGGACTGGACTCTCTTCCTGTGAACCAGTAGTGATCAAATAGGCCTGCCTTTAATATTGCTTGGCTTCTCCAACTTGAGGCCTTCTAGCTTTGGGGTTTAGATTCTTTAAGTGAATTGGAGTCATGAAAATCAAACACCTATGGCCTAGCCTCTGCAGGGCTTTGAAGAACTCATTTGACCCAAAGGATCCCTATTCTCACTTGATGGATATCAGGAACCTACCAGAGGAAGGCAAGAGAGTTCATCAACAATATCTGATCTTTTTGCCATTTTGGTTTTGGATGCATGCATGGGATCTATCTTTAGATCCATCAGGTGCTGAGAATCTAAGCCACAGCCTCACACAGGGCCAACAGGCTGATTCAGACATATCCCAATCCTAAGCAATTAAGCAAAGAGTCACAGGTGATTCCCATTCATTTCCATTTGAAAACTGTTTTCTTCAGGGTTCACAAAGTGGTGGCTTGAGGCAAAAAACTTCCTGACATTCAACAGAACAATAGGTAAGCAAAAGGAACAAAGAGGGGTTTCTCCACTGAGACTTTCCTGGTCAACAGATATTTGAGATTTCTGAGATGCTAGCCATTTCTTTCAGCTATCCAGTACATAGCCATGTCACAGATCTTGGAGGTACAAATCTTGGACACAAAACCACGATACTATTCTGGAGAGTGGCCAGAATTGAGAAAGAAAACAGGAAATTAGGAAGCTTGTAGGTGTTGCCCATCCATAAGGCAAGCCAGAGTCCACTCATGAATTGGGCAGGATGAATGCTGGGAAGCTTTCTACTAGACAGGACACATCCATTGATGCATTGTCTTTTCTAATGTCTACAACAATGGACTCAGTGGGATACACACACATAGAAACACTCGCCTTGTCAAAGGACTTAATAGAAATATTCCACTCCATACCAAACAAACCGCCTTTCCTACCTATTCTCAGAACATGAGACAAAACCACAAACTCACACCCACACCCAAAAAGGCACCTCCTTCCCCCTAGTAGGTCTGTGACTCCCTGGAGTGTCGTCTGACTGGTGGGCCATTCTATGTTCTTCCAAAATGACCTCTCCTGTCTCAGATCATGTCTGCTTGGCCAACTCTGTGAAGTTCTCAAGAGCCAGCGGTGAGACACTACCTGCTTTCTCAGGAAAAGCCCCTCTTCAGAGGTTTCCTGGCATTTGGCCATCCTCACATCTGTAGGTACCAAGAAAGACTGACTCTGTCCTTGGTAAATCCAAACATGTCAGACCACTGGGACTAGGACAGGGACTGTCTCTTGGTGCCTGGCTTCCTGGATTTCAAGTTCAGAGAGTTCCATCACCAAGGAAGTGAGGTGAGATCACTTCCTTCAGGATATGAATGATGTCACTGCCTTGGCAACCACTTTGTCCTAACAGTTGCTTCCAAAAGTATCATGAGGTGGAGGCTGTCCTGATTTTCATGGGACACTTTCTCTAGTTAGAATGTTATATCAACCATAAGCACCCGGGAACAGCTTCCACACAGGACTGGTTTGGTCCATGTTCTATACATTAAGAAGAGAGAGACTGATTCAGACACAACCCTCCATCCTGACCAGGATGATTGCCATGGAAGATGACTTTTGCTTTCTGAGGTACTTCATAGCTGCCTTCATCTTCACCAGGGATCATTTCTGCATGAACATTTGAGTTTCTCAGCAGGTGAAGATCCCCTAGATTCCTGTAGTTTAATACCCACACTGTTATTGCTCTCCTGCAAAGTGAGTGTATGGTTACGGTTAATAATATGTTCGATTTGGGTTAGGAATCATTCTGCAGGAAGAATAATGAGATTGGGAACCTGCGATATTTATAAGAATATATACGTGAAATATATGTATGAAAACGGGAATCTAAGAAAGATTTGAAGCCCAGAAGGGCATTGGGCCCTTTATTTGGATACTTAGTGTTGAATTATGTTCTGTACAGTTGTCTCAGTTAAATCGAAATACAGTGACATAGGACCTTGTACCTTGGATGATTGAATGTAGAAGAGAACATCCAGTCAAAAAGGGATAGTCAGTAGGATTAGGAAGATAGTCAGTAGGTTTAGGAAGAAGAGTGAGTATATGATTTGGAATAAAAAGCTTCTTTAGCAATAGGGTTTCGTTTAGAGAGTGAATGGAAATGTCAGCACATGTGAAGAGTCAGTCACAATGATGAACTGGGGAAAATATGTAGGAAAGCAGGTGTCAATAGAGACATTACCAAATCAGGCAAAGTATAAAGTGAGTGATAGGATTAGACATTTTCAACAGGGTTGAGTTTGAATACATAATCATAGGAAAAAACAAATATCTCGTCACAAATGGGAATGACATTTGAGAGCATTAGGCAACCTGGACATGGATGTTATTAGTTATCCACGTTCACTTTCCTTTTAGGCTTTGGTACAATCATAAGTGTGACATTTTTATGGTTTTTTTTTTTTTGTTCAGAATATTACTGTGATAAAATGTATATGTAGATCAGGTGGCATGAGTATTTCTTTCACCATTTCTGGGAGCAATATTTTGAAGACGTATACATTAGTATTAGGGGTACAAAGAGGTGTACCCTGTGTCTATTAATATAGAGATAATGCATGAATAGACCATACTATGAATAAATAACGTAACTGATTCCACTTTAAATAATGGATTGAATTGATATGTGAAAATATATAAGAAATCTTATATTGATATACAATCATTCATTCCAACCAGTTATATTTCTAATGGTAATATTAGGATTATGGTTTATGATGAATGGTGTTTGAGTTTTGCTTTACACGTGATGATGTTAAACAAAAATAATATGTTTGGAAAGAAGTCTCATGAAAAGACCAGTCAAGAAACATGGAGGAATACATGTGTTCTGAATCAGGAAGTGATTGATCGTGAAACAAATGCCTATAAATTTTCTAATTTGTGACTGAAATATATATCCCATCATGTGCATGAACTGAAGACATAGTAATGTACAAGTGTTGAATAAAAATGAAAGTCAAAATACACATCATGTCCCCTAGGAATCTACTTGCATTCATTTTAAACTGGCTAAGTAACTGTAGAAATATTAGGGTTTGTATGCACCATTCACTGAATTTAGTTTTCAGTACTAGGAAACAATATGTATTTCAGGTGGATGATTATTTCTGAAAATAATCTTGTTGAAAGTTGATTATAAATCCACAGATATGAATATGAATGTATTTAGGGGCGTGCATAATAAGACACATATATTTCATATTTTGAAAAATCTAAAGAGTATATATATATATATATATATATATATATATATATATACACACACACACACACGCAAATGCACAGATATTAAAAAGTAGCAATACAGGAGATCCATTATGAAGGCAGGCATGGAGAATTCAAGTCTCTGATCTCTTCAGCTGCGCGGGCATAGGGAGTCGTAAACTGTCTAAATGCTGTTTGCTCAGAATCACTAGGCAATATTGACCTGTTGTGAATCTGGGGCGAACAGTCTGGGCCCCTCAGAACACACACAAAGCCCGGATTGGCTGCATTCAAGCTTAGATTCATCTGGTTTTTGTGACTCAGCACTAACATTCCCGCTGAAATAATTGGTCGGGCTTTCGGAATTGACAGAGTTAAAAGCCAACTGAGCCTTCATAGGCAGTGGCCACAGGATTGAAATGGGGCTTGGGAGAGAGAGTCAGGACCCAGCTGTTGCATTGGTCACCCAGCAAAGGGAACGAACGGTCACCATTTTAATGGTATACCACCATGGCAGCGAACTGACGTCACAGTCGGAGGAGATAACTTCATTGAAACCAGTGCGACAAGTATGTTATCCCATTGCCATCTCTCTCAACACCGCAGGGAAACCTCAAGGGCCCTTCCCACCTCTGCCGTAATGGCCCCTCCCAGCTCTCCAAGGAGCGCAATACCCAGACCTAGGGAATCAGGATTGGCTCGGGACTCGAGGCGTGTAATTGCCGGCTACCGCTCCCACCAGTGCTGACAATTGAGGTCTCTTACACCACCTACCGGGGCCATGGCTCCCGAAGGGCAAGCAAATTCGCTGGGGTTTCTCAGCCCCAAGCTCTACAAACTTAGGGTCTGAGGGAGGCAATTAAGGAGAGTGTGCCCAGCCGTTCATGGAAACAGGGCTACCAGGAGCATAGGCCTGGCTTGTAACCAGTATTGTGGTGAGCGTCACAGGTGAGTGGGGCCTGGCTTGAGGAAGCACAAGAGAAGGCCCTAGGCACTCAGGGTTGGAGACCCGCCCAGTCTGGGAGGAAGAGCTGCTGCACAGTGATTGGTTCCCACTTATTGAGAGGAGAAGCTTGGCCCAGTGCGCACAGCTCCACCTACTGGAAGAGAAGTTAATTGAACTCTAGGACTGCATGTATTATTACTATTTTTTTATTTGTATTTTTTTCTTTTTCTTTCATTTTCATTTTTGTTGTTGTTGTTCATTAACTTTTTTAAATGTTTTTATTTTTTTAATTTCTTTTATTTTATTATTATTATTATTAATATTATTATTTTAAATTTTAATTTTCAATTTTTTAATCATCATTATTACTTAAAATTTTCTTTCTTTATTTTCTATTTTTTTTGTCTTTTCATTTCATTTCAATTTTTTTATTCCCCCTTACTTGAATTCTACCTGCCCACTCTCATTCTCTTTAGTGACTTCTCCCTTCCCTTCTAATATCTTTCCTCTCAAGCATCAAATAAATTTATAAGAGTAAGCAGTAACTCAGTAGTCAAACAGAACGAGAAGTAACATGAGAAGCATAAAAAAGCAAGGAAGAAAAGGAGTACGAACAATGAAGGACAGCCTAAATATTCAAGAGCACCTAGAGTCATCAGAAAAATGGTCATATAAAGAACTCAAGGAATACCTTAGACAGATGGAATGGAACCTTAAAGAGGATACGAGACAGCAAAAACAAACAGTGATAGAACGCATTGAAAATAAATTACATAAACAGATAAAATAAGAAATTAAGCATCTTTATCAGGAGATAGATATTATTAGAAAAATCAAACAATAATTCTAGAAATCAAGGAAATGATAAACCAAATTAAAAATTCAATTGAGAGTATCACTAACAGTGTAGAGCAAGTAGAAGACAGAATGAAGACAAAATATATCATCTTGAAAAAAGTCTAGCCAACAAAGAAATGCTGTAAAAAATTATGAGAAAACATTCAAGAGATATGGAATAACATAAAAAAAAAAACTAATGAGTCATATGGATAGAGGAAGGTACAGAGATTCAAACCAAGGGAATGAGAAATCTGCTGAATGAAATAATTACAGAAAACTTTCCAGAAATAAAAATGGAAAGGGATAAACAAATTGTAGATGCTTACAGGACATCGAGCACACAAAATCACAGTAGACCAATGCCAAGAAACATTGTTATGAAGATATCCAATATACAGAACAAAGAGAAAATATTAAAAGCTACCAGAGAAAGGAGGCAGATTAGAATCATTACAATCAGGGGTAAACCAAAAAGGTTAACAATGGATTTTTTATCATAGATGCTGGAAGTGAGAAGATCCTGGAACAACGTACTTCAAACACTGAAAGACAATGGATGCCAACCAAGAATTATGTATCCAGCAAAATTAAGCTTAAGGTAAGACAACGAGATAAAAATATTTCATGATAAACAAAACCTAAAAGAATTTGCAGCCAGATAACCAGCATTGCAAAGCATCTTGAGCAAAACACTACACGAGGAAGAAATGAAAATCAACAACGAAAACCATGAGCGAGAAGTGCCTCAGTAATGACAGAGGGCGGGGGAAAAGCTAATCATGGAGAAACAAACTAATTTAAAAAAAAGATATAAGCAAACATGGGTGGCAGTACAAACCATATATCATTAGTAACTCTAAAAGTAAATGGCTTAAACTCTCGAATAAAGTGACATAGGCTTGTAACTTGAAATAAAAAAAAAAATCCAACAATATATTGCTTCCAAGGGACACATCTGAATGGAAAAGACATACACAGGCTGAAGGTGAAAGATTGGGAAAATTTATACCATGCACACGGTCCTCGTAAGCAAGCAGGGGTGGCCATCCTCCTATCGAATAAAATCGACCTCAAGACTAATTTAATCAAAAGGGATAAAGAAGGACATTATATATTGCTAAAATGAACCATTCACCGACAAGACATAACAATTATCAATATTCACGCAGCAAATAATGGTGCTGCGATGTTAATAAAACAAATTCTCCTCAAGTTAAAGAATCAAATAGACCACAATACAATAATTATGGGTGACTTCAACTCACCTCTCTCACCATTGGACAGATCCTCCAAACAAAAGTTGAAAAAAGAAACTATAGAACTCAATCTCGCAATCAATACCCTAGACTTAACTGACATATATAGAATATATCAACCATCATCAAGTGGATATACTTTTTTCTCAGCAGCACATGGATCCTTCTCAAAAATAGACGATATGTTATGCCATAGGGCAACCCTCAGTAAATATAAAGGGGTGGAGATAATACCATGAATTTTTTGTGATCATAATGGAATGAAACTGGAAACCAATGATAAAAGAAGGAAGAAAAAATCATACATCACATCCAAAATGAAGAATATGTTACTGAATGATCAATGGGTTACAGAAGACATAAAGGAGGAAATCAAAAAATTCTTAGAGATAAATGAAAATACAGACACAACATATCAGATTCTATGGGGTACAATGAAAAGAAGTTTTAAGGGGTAAATTCATCGCCTAGAGGTCATTCCTCAAAATAGAAAAGAAAAACAAATAAATGAGCTCACACTTCATCTCAAAGCCTTAGAAAAGGAAGAGCAAAACAACAGCAAATGTAGCAGAAGGCAAGAAATAATTAAAATCATAGCGAAATTGAAACAAAAGAAACTATTGAAAAAATTAACAAAACTAAAACGGGTTCTTCAAAAAGATAAATAAGATAGACAGACCCTTAGCCATGCTAACGAAGAGAAGAAGAGAGAGAAATCAAATTACTAACATACGGGATGAAAAAGGCAATATTACAACAGATGCTACATAAATACAGAAGAAAATTAGAAATTATTTTGAAAACCTGTATTCCAATAAAATAGAAAATAGTGAAGACATCGATAAATTTCTTAAGTCATATGATTTGCCCAGACTGAGTCAGGAGGAAACACACAATTTAAACAGACCAATATCAATGGATGAAGTAGAAGAAGCAATCAAAAGACTACCAACCAAGAAAAGCCCAGGACCGGATGGGTATACAGCAGAGTTTTACAAAACCTTTAAAGAAGAATTAATACCAATACTTCTCAAGTTATTCAGGAAATAGAAAAACTGGGAGCTCTGCCGAATTCATTCTATGAGGCCAACATCACCCTGATTCTGAAACCAGACAAAGACACCTCAAAGAAAGAAAACTACAGACCAATATCTCTGATGAACCTAGATGCAAAAATCCTCATTAAAATTCTGGCGAATTGGATAGAAAGGCACATCAAAAAAATCGTGCACCATGATCAACTTGGATTCATCCCTGGGATGCAAGGAGGGTTCAATATATGGAAATCAATAAATGTTATTCACAACATCAATAGACTTAAAGATAAGAACCATATGATCATCTCGATAGACGCAGAAAAACCATTCAACAAAGTAGAGCATTTCTTTATGTTCAAAACATTTTAAAAACTAGGGATAACAGGAACTTACCTCGACATTGTAAAAGCTATCTATGTTAATCCTCAGGCTAGCATCATTCTGAATGGAGAAAAATTGAAGGCATTCCCTCTAAAATCTGGAACAAGACAGGGATGTCCTCTATCACCACTTCTATTCAATATAGTTCTCGAAAAACTGGCCAAAGCAATTAGAGAGATGAAAGACATTAAAGGCATAAAAATAGGAAAAGGAGAACTTAAATTATCACTATTTGTAGATGACATGATTCTATACATAGAAGACCCAAAAGGGTCTACAGAAAAAACTACTAGAACTCATAAATGAATGCAGCAATGTGGCAGGATACAAAATCAACATGAATAAATCAAAGGCATTTCTGTATATCAGCGACAAAACTTCTGAAACAAAAATGAGTCAAAACACTGCATTCCCAATTTCCTCAAATAATTAAATACTTGGGAATAAACCTAACAAAAGAGGTGAAAGATTTATATAATGCAAACTACAGAACCCTAAAAAGAGAAATAGAATAAGATCTTAGAAGATGGAAAAATATACCGTGTTCATGGATAGGCAGAACTAACATCATCAAAATGGTGATATTACCAAAAGTTCTCTATAGGTTTAATGCAATGCCAATCAAAATCCCATAGAAACTTTTTGTAGAAATAGATAAAGCAATCATAAAATTCAAATGGAAAAATAAAAGACCCAGAATAGCAAAAGCAATTCTAAGCAGGAAGTGTGAATCAGGCAGTATAGCGATACCAGATTTCAAACTATATTACAGAGCAATCATAATAAAAACAGTATGGTACTGGTACCAAAACAGGCGGGTGGACCAATGGTACAGAATGGAGGACACAGAAACTAATCCAAAAAGCTACAACTATCTTATATTTGATAAAGGAGCTAATGGCCTGCAATGGAGGAAGGATAGCATCTTCATCAAATGGTGTTGGGTAAACTGGAAATCCATATGCAACAAAATGAAACTGAATCCCCTCCTCTCGCCATGCACCAAAGTTAACTCAATGTGGATCAAGGAGCTAGATTCAAATCAGAGTCTCTGCATCTGATAGAATAAAAAGTTGGCTCCGATCTACATATTGTGTGGTCAGGCTCCAAATTCCTTAATAGGACACCCATAGAACAAGAGTTAATAATAAGAATCAACAAATGGGACTTACTTAAACTGAATTATTTTTTCTCAGAAAGAGAAACAATAAGAGAGGTAAATATGGAGCTTACATCATGGGAACAAATTTTTAGTCCTCACTCTTCACATGGAGCCCTAATATCCAGAGTATACAAAGTATACAAAGAACTTAGAAAATTAGACAATAAGATAACCAATAACCCAATGGGCCAAGGACCTGAACAGAAACTTCTCAGAGGAGGACATAGAATCAATTAACAAGTACATGAAAAAAATGCTCTCCATTTCTAGCAGTAAGAGAAATGCAAATAAAAACCACCCTAAAATACCATCTCAATCCAGTGAGATTGGCAGCCATTATGAAGTCAAACAACAACAAGTGCTGGCGAGGATGTGGGGAAAAGGGTACTCTTGTACATTGCTGGTGGGACTGAAACTGGTGTGGCCAATTTGGAAAGCAGTATGGAGATTCCTGGGAAAGCTGGGAATGGAAGCACCATTTGACCAAGCTATTGCCCTTCTCGGACTATTCCCTGAAGACCTTAAAAGAGCGTACTACAGGGATACTGCCACATGGATTTTCATAGCAGCACAATTCACAATTGCTACACTGTGGGACCAACCCAGATGCCCTTCAATAGATGAATGGATAAAAAAATGTGACTTTTATATACTATCGAGAATTACGCAGCACTAAAAAATAACAAAATCATGGAATTTGCAGGGAAATGCATGGCACTGAGCAGATTATGCTTAGTGAATCTAGCCAATCCCTAAAAAACAATTACCAAATGTCTTCTTTGATATAATGAGAGCAACTAAGAACAGAGCAGGGAGGAAGAGCATGAAGAAAAGATTAACATTAAGCAGAAACATGATGTGGGAGGGAAAGGGAGAGAAGAGGAAAATTGCATGGTAATGGAGAGAGACACTTATTGTTACACAAAATTACATATAAGAGGTTGTGGGAAAATAAACAAGGAGAGAAATGAATTACAGTAGGTATGGTAGAGAGAGAAGATGGGAAGAGAGGGGAGTGGGGATAGTAGAGTATAGGAAAGGTAGCAGAATACAACAGTAACTAATAGGGCATTATGTAAAAATATGGATGTGTAACTAATGTGATTCTGCAATCTGTATTTGGAGTAAAAATGGGAGTTCATAACCCACTTGAATCTAATGTATGAAATATGATATTCAAGAGCTTTGTAATGTTTTGAGCAACCAATAAAAGAAAAAAAAGTAGCAACATATATGCCAATAGAAATTCATCATGAAAAGTATATAATCCACAGATCGAAAAATGTTCATTTTACTGAACATGGATTCATGTATAATGTTTTTCAACTAGGAAGCTCACCCATAGGTTGAATTTTTAGTTCCAACAGCGTTTAGGAGGAGTGAACTCTTCTCTCAATTTGCATCTGCCAATTCAGCCACCTCACAAGTGTATACGAGTGATATCAGGTAGAATTCTATATGTGCATATAAAAATACATGTACTGAATAGGCTACAGAGAAAGGGAGACAGGGATTCACATATTTGCTAATTTTAAAAACACATTTAGAACTATTTCAACAAAAAAATTGACTAGACTTATAACTCCTACATTATATAATGCAAAAGGCAATTCCAACAATACACAATGCGTCCTCTAAACTGCTTGTGTTTCTTCTCTTTTTGGCTTATTTTTCACCATCATATTAGGATTATTAGTCAGAGACTAGTAGGGTATGGGTTAGTGTCAGGGATTCAGTATTTCAAATGGAAAATTGAAAAATGAATCCAATGTGTATGTAAATATGTGCTACACAAAAATCTTCCCACTCACATCCAGAACAATGCCTTGACATTACCTACGCCCCAAGTAAAACACAATTAGAGTAGAAAAGTGTGAAAATCTATGAATACATATATGGAATGGAATATGCTCGGGAGTTCACAACCTTGGAGGTGGTAGAGGAGTTTCCAAAAGTAAAGGACAGGGTAAACACTCCACAAAAAGGAGCTCTGCTGGCCTAAGAATTCTTGGGAAACGGCTTCTGAGGTTGGGCACTTGAAATATATGTTGTTGTCATGAGCTTTAGCTTCCTTTGTAGTGAGACCATCATAGCTGGGTCTGCATCTATGTAACCGAAAGACATGGTTTCTTATATTTCAATGAACATGAGGCAGCAGTGCTCAATTCTCTCTTTGTAGCTAAACTGTGTCCATTGGAAGCTAAGTGTCTCCCAGTGGGGACTGTGAAGACATTTGGTCATCCTCCACTTTTCGTGGTATTTCTTGCTGCTGCACTGGGAATTTGGTATTTGCTTCACAAAACATAAAAAGTTCATCTGAGATACAGTGCTGGAGGGAGTTCTGTCACGTGTGGTGGGTCAGGGTCTGCAGGAGAATGCACCAACCAGGCTTGTATCCCACATAGCTTGCCCCAATAACCATAGCAACCTGATTCTGAATATTGCCCTGAAAACTCTCCATTTAACAAGATGCCTTTACATATAAGGGTCTGATGTCTGCACTATATCAGTCACAAAAAATTTGGAAGCCAATGGCAGATTCACATGGCCCCAACATGATGTTTTATCACACACCTGCCCACCACTGCTCTAGCCCCCCTACTCAGCAGTCTCCAAATTACTGGCTTCTCTTGTTCTACACCATTTTAATGAAACCCAGTCAAAAACAAGGCACTGTCTGGTATACACATGATCAGCAACAGGACACCAAAAGTTTCTGCAGTGCCACCTGGTCATGGGAATTTCAAAAATTTCATGGTATTTATCTTGAAATTTTTCAAGGATGAAGTTAGAGGCACTGTGGGTTTCAATTCATTCAGGAACCATTAAGTGTTGAGAAAGTTCATTATAATGAACGCTCTGGAGAACTCTCACAGTCAATGCTTCTCAAACAGTTGCCAAAAGGTCTCCTAAAGCCAGGCCAACTGACATCTACAATGTGAGGTCCATGTGTGTTTTGACTCTCAAATATGGGTGCTAAGTCTTTCAGAATAAAATCATGTGATATCCTGGCTGAGATTCTCAGGCCTCTGTGGAAACCACCCTGGGCCTAGATCTCAGTTTCCAAGAATGAGTCTCATGCGTGGCCTCCTAAAATCCCAACACAATTCATGGCAATACTTCTCTGAGGTCAGTTTCAGAACTCAGTCTCTAAGGGGAATCACACCAGAGTTCAAGCCCAGGTGGACCCAGTCATCCCTTCCATCCGCCAAAAAATGACCACAATTAAAATCAAAACACTCCCACAGGGCCATCATCTTCTTCCATGTAAACACTCATCATAACCTCCAGCTGGAGGTTTCTATGAGCCCAAATAAGCTCACTTGCCCCTCATTTGCCTAAAATCATGATGACCTGGACACTCTTCCTGTGAACCAGGAATGATCAAATATTCCTGCTGTTAAAGTGTTCCACTTCTCCAATTTGAGGCCTACTGGCTGTAGGGTATAGATTCTTTATGTGATTTGGAGTCATGAGAAAACCCAAGCAAATATGGGCTAGCTTCTGCAGGGATTTCATAACTCATTTGACCCAAAGGATCCCTATTCTCACTTTATGGAGGTCAGGAACCTAAAACAAGAAGGCAAAAATATTCATCAACAATGACTGCTCTTTTGGCCATTTTAGTTTTGGAAGCACATGGGATCTTTCTTTAGATCCATCAGGTGCTGAGAATCAAAGCCACAACCTCATACAAGGACAAGAGGCTGATTCAGACACATCTCATTCCAAATCAATTAAGCAAAGAGCCACAGGTGATGTCCATACATTTCCATATGAAAACAGTTTTCTTCAGGCTACACAAAGGGGTGGCCTGAGGCAAAGACCTTCCTGACATTCAGGGTAATAGAAATAGAAGTAAGCAAATGGCCCAAAGAAGGGTTTCTCCACTGAGACTTTACTGGTCACACTGAAATCTGAGTTTTCTTAGATGCTCCCATTCCCTTCAGCAATCCAGCACATGGCCATGTCACAGAATCTTGTGGTGTTACATATTTGGGAAACAAAACCATGAGCCTATTCTGGAGAGTGGCCAGAATTCACGAAGAAAACAGGAACTTTAGAAGATAGTAGATGTTGCCCATCCATAAGGCAAGCTGCAGTCCATTCATTAATTGGGCAGTATGAATGCGGGGAAGCTTTCAACTAGAGACAACACATCCATTGATGCATTCTCTTTTCTAATGTCTACAACCACGGATACAGTGGGATACACAGACCTAGAAACACTCACCATGTCAAACGACTTACTAGAAACAGTCCACTCCAAACCAAACAAACCACTTTTCCTACCTATTCTCAGAACATGAGAAAAAACCACAAACTCACACCTACAACGGCAAAGGCACTTACTTCCCCCAAATAGGTCTGTGACTATCTGGAGTGTCTTCTGACTGGTGGGCCATATTATGTTCCCACAAAATGGCCTGTCCTGTTTCAGATCCGGTCTCCTTGTCCAACTCTGTGAAGTTGTCAGGAGCCAAAGGTGAGCCACTACCTGCTTTCTCAGGAAAGGCCCCTCATCAGAGCTCTGCTGGCATTTTTCCATCCTCACATCAGTAGGTACCAAGAAAGACTGACTATGTCTTTGGGAAAAGCAAACAAGTTAGCCCACTGGAACTGGGAGTGGGACTGGCTCTGGGTGCCTTCCTTCCTGGATCCCAGGTTCAGAGAATTCCATCACCAAGGAAGTGAAGTGAGGTCACTTCTTTCAGGAACTGAATATGGTCACTACCTTGGTAACCACTTTGTGCTAACAGTTGCATCCAGGGTTCCCATGAGATGGAGGCTGCCCCAACATCCTGTGACACATTCAGAAGTTAGAATGGTATATCAACCATAGGCACCAGGGAACAGCTCTCCACAGAGGCCTGGTTCAGTCCATCTTCTCTTCATTAAGAAGAGAGAGGCTGATTCAGACTATCAATTAATCCTGACCAGGTTGTTTGCCATGGAAGATGACTATTGCTCTCTCAGGTCCTACATAGCTGCCTATATCTTCTGCAAGGATCATTTCTCCATGGATCTTTGATGTTCTCAGCAGGTGGAAGATCATCTACATTCCTATATTGTAAGACCCACACTGTCCCTGCTCTTAAGTAAGTTATACTGAGGGAACAGTGTATGGTTAGGGTTAATAACATGTTCAATTTGGGTTACAAATCATTCTGCGGGATGAATAATGGTATTGGCAAAATGCGATATTTACAAGAGTATATATGTGAAACATAAGTATGAAAGCAGAAATCTTGGTAAGATTTGAAGCCCAGAAGGGCATTGGGGACTTGAGTGGGATACTTAGCTTTGAGTAATGTGCAGCACAGATGTCTCAGATAAATCAATATACACTGGCATCGTACCTTGTACCTTGGATATTGAATGTTGAAGAGAACATCCAGTCAAAAACTGATAGTCGGTAGGATTAGGAAGGTAGTTGGTAGGTTTAGAAAGAAGAGTGAGTATAGGATTTGGACCAAAAGTTCTTTCGCAATAAGATTTCGGGTAGAGAGTGTATGTAAATGTAAGCACATGTGAAGAGTCAGTCACAATGATGAACTGGGGAAAAATATAGGAAAGCAGATATCAATAGAGACATTAGGAAATCAAGCAAAGTACAAATTGTGTGATAGGGTTAGACATTGTCAACAGGTTTGAAGTTGAATATATAATCTTAAGAAGAAACAAATATGTAGTCAAAAATAGAATTGATATTTGAGAGCATTAGGCAACCTGGACATGGATGTTTTTAGTAATCCATGCTCACTTTCCATTTACGCTTTGGTACAATTGTAAGTGTGACCTTTGCTTTTTGTGTCCAGAATATTTCTGTAATAAAATGTGTATGTAGATCAGGTGAAAAGAGTATTTCTTCCACCAATTCTGCGAGCAATATTTTGAAGACTTACAAATTAGTATGGGGGTACAAATAGGTGTACCCTGTTTCAATGAATATAGACATAATGCATGAATAGACCATACTGTGAATAAATAATATAACTGGATCCACTTTAAATAATGGATTGAATAAATATCTGAAAATTTATAAGAAATTTTATATTGATATGCAATCATTCATTACAACCAGTTATATATCTAACGATAATCTTAGGATTATGGTTTATCATGAAGGGTGTGTGAGTTTTGGTTCAAAATTGATTATGGAAATCGAAAATAATATATTTGGAAAAAAGTCTCATGAATAGACCAGTCAAGAAACATAGAGGAATACATGTGTTCTGGAGCAGGAAGTGATTGAAAGTGAAACAAATGCCTATAAATTTGCTAACTAGTGAATAAAATATATATACTGAGATTTGCATAAACTGAAGAAATAGTAATGTACCAGTGTGGAATAAAAATTAATGTCAAAATACACATCATGTCCCATAGGAACCTACATGCATTGATGTTAAACTGGGTCAGTTAAAGTAGACATATTAGGATTTGTATGCACCTTTTACTGAAGTTAGTTTTCAGTACTAGGAAACAAATATGTATTTCGGGTGGATGAATATTTCTAAGAATAATCTTGTGAAAAGTTGATTATTAATCCACATACATGAACATGAATGAATTTAGGGAGTGTATAAGACACACATATTTCATATTTTTAAAAATATGGAGAGTATATATATATATATATATATATATATATATATATATACTCGCCATATATATATATATATGTATATATATATATATATATACATATATACACACACACACACACACACACACTAACACAGACATTAAAAAGTAGCAATATATATGCCAATCGAAATTCATCATGAAATATATATCATAAAGATGCAAAAACATTCATTTTAGTGAACATGGGTTTATGTATAATGTTGTTCCACTGGGAAGCTCACCCATAGGTTGAATTTTCAGTTCCAACAGCGTTTAGGAGGAGTGATCACTTCTCACACTTTGTATCTGCTAAGTCATATACCTCACAAGGATGTACGTGTGATACCTTGTAGGATTCTATTTGTGCATATAAAAATACATGTGCTGAATAAGCTCCAGAGAATGGGAGACAGTAATTCACATATTTGTTAACTTTAAAAACACATGGAGAACTATTTCAATTAAATATTGAATAGATTTATAACACCTACCCTTTATCATGCAAAAGGCAAGTCCAACTCTGAACTGCAAGTATTTATGTACTGTTTGGGTTATTTTCTTCCATCATATTTGGATTAGTAGTCAGAGTCTAGTAGAATATGGGTTAGTGTCAGGGATTCAGAATTTCAAATGGAAAATAGAAAAATTAATCTTCTGACTCTCATCCAGAACAATGCCTTGTCATTAATTTCGCCCCAAGGGAGACACAATTAGAGTAGAAGAGTTACAAAATCTGTGATTACATTTCTGGAATAGAAAATGCTCAGGAGTGCACAAACTTGGAGGTGGAATAGGAGTTTCCAAAAGTAAGGACAGGGTACACACTCCACAAACATGAAGCTCTGCTTGCCTAAAACTTCTTGAGAAACTGCCAGTGAAATTGGGCACTGAAATATAGGTTGTTGTCAGGAGTTAAGCTTCCTTTGTAGTGAGACCCTCAAAGCTGTGTCTGCATCTATGAGACCTGGAGGACAACATTTCTCATTTTCCAATGAACACGAGGCAGCAGTGCTGAATTCTCTCTTTGTAGGTAAACTGTGGGCACTGGGGGCTTATTGTCTCCCCGTGTGGACTGTGAAACCATTTGGTCATCCTCCACTTTTCGTGGTGTTTCTTGCTGCTGCACTTGGAGTTTGGTTCATGCTTCACGAAATACAAGGAGTTCAACTGGGAAACAGTGCTTGAGGTAGTTCTGTCACGTGTGGTGGGTCAGGGTCTGCAAGAAAATTCACCAACCAGGCTTCTATCTCTCAAAGATTGCCCGCTTGTCCATAGCAACCTGATTCTGAACATTGCCCTGAAACTACGCCATATAACAAGATGCTTTTACATATAAGGGTCTGATGTCTGCACTCTGTCAGTTACAAGCCATTTGGAAGCCAATGGCAGATACAAATGGCCCCACCATGATGTTTTATCACACACCTCTCCACCACTGCTCTAGGCCCACTACTCAGCAGGCTCCAAAATACTGGCTTCTCTGTTCTAAACAAATTTCATGAAACCCTGTCAATCAAGGCACTGTCTGGTACACTCATGGTAAGCAACAGGACATCGAAAGTTTCTACAGTTCCACCTGGTCATGGAAATTTCAAAAATTTCGTGTTATTTATCTAGCCATTTTTCAAGGACGACGTTGGATGCACTGTGGATTTCAATTATTCAGGAACCATTAAATATTGAGAAAGTTCATTTCAAAAAAATTCTAGAGAACTCTCACAGGCAAGGCTTTCCAAAGAGTGGACAAAGGTCACTTGAAGCCAGGACCATTGAGGTCTACAATGTGAGGTCCTATGTCTTTTGACTCTCAACTATGGCTGCCAAGTCTTTCAGAATAAAATCATGTGATATCCAGGCTGAGATTCCCAGTTCTTTGTGGAAAGCCACCCTGGTCCTAGATCTCAGGTTCCAAGGGCGACTCTCATGCGTGGCCTCCTAAAATCCCAACACAATTCATGGCAATACTTCTCTGAGATCAGTTTCAAAACTCAGTCTCTACGTGGAAACACACCAGAGTTCAAGACCAGTTGACCCAGTCATCTCTTCCAACCGCCACACCAATGACCAGAATTAAAACCAAAACACTCCCACATGGCCCTCATTTTCTTCCATATAGTCACTCATCATAACCTTGGCTGGAAGTTTTTATGAGGCACACAGCCCAAGACAATGTCAAAATAAGCTCCCTTGCCCTTCATTTGTCTAAAGTCAGTGTTTCCTGGACAACGTTCCTGTGAACCAGGACTGATCAAAGAGGCATGCCATTAATACTGTTCCGCTTTTCCAATTTGAGGCATACTGACTGTCGGGTATAGTTTCTTTATGTGATTTGCAGTCATAAGAAAACCCAAGCACCTATGGGCTAGCCTCTGCAGGGCTTGAAGAACTCAGTTGACCCAAAGATCCCTGTTATCACTTGATGGAGATCAGGAACCTTACAGAGGAAGGCAAGAGACTTCATCACAATGACTTCTCTTTTGGCCATTTTGGATTTGGATGCACACATGGGATCTTTCTTTAGGTCCATCAGGTGCTGAGAATCTAAGCGATAATCTCAAACTGCACTGAGAGGCTGATTCAGACATATCCCTTTGCAAAGCAATTAAGCCAGGAGCCACAGGTGATGCCCATTTATTTCCATTTGAAAACTGTTTTTTTCAGGCATTGGAAATGTGGGGCCTTAGGCAAAGACCTTCCTTACATTCAGGGCAACAGAACAATAGGTAAGCAAAATCCCAAAGCAGATTTTCTCCACTGAGACTTTCCTGGTCACACTGATATCTGAGTTTTCTGAGATATTCACCATTCTCTTCAGCTATCCAGTACATGGCCATGTCCCAGATTGTGGAGGAGATACATATCTTGAACACAAAACCATGAGCCTATGGGAGAGTGTCCGGAATTCAGGAAGAAATCACGAATGTAGGAAGGTAGTAGGTGTTGCCCATCCATATGGTAACCTGCAGTCCATTCATAAATTGGACAGGAAGAATTCTGCGAAGATTTCTACTAGACAGGACACATCTATTTATGCATTCTCTTTTCTATTGTCTACAACCACGGACACAGTGGGATATGCAGACATAGAAACACTCGCCTCCTCAAAGGACTTACTAGAAACAGTCCACTCCAAACCAAACAAACCGACTTTCCTACATATTCTCAAAACATGAGACAAAATCAAAAACACACACACACACACACACCCACAAAGGCACCTTCTTTCCCCAAATAGGTCTGTGACTATCCAGAGCGTCCTCTGACTGGTGGGCCATACTATGTTCCCCCGAGACAGGCTGTGCTATGTCAGATCTGGTCTCCTTGGCCAAAACTGTGATGTTATCAGGAGCCAGCGGTGAGCCACTGCCTGTTTTCTCAGGTAAAGCCCCTCTTCAGAGCTTTCCTGGCATTTGTCCATCTTCAATTTAGTTGCCAAGAAAGACTGACTCTGTCCTTCTTAAATCCAAACATTTGAGACCACTGGGACTTGGACTGGGACTGCCTCAGGGTGCCTGGCTTCCTGGATCCCAAGTTTAGAGTGTTCTATCAACAAGAAAGTGACATAGGTCACTTCATCTAGAACTGAATGAGGTCACTGCCTTGGCAACCACTTTGTCTTAACAGTTGCTTCCAAGGGTCCCTGAGATGGATCCTGCCCCTACTTCCTATGACAGTTTCACAAGCTAGAATGGAATATCAACCACAGGCACCCGGGAACAGCTCTCCACACAAGACTGGTTTGGTCTATCTTCTCTACATTAAGAAGAGAGAGACTGCTTCAGACACATCCCTTCATCCTGACCTGTTTTTTTTTTGTCATGAAAGATGACTTTCGCACTCTCAGGTCCTTCATAGCTGCCTACATCTTCTTTAGGGATCATTTCTGCATGGACCTTTGAGGTTCTCTGCAGGTTGAAGATCTCCTACATTCCTGTATTGTAAGACCAACTCTGTCCCTGCTATTCTGTAAAGTTAGATTGAGGGAACAGTGTATGGTTACGGTTAATAACATGTTTGATTTGGGTTAGGATCATTCTGCTGGATGAATAATGGTATTGGGAACCTGCGATATATATAAGATTATATAGGTGAAATATATGAATGAAAACAGAAATCTCGGTAACATTTGAAGCCCAGAAGGGCATTAGGTCCTTGATTGGGATACTTAGCATTTAATTATGTTCTGCACAGATGTCTCAGATAAATCTATACACAATGGCATAGGACCTGATACCTTGGATGATTGAATGTTGAGGAGAACAACCATTCAAAGAGGGAGAGTCGGTAGGATTAGGAAGATAGTTGATAGGATTAGAAAAAAGTGTGAGTATAGCATTTGGACAAATAGTTCTTTAGCAATAGGTTTTCAGGTAGACAGAAAATGTAAATGTCAGCACATGTGAAGAGTCAGTCACAGTGATGAAATGGGGAAAATATGTAGGAAAGCAGATATCAATAGCGACATTAGGAAATCAGGCAAAGTATAAAGTGAGTGATAGCAATAGACACTTTCAACAGGCTTGAGATTGAATATATAATCTTAGGAAGTAACAAATATGTAGTCACCAATAGGATTGACATTTGAGAGCATTAGGCAACGTGGACATGGGTGATTTTCATAACCCATACTCACTTTCCATTTAGGCTTTGGTACAATCGTAAGTGTGACTTTGCATTTTGTGGCCAGAATATTACTGTGATAAAACGTATATGTAGATCAGGTGACATGAGTCTTTCTTGCACCATTTCTTGGAGAAATATTTTGAAGGGGTATAAATTAGTATTGGAGGTACATATAGGTGTACCATGTATGTATGAATATAGAGATAATGCATGAATAGACCATACTGCGAATAAATAATATAACTTGTTCCAACTTTAAATAATGGATTGAATTGATATCTGAAAATACACAGGAATTATATATTGATATATATACATTCATTCCAACCAGTAATACATCTAATGGTAATATTACGGTTGTGGTTTATCATAAAGAGTGTGTGAATTTTGCTTCAAAATTGATTATGGAAATCGAAAATAATGTGTTTGGAAAGAAGTCTCATGAAATGACCAGTCAAAAACAAGGAGGAATACATATGTTCTGAAGCAGGAAGTGATTGAATGTGTTACAAATTTCTTTAAATTTGTGAACTTGTGGATGAAATGTATATTCTATGATGTACAAAAACTGCAGAAATAGTAATGTAGCAGTGTTTAATAAAAATGAACATCAAAATACACATCATGTCCCATAGGAATCTACTTGCATTGATGTTAAAGTGGGTCAGCTACTGTAAAAATAAAAGGATTTGTTTGCACCATTCACTGAAGTAACTCTTTAGTACTAGAAAACAAATATGTATTTCAGGTGGATGAATATTTTTAAAATAATCTTATGAAAAGTTTAATATAAAACCACATACATGAACAAGAATGAATTTAGGGAGTGTATAATAGGACACATATATTTTATATTTTGAAAAATCTAGAGAGTATATATATATATATATATATATATATATATATATATATATATATATACACACACACACACACACACACACAAAACACACACAGAGACATTGAAAAGTAGCTATATATATGCCAATTAAAATTCATTGTGAAATATATATCATCCACAGATCCAAAAATATTAATTTTACTGAACATGGATTTATGTATAATGTTCTTGATCTAAGAAGCTCACTCATAGTCTGAATTTTCAGTTCCAAAAGTATTAATGAGGAGTGATCTCTTCTCACACTTTGTATCTGCCAAGTTAGCCACCTCTCAAGAATATACGTGTGATACCAGGTAGGATTCTATATGTGCGTATAAAAATACATGTGCTGAATAGGCTACAGAAAAATGGAGACAGGAATTCACAGATGTGTTAACTTTAAAAACACATGCAGAACTATTTCAACAAAAAATTGACAAGATTTATAACTCCTACCCTATATCATACAAAAGGCAAGACCAACTATACACCATGCCTCTTCTGAAGTGCTAGTATTTCTATTCTGTTTCGGTTATTTTTCTCCATCATATTAGAATTAATAGTCAGAGTCTAGTAGGGTATGGGTTAGTGTCAAGGATTCAGTATTTCGAATGGAAAATTGAACAATGAATCCAATGTGTATGTAAATATGCGCTACACAAAATTATTCCCACTCTCAACCAGAACAATGCCTTGACAATCCCTTCACCCCAAGTAAGACACAATTAGAGGAGAAGATTTAGAAAATCTGTGAATAAATTTGTGGAATGCAATATGCTCAGGAGCTCACAACCTTGGAAGTGGTAGAGTAGTTTCCAAAAGTATGGGACAGGGTAAAAACTCCACAAACATGGAGGTCTGCTGGCCTAGAGACTTCTTGAGAAACTGCCTGTGAGTTTGGGCACTTGAAAAATATGTTGTTGTCAAGAGCTTTAGCTTCCTTTCTAGGGAGACCATAAAAGCTTGGTCTGCATCTATGAGACCTGGAGGACATGGTTTCTTATTTCCCAATGTACATGAGGCAGCAGTGCTGAATTCTCTTTTTAGATAAACTGTGGCCACTGGGGGCTAAATGTGTGCCGGTGTGCACTGTGAAGGCATATGGTCATCTTCCATTTTCGTGGTGTTTCTTCCTGCTGCACTGAGAGTTTGGTATTTGCTTCACAAAATACAAGGAGTTCAACTGGGTCACAATGCAAGAGGAAGTTCTGTCATGTATGGTGGGTCAGGTTTTGCAGGAGGATACAAGAACCAGGATCCTATCCCACATATCTTGCCCCCTTGACCATAGCAACCTGATTCTGAACAATGTCCTGAAACCTCTCCATATAACAACTTGCCTTTACATGGAAGGTTCTGCTGGCTGCACCATGTCAGTCACAAGCCATTTGGAAGCCAATGGAAGATTCACATGGCCCCACCACAGATGTTTATCACATACCTGCCCACCACTGCTCTAACCTACTACTCAACAAAGTCCAACTTACTGGCATCTCTGTTCTACACCATTTACATGAAACCCAGTCAATCAAGGCACTGTCTGGTATATTCATGATCAGCAACAGGACATCAAAAGGTTTTCCAGTGCCACCTGGTGATGGGAAATTCAAAAATTTCATGGTATTTATCTAGCCATTTTTTAAGGATGAAGTTGGAGGCACTGTGAGTTTCAATTTTTTCAGGAACCATTAAATGTTTAGGAAGCTCATTTCAATGAAATCTCTGGAGAACACTCACAGGTAAGGCTTCCCAAAGAGTGGCCAGAAGATCATATGATGCTATGCCCATTTAGGTCTACAATGTGAGGTCCATATGAGTTTTGACTCTCAACTATGGGTGTCAAGTTTTTCAGAATAAAATTTGTGGTATCCTGGCTGAGAGGCTCAGTGCTCTGTGGAAAGCCACCCTGGGCCTAGAACTCAGTTTCCAAGGGCGATGCTCATGCCTGGCTTCCAAAAATCTCAACACTATTCATGGCAATACTTCTCTGAGGTCAGTTGAAGAACTCAGACTCTAAGGGAATCACACCAGAGTTCAAGAACATGTGGACCAAGTCATCTCTTCCAACCGCCACCCAAATGACCACAATTTAAACCAAAACACTCCAACGTGGCGCCCATCTTCTTCCATATAGACACTCACAATAAACTCCACTATGGCTGGAGTTTTCCATGAGGGGCATAGCCCAAGACCGTGTCCAAAATAAGCTCTTTTGCACCTAATTTGCCTAAATTCAGGGTGGCCTGGACACCCTTCTTGTGAACCAGAAGAGATTAAATAGGCCTCCCGTTAATACTGCTCCGCTTCTTCAATTTGAGGCCAAATGACTGTGGGGTTTGGATTCTTTATGTGAATTGGAGTCTTGAGAAAACCCAAGCAACTATGGGCTAGACTCTGCAAGGCTTTGAAGAACTCATTTGACCCAAAGGATCCCTAATCTGACTTGATGGAGGTCAGGAAAGTTACAGAGGAAGGCGAGAGACTTCATCCACAAGGACTGCACTTTTGGCCATTTGGTTTTGGATGTACACATGGGATCTTTCTTTAGATCCATCAGGACCTGAGAATCTAAGCCACAGCCTCACACAGGGTAAATAAGCTGATTCAGACACATCCTTTCCAAAGCAATTAAGCAAAGAGCCACAGGTAATGCCCATTCATTTCCATTTGAAAACTGTTTTCTTCAGGCTTCACAAAGTGGTGGACTGAGGAAAAGACCTTCCTGACATTCAGGGAAACAGAAGAGTAGGTAAACAAAAGGCCCCAAGCAGGGTTTCTCCACTAAGACTTTCCTGGTCACACTGATATCTGAGTTTTCTGAGATGCTCACCATTCCCTTCAGCTATACAGGACATGGTCATGTCACAGAGCTTCGAGGTTGTACATATCTTAAACAGAAAACCATGAACCTATTCTGGAGAGTGGCCAGAATTCAGGAATAAAACAGAAACTAAGGAAGATAGCAGGTGTTGCACATCAATAAGGCAAGCTGCAGTCCATTCATAAATAGGGCAGGATGAATGCTGTGAAGCTTTCTACTAGACAGGACATATTAATTGATGCATTCTGTTTTCTAATGTCTACAACCACGGACACAGTGGGATACACAGACATAGAAATTCTCGCCTTGTCAAACGACTTACTAGAAACAGTTCACTCCAAACAAAACAAACCGCCTTTCATACCTATTCTCAGAACATGAGACAAAACCACAAACCCACACCCACACCACAAAGGCACCTCCTTCCCCCAAGTAGGTCTGTGACTATCTGGAGTGTCCTCTGTCTGGTGGGCCTTATTATGTTCCCTGGAAATAGCCTGTTCTGTCTCAAATCTGGTCTTTTGGCCAACTCTGTGAAGTCGTCAGGAGCCAGCGGTGAGCCACTGCGTGCTTTCTCAGGAAAGGCCCCTCTTCATAGCTTTCCTTGCATTTGGCCATCCTTACATCAGTAGGTCCCAAGAAAGACTGAGTCTGTCCTTGGTAAATCAAAATAAGTTTGACCACTGGGACTGGAACTGGGACTGGCTCTGGGTGCCTGGCTTCCTGGATTCCAAGTTCAGAGAGTTCCATCACCAAGGAAGTTAGGTGAAGTCACTTAATTTTTGAACTGAATGAGGTCACTGCCTTGGCAACAACTTTGTCCTAACAGTTGCTTCCAAGGTTCCCATGAGAGGGAGGCTGCTCCTACTTCCTGTGACACTTTCACAGGTCAGAGAGGTATGTCAACCATAGGCATGCAGGAGCAGCTCTCAACACATGCCTGCTTTGGTCCATCTTCTCTACATTAAGAAGAGAGTGGCTGATTCAGACACATCCCTTCATCCTGAGCAGGTTGTTTGCCATGGAAGACTTTTGCTCTCTCAGGTCCTTCATACTTGCCTACATCTTCTCCAGGGATCATTTCTACGTGGACCTTTGAGGTTTTCAGCAGGTGGAAGATCCTCTATTTTCCTGTATTTTAATACCAATTCTGTCCCTGCTCTTCTGTAAAATTAGATTGAGAGAACAGTGTATGGTTAGGATTAATAACAGGTTCGATTTGGTTTAGAAAGAAAACTACACGGTTGAGCAAACAGGGTCCTACAGTTAGCAATAATATGAGGAATTTTAATGGACCGGCCATGGCAGATAAAAGCGCAGTTAATCAGGTCACAATGTGAACCAAGACTCAAACCTCCCTTTTGGGGCCTCTGTCTCTCTTTGACGCTCTTCAAGTCGCTTTCTTAATTTATTCATAGATTCTTTTACAACTCCAGTATTGTCGGCACAAAAACAACATTCTTCCCTCAATGCAAGCAAAAAGGCACCTTTCTCTCATGAAGAGGAGATCCAACACTCGCCTGCTTTGTAAAACAACTTCAGAAAGAGAGAGGTTAAAATTCCTGTAAAGCTGTGATGTCGGTTTTTAATGTCTTTAAGGTTTGGCCTATTTCTGCTTCTAATTGTGTCTTTGTTGTGTCTCATGGACTAGCCCACCCCTTAAGCAACTATTATTTCTAATAGGATGGCTAAAGTGAGGGATACAGGTTCCCGCTGGAACCGGGTTTTATGCCCCCCTATTTGATCTTTAAATGAACCTACGTCATGATAGAGAACTCTGGAAAACATCTGCATCATTACATAATTAATCACATATATTGACCATTTTATGAAAACATAAATAATGTTAAAGTGTATAGAATTATACTGTTGTAGGGATGGACAAGGAAAGGGACCTAAGATAGCACCAAACACAGGAAAACAGCCTTATTTGGTTGCATCCGGATTTAGAGGGCATTGCTTCTGTTGTAATCAATTAATCCCCTGAACCCCAAGTTTTGGTAGTTTTAGAATTTGTACCCAATATGTAAGGGAAGTGGATCAGAAGTTCACAGTCTGTAGAAATTCACAAAAATCAGTTTTTGTTTCTGTTTTTGTTCCTCTGTTCTGGGCAAGTTAACTTTTCAAGGACACCTTGGAAAGGGAGAGCTTTTTTGTCTCTTTTTTTTCTCCCTGCCAGCTGTCACCATGAAGCCCAGTTGGTAACTTTTTTATCTTAGAAATGTAGTCATCTCTGTGAAGCCCCAGCTCAAGGCCAGAGGCTTTGTTCACATATTTTGTGAAAACCTAGTAAGGCGGTGTCAAGCTTAGGGGTGGTGATTTTTCCAGCCAGTGGCCAAGTAGAACAGGGCAACACGAAAAGTGGAAGTTTATGTACATTGAACTCTTTCAGAGGGACTCTTTTGCTGAAAGACCTAATGTAAGCCTCGGTGAAGACTTCTGGAGAAGGTTATTTAAGACATATCTATGGACCTGGTACAGAGGGGGAAGACTGGGAAGGCGAGGCTGAGAGCAGCTCCGTGGATCTGAGAATGAGGAAGATGAGATGTAAAAGAATAATGGAAAAGGGGTTTGGGATTTTCCTAGAACAAAACTTGAGCAGTAGAACAGGTAGAGCAGAGGTGAAGATGGGAGTGAGTATTCCAAAAACCCCTGAGGGACTTTAAATTTTTAGAAACCTGTTTTCAGTGATGACAAAGCAACTTTAAAGGCCATTTTTATTACATCTTGGATAGGGGTCTGAGGGCTCTTCTCAGCTGGTTTGAGCTTTGGTTTAGCTTCTTAGAGGACTTGGTGGGACCTAGTGCACGCACAGACAGAAAAAGAGAGGAGTGAGTGAGTGGAGGGGTACCTCAGTACCTGCTACCTCAGCAAGGGGGCAATGGTCTGAGAACTGGCAGAGGTTTGGGTTTTTGATCTAGTAATTGGAGGTGAGAAATCACGTTGCTGAGGTGGGAGTGACAGCAGAGACTCTAGAGCAGAAGACTGAGGGTGAGGAACTATTGGAGAAGCATAGTACAGGATGTGAGTGAATCAGGGAAAAGGATTCCACATAGGGGAATTTTCCCCTTTTGAGCACTTGCCGAAGTTAAAAATGTCACGCAGAATTTGAGGATCTAGAGAACCCTCTGGGGGCCATAGCTTTTGGTTGTCTAATTGGTAATATGGCCAATGCTGTGTACTGAATGTGATGAGGAGTTTGGGTTCCACCAGGCAGCCCCGGTATGCTCACATCCCCATGAGTTACACAAGAAGTTGGCTTTTCCCCCACACAGCCATGGCTGTTTGTGGCTTTGATAGTCCGCCGGGCATACATCATAATCTAGGCTAGCCAACCTGAATCTGGCTCGCGTTTCTGTGCATCCATAATGTTTGTTTCAATTATCTATGGAACGGAAGGGATTTAATGAAACTTTAGTGGGATCCTCTTCATCAGGGTTATCTCAATAGGAAAGACGTATACCAAGCTGAAAAATGTCTGGGTGGAGAGATAGCCACCAGGTCCCTAAGGGGGCTATATGCGAGATATACCATACTTCTTGTCTAGTAGGATTTGAGATCAGCCTTCACTGCTGAACAGGCTGATGAGGGTTAGGAGTACTGGTGGCCAAGTTGAGAGTCTACAGTCTTGTCCACATAGCGAATACGAAATTTGAAATGGTTACCAGTCTTTTCCAGTTTCCAACCAGAGTCTGGACACAGAGAAGGCTTTAGATGAGAGGCATGGATCCAAAAAGTGATTCTGTCTACTTTTACCGCTGTAGGTGTTATAAGTAGCACCTGGTAAGTTCCTTTCCAGCGGGGTTCTAGGAATGACACCTGATGTTGTCTTATGTAGACGAAGTCTCTTACTTGATATTGATGTGGAATCCCCTCGTCCCCAGGTTGGTAGGCAGTGGCCAGCTGTTTCCACAGTTATCACTGAGTTCTTTCAATGGCTTTAAGTCTGTCAAGCAAGGGGTGTGGAAGGGATTGTTAGGCCTTAGAGTTGGGGATTAGGTCCCTTGCTGGATGATGGGCATCATAGAGAATTTCATAGGGGGTGAGGTTACACAGAGAAACTGAGGGAGTATTTCTCGCATGAAACAGTGCATAAGGCAGGAGCATAGTCCAATCTTTTATGCCAGTCTCTAAGCTTAATTTTGTTAAGGTCTCTTTAATGTTTCTATTTATTTTTTCTACCTCTCCTGAGCTCTGGGGTATATAAGCATAATGTAACTTACAATTAATCCACACGTGACTTACCTGGGCCATGAACACAAGTCCATTATCAGACCCTATTACCTTAAACAGACCATATCATGGAAAAATATCTTCCAGGATCTTCTTGAGAACCATTTGGGCCGTTGTTTTTTTTTTTTTTCCTGTGTGTGTGTGTGTGTGTGTGTGTGTGTGTAAGGCTTCAATCCATCCTGAAAATGTATCGACAAAGACTAGGAGATATTTAAGTCCATACCTTGCTGGCTTAATTTCAGTAATGTCCACTTCCCAGAATTTTCCTGGTCTGGTTCCTCATAGGTGCTTTCCTCTAAGAAACTTGGAAGGGTAAGCATTAAACAATTGACTGACCCAACAGGCTTTTGTTACCGGTTCAGTTTTTTTCTTTCGCTGTGTGTTGGTTAGTGGAAAACTCTGTTCTTAATCCTACAGGAGTGCCTGCAGTTTCTTTGAACCAAGGTGAGTGAGTTGACATACATTTTTAACTTAGTGTAGGGCTTTCTGTAATTGCAGGCTGAGCTCAGTAAAGTTGAGGCATTCAGTGTCAGTGTCCTTAGATGTTATCTAAAACTTCCTGTTACTCAGGGGTCCATTGGAATTGGGCATCTCCCTTTAACAGCGGGTATAAAGGAGCAGCTAAGGACGCGAACCCATTTATCCATAACCTGCAAAACCCAGCAATCCCAAGAAACTCTCTTAGTTGTCTGCTGTAAGATGGGGTTGGTATCTGCTCAACGGTTTGTTTTCTGGGCTCAGTGAGCCATCGTTTACCGCCCCTGAGGAAATAGTCATGGAAGATTACTTCTTGCTGGCAAATTGGGCAATTTTGGCAGAAGCTCTATACCCGAGTTGAGCAAGCTCCGATAATAGTGCTTGGGTCCCAGTTCAGTTTTCCTTGGTGTTGGATGCCAGTAGCAGGTGATCCACGTATTGAAGCTGGGTGACTTCGGGGTGTGTAGTTCTGAAATTGTTGAGATCTCTGTGGAGGGCTTCATCAAAGAGAGTGGGGGAGTTTTTGAACCCCTCTGGGAGTCTAGTCCAAGTTAGTTGACTATACTTTCCGGTTTCTGGGTCTACCCACCCAAAAGCAAACAGCAACTGACTATCTTTATGCAGAGGCAAGCAAAAGAAAGCTTGTTTTAAGTCCAGAACAGTATACCATTTCTGCTCAGGGTTCAGAGTGCTAAGCAGTTGGAACAGATTAGGTACTGTGGGGTGAATGTCCTGCACTCTGTTGTTGATCTCTCTTTGGTCTTTAACAGGTTGATAGTCCCCGGTTCCTGGCTTTTTCTTCTAATAACAGGGGAGTGTTCCAGGCCAATTGACAGGGCCTTAGGACCCCTAAGGCCAGATATTTCTGAATATAGGGCCTTATCCCATCTTTAGCTTTTTATGCTTAGAAGATATTATTTGACATTGATTGGGGAGGCTGAGGTTTTTAACTCCACTGTTATTGGAGGTTGTTTCACGGCCAGGCCTAACACAGCAGTTTTTGCCCAGGCATCTGGGTTATCTGTTATCCATTTCTGCGGTAGCTTGCCTGTTTGATCAGTCTTGGGGGGTGTGAAGAGTGGATGTTTATCTTCTACTAATATAGTTACAGCCGTGACTATAGGAGTTTTTACTGAAGGATTTAGAAATTTCTTTTGGGGGCTTTCAGGGTTAAAAGTTATTTTGGCCCAGAGCTTGGTGAGCAGATCTCTGCCCATCAATGGGTGCGGGCATTCTGGGATTACTAGGAAGGAGTGATGGATTTTTCCTTTCCCCAGGTCCATGGTCCTCTTAGTAGTCTAAGCCCGATATTTACTGCCATTAGCCCTTTGAACTACAGACCTTTTATTTGATAGACGGCCCAATGGGGCCCTAAGGGCTGAGTATACTGCTCCTGTATTCATTTCAAAGTTTACTGGGGTCCCCTACTCTTCAAAAGTTACCCTGAGCTAGGGGAAGGAATCTGAGCCCCAACTTTCTTAGTCATCCTCCAGAGTCAGAATGGCTGGCTGGCGTGTCTGTCTCTTTATAGGGCACTCTTTGGCCCAGTGTCCTTTTTTTTTACGGTAGGCACATTGATCTGAGGCCAGGGGTGGCCTCTGGCACGGGCCCAGGTATCCCTTCCTGTCACCTTATGTCTTAATTTCTGGCCTCTTTCTTGTTGTGACCAGGATCTAAGTCAATGCCTTAGTCTTTCTTTTGCTTTTCTCATCATCCCTTTGCTCCCTTTCTTTTTCCCTGTTTCTCTTTTATAGTATATTTTTTTGGCTTCTCTGACTAAATCTCTCTTTTAACTTTTTTTTTTTAATATCCATGGCAGCTTCCCCAATTAAGGCCATCATGACAGATGCCTTTTGATCTGCTGCCTGAGGATCGAAAGGAGTATATCTCTTATATGCCTCCATAATTCTCTCTAGAAACATAGAGGTAGATTCATCAGGCCTTTTAATAATTTCTCTTACCATGGCCAAATTAGTTGGTCACCTAGTGGCCCCTTGGATACCCGCTATTAGAGCCTGGCAATAATTGGACATATGCACCCTATCTTCAAAGGTGTTGGGGTCTCAGTTGGGTTGGTTTAAGGGGAAGCCGGCTTTGATTATGTTGGGAAGTTGTGTTGGTCGCCCATCAAGTCCGAGGATATTTTTTTCTAGCTTCCAGGAGGTTTTTCCTTTCATTCCTCTGTCGTGAAGAGAGTCCCTAGGAGTTGTTGGCAGTCATCCCAAGTAGGCAGGTGTGAAAACGTTGGCGAGTTCTCTGAGTTTTTTTAGCCGGGCCAGCTTCCTCTAGGGAAGGAGGGGCTGTGTGTGCCATTCGACAGTCATCTGGAGGGTGCTGGGCCATCCTGGCTTCCTCGAATGGTGGAGAGGCTGAGTAAGCAGCAGGGGAATTACTTACAGGGTTTTGGGGGTTGGGGGACAAGGGCAGAGGATAAGGACGAGTAGAGTCTTGAGACTCAGGGAGAACAGAGGGTGGAGGTTGAGGAGCAGAGAGTTTGAGAGATAGAATCGTAGGGGAAGGAGTAGGAGTGGGTGCAGGGACAAGGAAAGGCTTCACCCATGGAGGAGGAGATTTGCAGAGGTCCTGACAAGTTAAGATATATGACTATTGATCTGGATGGCTATGTGGCCCCGGCTGAAAGACAATATCTCAGACTTTTCAAATTAGTGCGAAGTAGAAACATCTTTCTAGGGGCCATCCGACTACAAAGGTGGGTTTTTCTGAGACAGAGAATCTGCCAGGTCTGGTGTTTTAATGAAAAAGAAAGAATCTGAGCCCTTAAGCAGACTTTGGTCCAGTGATTAAGGGTCAGGGACAGAGGCATTGAAGTGCTCTGTCCCATAATGAAATATACACAGACAGTGAAAGCAAAGACACACGACACAGACAAGACAAGACAATAAAGACAGACAATGGACGTCCAATACTGAGACCAGGACTGAGTAGCGGGCAAATCCTGATGGGCTGCCAATTCCAAATCTGAAAGAAAATATCACTGAGTCGAGGAGACTATGGTTCTTCGATTTCCCGAGTCCATCCCACAGGAACATGGCCTGTGGCTCTGTGACATGTGTGTCAGCCACCGTGGGAGAGAGCTCACGCTCTTTACCAATAGCCATTTTGTCAAACCCTAACCTGAATCCTGAAACCAGAAAGAGGGGCCTTATTTACCCCCAGAGGAGCCCATTGGGGGTCTTTCATCTGCAGCTGCCGGATCTCGCTGGGGCCACCAGAAGTAAAGGTCGGGTGAGCGTCGCTGGAAGAGACCACCAAGAGACTGTCTAATGCAACCTCAAAGGGTTTATTGGGAGTCCGGCATGCAAGGGCTCAGAGATCAGTTGAATAGAGCAGAGAGCCCTGAGAACAGCTTAAGAAGTGCTTATATATTTTCCTTGGAGAGGGCAGGGAGGGAAGTTTATTGATGGTTAAGGGCGAGTGGGCGGTTTGCGTGCAAATGGTTGATGGAGTACATTCTGCAGTTTGGCAGTTGGGGGCAGCACATTCTGGGAACAAGAAGAGCAAACAGTTCTCAAGATTTCAACAGTGTTTTATTAAGCATACAGAAAAACAGGACGTGACAAGTACCTATTTTATTAACCTTTCAATATAAGTATGAAAACAGAAATCTAGGTAAGATTTGAAGCCCAGAAGTTCATTTGGTCCTTGATTGGTATACTTAGCTTTGAATTACATTCCGTGGAGATGTCCTAGAATTATGGATATACAATGACACAGGACCTTGTACCTTCTCAGAGGTCAGTTCCAAAACACAGTCTCTAAGGGGAATCACACCAAAATTCAAGACAAGGTGGACCCAATTATCAATACCAACCGCCACACAAAGGCCCACAATTAAAACCAAAACACTCCGAAATGGCACTCATCTTCTTCCAAATAGACACTCATCATAACTTCTGTCAGGAGGATTCCATGAGAGGCGCAGCACAAGACAGTGTCCCAAATAATCTCCCTTTCCCCTCATTTGCCAAAAGTCAGAGTGGCCTGGACACCCTTCCTGTGAACCAGGAGTGATCAAATATGCCTGCCATTAATACAGCTCTGTTCTTCAATTTGAGGCCTACTGTCTGTGGGGTTTAGAGTCTTTATTTGAATTGGATTCATAAGAAAACCCAAGAACCTATGGGCTAGCATCTGCAGGGCTTTGAAGAACTCAATTGACCCAATGGATCCCTTTTCTCACTTGATGGAGGTCAGGAACCTTACAGAGGAATGCGAGAGACTTCATCAACAATGACTGATTTTTTGGCCATTTTGATTATGGATCCACACATGGGATCTTTCTTTAGACCCATCAGGTCCTGATAATCTAAGCCACAGGCTCACACAGGGCCAAGAGGCTGATTCAGACACATCCCTTTACAAAGCACTTAAGCAAAGAGCCACAGGTGATGCCCATTCATTTCCATTTGAAAACTGTTTTCTTCAGGCTTCACAAAAGCGTGGCCTGAGGCAAAGAACTTCCTGACATTCAGGGCAACAGAACAATAGGTAATCAAAAGGCCCTTTGCAGGGTTTCTCTACTGAGACGTTCCGGGTCACACTGATATCTGACTTTTCTGAGATGCTTGCCATTCTCTTCAGCTATCCAGTACATGTCCATGTCACAGTGGTTGGAGGTGGTACATATCCTGGATGCAAATGCATGAACCTATTCTGGAGAGTGGCTAGATTTCAGGAAGAAAACATGAACTTAGGAAAATAGCAGGTGTTGCCCATCGATAAGGCAAGCCCTAGTGCATTCATAAATTGGGCAGGATGAATGCTGGGAAGCTTTCTACTTGACAGGAAACATCCATTGATGCATTCTCTTTTCTAATGTCTACAAGCACGGACACTGTGGGATACACAGACATAGAAACACTCGCCTTGTGAAACAACTTACTAGAAACAGTTCACTCCAAACCAAACAAACCGACTTTCCTGCCTATTCTCAGAACATGAGACAAAACCACAAACACACATCTACACCCACAAAGGCACCTCCTTCCCCAAGTAGGTCTCTCACTCTCCAGAGTATCCTCTGACTGCTGGGCCATACTATGTTCCCCCAATATGGCGTGTCCTGTCTCAGATCTGGTCTCCTTGTCCAACTTTGTGAAGTGTTCAGGAGCCAGCTGTGAGCCACTACCTGCTTTTTCAGGAAAGGCCCCTCTTCAGAGAACTCCTGGCATTTGGCCATCCTCACATCAGTAGGTACCAAGAAAGACTGACTCTGTCCTTGCTAAATTGAAGCAAGTGAGACACTGGGACTGGGACTGAGACTGACTCTGTGTGCCTGGCTTCCTGGATCCCAAGTTCAGAGAGTTCCATTACCAAGGGATTGAGGTGAGGTCTCATCCTTCAGGAACTGAATTAGGTCTCTGCCTTGGCAACCACTTTATCCAAACAGTTGCTTTCAAGCGTACCATGAGAAGGAGGCTTACCCTATTTTCTGTGGCACTTTCACAAATTAGAATGGTATATCAACCATAGGCACCAAGGAACCGCTCTCCACGAAGGCCTGATTTGGTCCATCTTCTTTATATTTGGAAAAGAGCCTTTAGTCCAGGGAGCACTACAGTGAACCTCTGCACTAAAACTATTAGCAAGCACCTGATGGAGGAGGCCTCCATAGGTAAGTGGCTCCTTTATAACATCTGATATCCAGTTAAGGGAGATCTCTTCTGATGACAGAGATGTGGCACGGGGAGGCTCACATATACTTCTGTGCAGAACAGTAACGAGAATCATTCTGTCCTCTGTTCTGTTCTGTAGGGAATTCCTCTGGAACTGTAGAGAGGTGGCGATGAGCACGCACGCGCTTCTACCCTGGAGCTTTAGCAAGATGTTGCACTGTTCCCCTGTTTCTGTGTTTAGCCACCGGGTTTCTGTTTATTTGTGTTCTGTGTTCTATTTTTTGTTTTTTTGTTTGTTTGTTTTTGTTCGTTTTGTTGTGTGATTTTGGTGGTAAAAACTTAAGTATATTGGACATGAAAATCAGAAATAAAGAGAGTAAGCCTGACACCCCTTTGGACTGTGTTTTAAGGAACTGCAATGAACTTTATCCCCCTTTGCGAAGCAGGATGATAGAAGCCCCTAGCTGGCTGCCTGGAGCACACCCATTGCAGAGGGAAATGCCTGCTGGGGACCTAAGAACAGAGTATCTCCCAGGTTAACAAGTGAAACTCCTTTAAAACCCCTTGTCCCTCCAGATAAAGAGAGTCACAACTTTGGCAGAGTCCCCTGTGTTTCTCCTTTGTTAGCCAAGCAATAAACCTCCTTTTTTCTTTTTCTCAAAACCCAGTCCTCATTATTAAATTGGTATTAATTGGCTTCAAGGTCAGGAACCAAACTTTAAGTTGCAAATCTTGTACCCCCCCTCCGCCCCGGAACTTTGTGAGACCTATCTACTGAAATGTTAGGAGATAGAGCATGCTTGGTGTGGAACTGAATCAGAGGAGCTAATCCTGTATGTAAAAGGAGAAACTGAGGGACTCCCAGCAGCTGCCAAAGCCCTGTTGATTCAGGGAATTACCTCCTTCCTTCCCTGCACTGTAAGGATTATGCCACCTCTGTCTTGTTAAAAAAAGAGAAAAAGAAAAAGGTGACACTAAATGCAGTAAAATCACCATGGAGACACTTTATTTTACATTTCAGGTTGCCCCTCTGTGAAAACATCTGGTCCCCTTGTGGGGACAGCTATGGTCCCACTGGTGTATGAGATTTTTCTCTTATCTGCTCTGGTTTAAAGGGTTCTCTCTGACAGCCATAGTCTGGACCTCCTTTTGGTCTGTATTTTGTCTTTCTTTCTGGCCCTTTTAGGCATGTGCAATAATGTGTTGATATTATAAATTGTTTTTTGGGAATGATCTTAGCTGAATGTGTGTCTAAATGATGATGTTTTATTTTAACAATCTGGTATCTGAATGGGTTTTTGAAGCATTGCACAATCTTGTAGTTAAAAGTCGGGTTTAGGTAATTGTTTAGTTTATGATTTCAGATAATTCATGCCAGAGAACTTAAATAATTACAATGGATAACTGAAGAACTCTACTTCCAAGTTGGCAAGAAACTTCCCAATCATACAGTCTTTTTTTTTTCACCAATTTTGAATTGGGTAGCCTGGGAAAATGTCACTGTGTGTACCAGTGCATTAATTTGGACATGGATAGTAAATCATAGTATGGTGTCTGTTGACCAAACAAGATGTAACGATATAAAATTTTGTGAATTGTATCTTAAACTTGTATCATAATTTTCAACATCCGAACCTGAAAATTATGGTTAAAATGCCTTAGTCCTGAGATGTCTGTTCAGAATAGCAGTTTTTTTCCTGCTCCTTCCAGACCTCAGCCATGACTTATGTTGAAATGCAAATGAAAGAAGCCTGCAAGCTTTGTAGGAGACTGATTTGAGATCTAAGGGAAAAAAAGGTAAATTGTATGGTATTTTCTAATTACTGGCAAGTCATTTTTTCTAGGACTCTTATTTTTTTCTGAGATACTTTATGTTTTTTGACCTCATGATTTTGAGCATACAGACCTAGGTTAATGTTTTTCTGATCAGTTCTATCTTTGACCAACTGTGGACTTCTTGAAACATTGCAATAAAGATTTCACCTGCGAAATGCTACGAGGCCTTTACTATTATTATGTGTGCACAATTTTGTTATGTGTTGTATGTCTATATATACATATGTCCGTATATCATATATATGATACATAAATTAACATATATAAGGAGTGCTCATAAAATAAAGCGCTCATAAAAACAAATTTTAAAAAGTGGATCCAAAGATCTTTTATTCACGTGATTTAAATGTTTCAAATTAAATTGGATAAAGAGATAAAAACAAATGTCTTTAAATTTAAGCTTACAAAGTTTTCTAGGTGTTCAAACATCTAACAAAATATTAACATCTACAAAATGTCTAATATGCCTTGGCTCTAGTACCTTTCCTTCAACATAATAATGGTTTACACTGTTCAATACGTTTCTCTAACTTTTTGATAAATAAGTAAAGTAAATTTGATATGGGATTACTCATTCATGAGTACTTTAGTTAGATATCTGATTGATTTACTAAGATCTGTATTTTTTTAGTAAACTCTGTATAAGATTGTAAAAATCAGTCATGTGTTAATGAGGCAAAAATTTCTTAAAACATAAGTTTACCCATAACATTGAGTTTATTAAGATTTATGTTTTCTAGAGCAAGCAACCATAAAAATTAAACAACTGATTAAATAAGAACTGTTATTTTAGAGCACTGTACTGCCATTTCTTTAAAAGCCAAACTTGATTAATGTAGAAACATAAATGTAATTGTTATGCTATTAATGTTTTCATATCTTACAGGTATGCAAGTCTGTAAGGTAGAAACCTTAAAAGAGCATTATATCAAGCTGGTGCTCTGAAGTTGTGTGGTAAAAAATATATTGTGGATTTATTTACCTGTTATCAATAAGATATGTAAATTTTTATGTTACTTTTTACATTGGGGAACAATTTAAATGTATTTTTAAGTTAATTAGAGCCTAATCTTTGTAAAGGTTAAAAACTTTCAGCATTTCTTTAATTCATGTTTTAAATGTGATATCATATGGTGTTAGCTAATGTTCATGTGACCTCAAACAATTTATGTAAACTTTGTCAAAAGATATTTAAAAATAAAGATCAGCTTTAGAATTAAAATACTTAAGATTTATAAAGAGCCCTGCCATACCTGAGATAAGGCTGTGTGTCCCATCTTACTACATGTGAGAATGACTATGAAACATGTAGGTCAGATAATATTTCTTTAAAGTTATGTTAAAAAGTTTTTTTTTTATTGTCAATATTCCTAGGATCTCAAACAGGGGATATAATGTATAACTCAGCCAAAAAATTCAGGGAAGATATTACACGAACTAAGTATTTTTACTTTTGTTAATTTTAGTTTGAAATTTTCTCATAAGTGATCTAAAGATTCCCTGTTAGTGTTTTACAAATGCGTTGCTATAAGAACACAACATGGGTTTATTCAAGATAATAAGTCATCAACTACAATACAGACAGAATAATACAGATCCCAATTAATAAAAAGGTAATTATAAAGTTATAGACATTAAAGCCCAGTACTCTTAATATAAGGCTGTTAAAATTTATTTGCTGGATTTTTAAGATTAGGATTTAAAATTAATGTTAAATGAAAAGGGCCAAGAAAACCAATATTTGGCTCTTGCCCTCTGAGTCAGTCTGAATCCAGGGAACAGGGGACTTCTCTAAAGAGCTTTGCAACTCTGAGCCACATAACCTCCTGATCAGGGAGATTAATGAGACCACTGGAGAACAGAAAGCCAATCAGTGCATTTGTTACAAAGAGGAGAGTCATCATAGAAAGGAGACATCCATGATGCTTCTGAGGGAAGCCAAATGGTCAAGCAAGACCTGGACCCACCTAGCGCAAATGGCACTAGCAGAACTGAGAATCTCTTCTCAAGTTTCCCCAGAATTGACTCCCATAAAAGGTCAGCTGACTGTTAACAATAGATGGAAACAAAAGTCAGTTTGACTGCTTCATCTTAAATACTTAGCAAAGACAGTTAAGACCAAAATATAGCCACTCCTGGGCATATTAAATAATAATAATAATAATAATAATAATAATAATAATAATAATAATAATAAAATTTTAAGGTATGCACTTTATCTTATCCTCCCAAAACAAGTAAGACTGGAGGCTACAAAGAAGGATTCTCACACAGGAATGCCTAATACTTATAAAAAGAGACTATCAAGAAGAGCTGCCACAGGCAGAAGTTTTCAGTTTAAGACCTACAGATATTCCTAACCTACAAAGGTAGGCTTGGTGTTTGCTAGTACGATTATCCAGCCCTGAGTAACAGAATTAAAGGTTTCTCTATTAGACGCAGAGGTCATACTAGTAAAAGGATTTTTCAAGATCAGATGACATTAAATTATTAAACTGTGTCTTATTGGGAGGGCCAACTGTAACACTTAAAGTTAAATATTAAGTTGACAGTCCTGATAACTGGGGATATTAAAGACTGGTGAGGGAATGTCTATACAGTGACATGTTCTAGCTGCTGCAACATTTATCCAGTACTCATGGTTTTTGTTTCACTCATAGAAGAACCCATTCACAGATGACTTTACAACCTGTTCTTCCCCAACCTGACTTCAAACCGAACTGACTTCTAAAAGGCAACTCATGTCTCTCAACTGACTTCTAATAGGCAACTCATGTCCCTCACGCCGAGCCCACTTACGTCACCCTGTCTCAGGACAGAAGAAGAAAAAATTAGTGATGCCACTCTTCTTACAACAATGGAGAGAAAGATAAATAGACTATCAATATAAGTAATTAAGAAGGGTAAAATCAGCGAGATCGGTTTTGGGTGAGTTCTAAAAATTTGGAGACTCTTACCTGAGGGATTAAAATTTCCTCAGTGCTCTTCCCATAATCTCTCAAAGATTTGAAAGGGACACAGAGAAAAGGGGGGAATTGTAGACCCAACCTGATCTTTTATTAAAATTGGGAGCCATCATGCCACAAAGCCATGAAAAGATAATTTTGGCTTTACCATTAATTACTTCAAATTCTGAACCTGCGTGGAATGCCTGCCCACGCCTTGAACTCACACATGCCTGGCTCTCTGACCAGATAGCAGCCCTCTCTGAAACTTTAGTGACACATCATAAATATTTGCCTTCTCTGGCAAGACAACAACCCTCTCTGAGGCTCTAATGGTCCTCATGAATTCTCATGTAGGGACAGCAAAAAAATTGTAAACTACCTTTAGTGTGATGTTTATCAGAGTTCTGTTATCTGTAACCCCCCTTTTGTGTAACTTTCTGGGCTATAAAGCTGGGCTGTAGGAAAGCTGGGGTTGCTGTCTTGTTCCCTTCGTTTTGGGAGGGAGAGGCAGCATGGCCGGTGGAAATAATAAGCTTAATTTTATTTGATTTTAATTTGAGTCAGTGGTCTTTTCTAGCGTCCTGGTCTAACAGGTAAACACTCCAAAAACATGGAGCTCTGCCGGCCTAAAGACTTCTTGAGAAACTTCCTCTGAGTTTGGGCACTTGAAATATATGTTGTTGCAAGGAGATTTAGCTTCCTTTCTAGTGACACCATAAAAGCTGGGTCTGCATCTACGTGACCTGGAGGACATGGTTTCTTGTATTCTAATGAACATGAGGCAGCAGTGCTGAATATTCTATTTGTAGGTAAACTGTGGCCACTTGGTGCTAAGTGTCTCCCCGTGTGAACTGTGAAGCCATTTGGTAATCCTCCACTTTTCGTGGTGTTTCTTGCTGCTGCACTGGGAGTTTGGTATTTGCTTCATGAAATACAATGAGTTCAACTGGGACCCAGTATTAGAGGGAGTTCTGTCACTTGTGGTGGGTCAGGGTCTGCAGGAGAATGCAACAACCAGGCTTCTATCTCACAAAGCTTGCCCCTTTGTCCATAGAAATCTGACTCTGAACTTTGCCCGGAAACCTCTCCATATAACAAGAAGGGTCTGCTGGCTGCACCATATCAGTCACAAGCCATTTTGAAGGCAATGGAAAACCCTCCTGGCCACACCACAGCTGTATTATCACACACCTGCCCACCACTGCAAAAGGCCCACTACTCAGCAGGGTCCAACTTACTGGCATCTTTGTTCTACACAATTTTCATGAAATACCGTCAATCATGGCATTCTCTTGTACACTCATGACCAGGAAAAAGACATCCAAAGGTTCTCCAGTGCCACCTGGTTAAGGGAATTTAAAAAATTTTATTGTATTTATCTAGCCATTTTTCATGGATGAAGTTGGAGGCACTGTGGGTTTCAGTTCAGTAGTGAGACACTACCTGCTTTCTCAGGAAAGACCCCTCTTCAGAGCTCTCCTGGAATTTGGCCATCCTCACATCAGTAGTTACCAAGAAAGACCGATTCTGTCCTTGGTAAATCCAAACATGTGTGGCCACTGGGACTGTGACTGGGAATGCCTCTGGGTGCCTGGCATCCTGGATCCCAAGTTCAGAGAGTTCCATCACCAAGAAAATGATATAGGTTACTTCCTTCAGGAACTGAATGAGGTCACTGCCTTGGCAACCTCTTTGTCCTAACAGTTGCTTCCAAGTGTCCAAATAGATGGAGGCTGCTCCTACTTCCTGTGACACTTTCACAAGTAAGAATGGTATATCAAACATAGGCACCCGTGAACAGCTCTCCACACAGGCCTGGTTTGGTCCATCTTCTCTACATTAAGAAGAGATAGACTGCTTCAGACACACCCCTTCATCCTGACCTGTTTTTTTTTTTTTTTTGTCATGAAAGATGACTTTTGCTCTCTCAGGTCCTTCATAGCTTTCTATATCTTCCCCAGGGTTCACTTCTGCATGGACCTTTGAGGTTCTCAGCAGGTGGAAGATCTCTTACATTTCTATATAAGACCAACTCTGTCCTTGCTTTTCTGTAAAGTTAGATTGAGGAAACAAAGTATGGTTAGGGTTAATAACATGTTTGATTTGGGTTAGGAATCATTCTGCTGCATGAATAATGGTATTGGGAACCTGCAATATTTATAAGTATATATAGAGGTGAAATATATGTATGAAAACACAAATCTAGGTAAGATTTGAAGCCCAAAAGGGCATTGGATCCTTGATTGGGATACTTCACTCGGAATTATGTTGTGCACATGTGTCTCAGATAAATCTATACATTATGGCATAGGACCTTGTACCTTGGATAATTGAATGTCGAAGAGAACATCCAGTCAAAAAAGGATAGTTGGTAGGATTAGGAAGATAGTTGGTAGGATTAGAAAAAAAGAGTGAGTATAGGATTTGGACAAAAAGTTCTTTAGCAATAGGGTTTCAGGTAGACAGAAAATGTAAATGTCAGCACATGTGAAGAGTCAGTCACAATGATGAACTGGGGAAAATATGTAGGAAAGCAGATATCATTAGAGACATTAGGAAATCAGGCAAATGATGAAGTGATTGATAGGATTAGACATTTTCAACAGGCTTGAGGTTGAATACATAATCTTAGGAAGAAACAAATATGTAGTCACCAATAGGATTGACATTTGAGAGCATTAGGCAACCTGGACATGGGTGATTTTCATAATCCATACTCACATTCCATTTAGGCTTTGGTACAATTGTAAGTGTGACTTTGCATTTTGTTGACAGAATATATATGTAGATCAGGTGACATGAGTCTTTCTTGCACCATTTCTGGGAGCAATATTTAGAAGAGATATAAATTAGTATTGGGGGCACAAATAGGTGTACCATGTGTGAATATATAATATAACTGATTCCAACTTTAGAAATTGGAATAAATTGATATCTGAAAATACACAGGAAATGTCATATTGACATACATACATTCATTCCAACCAGTTATACATCTAATGGTAATATTAGGGTTGTGGTTTATCATAAAGTGTGTGTGAGTTTTGCTTCAAAATTGATTATGGAAATCGAAAATAATGTGTTTGGAAAGAAGTCTCAATAAATAACCAGTCAAAAGCAAGGAGGAATACATGTGTACTGAAGCAGGAAGTGATTGAATGTGTTTCAAATGTCTTTAAATTTGTGAACTTGTGGATGAAATGTATATACTATGATGTACAAAAACTGAAGAAATAGTAATGTACCAGTGTTAAATAAAAATGAACGTCAAAATACACATCATGCCCCTTTGGAATCTACTTGCATTGATGTTAAATTGGGTCAGTTACAGTAGAAATATAAGGATTTGTTTGCACCATTCAGTGAAGTGAGTTTTCAGTACTAGAAAACAAATATGTATTTCAGGTGGATGAATATTTCTGAAAATAATCGTATGAAAATTTGATTATAAAACCACATACATGAGCATGAGTGAATTATTTAGGGAGTGTATAATAGGACACATATATTTTATATTTGGAAAAATCTAGAGAATATATATATATATATATATCTCACAGAGAAACATTAGAAAGTAGCAATATATATGCCAATCAAAATTCATTGTGAAATATATATCATCCACCGATCCAAAAATATTAATTTTACTGAACATGGATTTATGTATAATGTTGTTCAACTAAAAATCTCACTCATAGTTTGAATTTTCAGTTCCAAAAGCGTTTAGGAGGGGTGATCTCTTCTCATACTTTGTTTCTGCTAAGTTAGCCACCTCACAAAAATGTACGTGTGATACCAGGTAGGATTTTTTATGTGCATATAAAAATACATGTGCTGAATTGGCTACAGAAAAAAGGAGACAGAAATTCACATATGTGTTAACTTTAAAAACACATGGAGTACTATTTCAACAAACAATTGACAAGATTTATAACTCCTACACTATATCATGCAAAAGGCAAGACCAACTATACACCATGCCTCCTCTGAACTGCTTGTATTAATATTATGTTTGGGTTATTTGTCTCCATCATATTAGGATTAGTAGTCAGAGTCTATTAGGGTATGGGTTACTGACAGGGATTCAGTATTTCGAATGGAAAATTGGAAAATGAATCCAATGTGTATGTAAATATGTGCTACACAAAAGTCTTCCCACTCTCATCCAGAACAATACCTTGACAACACCTTCACCCCATGTAAGACACAATTAGAGGAGAAGAGTTAGAAAATCCATGAATACATATCTGGAATGGAATGCGATCAGGAGTTCACAACCTTGGAAGTGTTAGAGGAGTTTCCAAAAGTAAGGGACAGGGTAAACACTTCAAAAACATGGAGGTCTGTTGTCCTAGAGACTTCTTGAGATACTGCCTGTGAGGTTGGGCACTTGAAATATATGTTGTTGTCACGTGCTTTAGCTTCCTTTCTAGTGAAACCATAAACCTGGGCATCTATGTGACCTGGAGGACATGGTTTCTTATTTTCCAATGAACATGAGACACCAGTGCTGAATTCTCCCTTTGAAGGTAAACTGTGGCCCCTTGGAGCTAAATGTCTCTAGTGTGGACTATGAAACCATATGGTCATCCTCTATTTTCGTGGTGTTTCTTGGTGCTGCACTGGAAGTTTGGTATTTGCTTCATGAAATACAAGGAGTTCAACGGGGACACAGTGTGTGAGGGATTTCTGTCACATGTGGTGGGTCAGGGTCTGTAGGAGAATAAAAGAACCAGGCTTCTATTCCACATAGCTTGCCCTCTTGAACATAGCAACCTGATTCTGAACAATGTCCTGAATCCTCTCCATGTAACAAGATGCCTTTACATATAAGGGTCTGCTGGCTTCACCATGTCAGTCACAAGCCATTTGGAAGCCAATGGCATATCCACATGGTCCCACCACTGATGTTTTATCACACACATGCCCACCTTTGCTCTTGGCCCACTAATCAGCAGGATCCAACTTTCTGGCATCTCTGTTAAACACCATTTTCATAAAAACCAGTCAATCAAGGCACTGTCTGGTATACTCATTGTTGGGAAAAGTATAAACGGCAGCCATACCCCAGAAAAAAAAACCCAACATGGCGCCTAAGCACTTCTTCTTCCTACATTCTTCTTTTCTGCAGTGGTGCGAAATGTTCCCGCCCGTGTGAACTCTTCTGCTGGCGCCAATTTCAAACCTTGCTGGCCGGGAATCTTAGCCCCAATAAGAACTAATTCCTGGGCTCCGGAGCTGATATCTGAAAGAACTTGCCAATAAACGGATTGCCTGCCATTTATCTAAGCCCTCCAATCTCCTCCTTAGTTCTATATAAGCACACAGCTTTTTGCAATAAAATTGGAATTCTCCCGGTGAAGTGCCTTTGCGTGGGGAGTTCTTTCATTCTGGTGCCCCGTGTGAGGATATGGGTGAGCTCTTTCCAACAAGAGCCCCGTCCACTGCTCCACCGTGGCACTCTGCCCTGGTCTGCTCTTTTCAGACGCAGGCTTCCTGCACTCACCACTGATTTGTTGTATGTAAGCCTCCCCTGACCCCGGCTCGCCAACTCCCTTCGGGCTACCGCTGGCTTTGTGACCATGATCGTCTGTCACACTCTAGACGCCTGGTAGGGGGGAGGGAATTCCTCCCACTAAGACCTTTACTGGTTGCAGTGGACCCTCTGGTGATCCGTTTCCCTTTGGGGTGTGAGGCTTCTGAGTTTACATGAGAGGCTCTGTGGTTTTTCCTCCTCTGCTGCTGCTGCCGCTGCTGGCTAGAGTTGCTGTTTCCTGCGGGCCTGCTGTGTCTGGCTGAAGCTGCCTCTCTGCTCGGGGAAAACTGAACTCCCATCCTGGAACTGCATTCTGCTGGAGCTGGAGTTCTGTTTTCATTACTTACTTCTTCTGCTGCGTTCGAAAACTTTCCTGATGTCAGGTTGCCCATGGCTCCGAACCCATTGGGTCTCACAGATCGCACTTCACTGGTGACGATCAGGTAGTGCCCTCTGTATTTCCTCATGATGGCTGGTCATTTTGGGGATGCCCACCTGACCCCCATTCGCCCTGAGCGCTTCCCGGAGTCTGTTCCAGGCCGGGTTTTCTCTTTGTCTCTCTTGCTTACACTTATTCTCTCTCTCTCTCTCTCTCTCTCTCTCTCTCTCTCTCTCTCTCTCTCTCTCTTCCATCTCTCCCTGTGACTGTGGACACCTCTTTATCTGTACCTGAAACCTCACCTCTCAAAAGTTTAATAAAAAATCTGGCCACACTCTCCCTCACACCAGACATCAAGCCCAAACTTCTAATCAAATTCTGTACCCAAGATTGGCCTACATATCCACTGGATAATGGCAATCATTGGCCTCCAGAAGGCTCCTTAGATCCAAACCTCCTCTTGGACCTTTTTAATTACTGCCAGCATCTGAAAAAGTGGAGTGAGATTCCCTATATTGAATGTTTTAGCCTTCTCGCACAGCACCCTGTCTCTGCTCCTCCTGCCCTCCCTCTCAGGTCCTTCTTGCTTGCAAACCCCTCTCTTCCCCTAGTTCTACTTCTGACTTCGCAGATTCTTCCTCATTCGACCCAGCAGATCAACCCCCACCTTATCCCCCAGCCCCAACTGACCCTTCTTTCCCGCAAAATCCTCCTCTTCTTCTGCCTGATTCCACAGATCCTCAACCTTCCATTTCATCCCCCTCCCTTCCCCACTCTTCTGCCTGCTCCACCTCCTCCTCTTCCACAGAGACATTCCCTTCCCCTCCCTCTCCTTCCTGTCCACCGCCTGCCTCTTTCAGTCCTCCTGTTATCAGGTCTAAGGGACTCCTTCCCACGCCCAAGACAATCGCACCCCTTCGTGAGGTAGCTGGTCCCAAGGGTGTCATCAGAGTCCACGTGCCCTTCTCCATGTCGGACACTACTCAGCTAGAGAGGAAGTTAGGCTCTTTCACCACTGACCCCACCACTTACATTCGGGAGTTTCAATGGGTACTGCAAGCATATAGCCTCACTCATCATGACATCTACATGCTCTTGGCCAATAAACTTCTCCCCAAGGAAAGGCAATGGTTCTGGGAGCTAGCCCAAGCCCATGCTGATGAAAATCATAGGACCAATCATAACCACCCACAGGCCCTCATGCTGTCCCAGAGCAGGATCCCCTATGGGCTTACAGTCTAGTGACCTTTTTACATCCTGCCTCTTGGCGGGACTGAAAAAGTCCACCCGCAAGGCTGTTAACTTTCAAAAGATGCAGGAGGTCATTCAAAGGAAGGAGGAAACACCTTCAGAATTCCTGGATAGACTAACCAAGTCCCTTCAGCAGTACACAAACCTCGACCCAGAAACCCCTGATGGCCGTCATGTCTTAATGACATATATTCTGGCCCAAAGCTACCCTTACATTAAAGCCAAGCTTAAAAAGTTTGAACAGGGCCCTGCTACTCCTCAGACCAAAATCCTCGCTGTCACTTTCAAGGTTTTTCATGGTAGAGAGGATGAAAGTGAATTCCGTAGGATGAGGGCTGAAAATGCCAAATTCCAAATGTTGGCCCAGCTCATTCAGAGAAGGCCATCACCATGCCGTCCCAATATGACCCCCCCTGGAGCTTGCTTCAAATGAGGTAAGGAGGGACATTGGACCAGGAATTGTTCTTCGCCGAGGACACCCTACAACCCCTGCGCAAAATGCCATCAAAGTGGACACTGGGGGGCAGACTGCCCAACAACCCAGAAGGAAGGTTGGTCTGCTGCCCAGCAACCCCAACCTCACCTGGGCTTGGAAGAGGAGGATTGATGGAGTCCTGGGCCTTCCCTCCAGACTATTACCATCAAGATTCAAGAGCCTAGGGTCACCTTCCTGGTGGATGGACGCTTCATTAACTTCCTCTTGGATACTGGTGCCGCTTTTTCGATTTTGAGGGAGTATTAGGGTCCTACCACACCCTCAAAAACTCCTATTGTCAGGGTAGGAGGTAAAAAGATTTTTCCTCAAACCCCCCCCAATCATGTTATATGCAGCGATCCCTTTTGTCCTTCACTCACTCCTTTCTTGTTATGAGCCATTGCCCCATTCCCTTTCTGGGAAGGGACATACTCTCACTATTAAAAGTCACCATTCACTTATCAACCCACACCTCTCCTACCTCTCATTTCCTCATCATATTCCTAGGGGCAGATACACCTCCTTCATGCACTCTCCCACGACTATCTAAACCATTTAACCCTGAGGTTTGGGACACAATTACACCCTTTATGGCTAAATGCAGTTCTATTCATATTGTCTTACGGGACCCTTCAAGATATGTTAGTCAACCACAATATCCACTCACAACCACATTTCTCCTTGGATTAGAACCCATCATCCAGGATTTATTATGAAAGGGGTATCTTAGGCCTACACACTCTCCTTTCAACACACCCATTCTGGCAGTTAAGAAACCTAACGTGTCCTACAGGCTGGTTCAAGAACTTCGCCTTGTCAACTCCTCTGTGGACCCCATCCACCCGCTAGTGCCCAACCCTTACACCCTCCTCTCTCAGATCCATGCCACTACTACTCACTTCTCAGTCCTAGATTTAATTGATGCATTCTTTTATATTCCCCTGTTCTCAGAATCTCAGGATATCTTTGCTTTTTCATGGACTGACTCTCACACCCGCCATTCTCATCAGCTTACCTGGACTGTCCTCCCACAGGGATTCAGGGATAGCCCCCATCTCTTTGGCCAATTTCTTGCCCAGGACCTCACATCCTTTCACCTGACCTGTCCTGACTCTACTCTACTTCAAGATGTCTATGACCTTCTTCTATGTAGTCTTTCTGGAACACTCTCAATCCCACACCGCTCAGCTTCATAAATTCCTAGAAGACAAGGGATATAGGGAGTCTCCCCACAAGGCCCAGGTTTCCCAGTCTTCGGTCACCTATCTTGGTTTTTGCCTTACACCCGGGAAAAAGGAAATAACACTCGATAGGAGGCAACTCCTCTGTGATCTTTCAGTGCCCTATACGAAAGCCAAAATACTATCATTCCTAGGATTAGCAGGTTATTTTAGGGCCTGGATCCCAAATTATTCTCTTCTCTCCAAACCCCTGTATGACCTAGCAAAGGGACCCCCTAGTGAATCTCTTGCCTCCTTTCCCATCTACCACTTCCGCAGGCTTCAGCAACTCCTCTTAAAGGCACCTGCCCTTCACCTTCCAGATCTTTCAAGAACATTTCATCTATATGTCCATGAAAAAGGGGGGCAAGCACTTGGGGTCTTAGGTCAAAACTATGGGCGTACATTTGCACCTGTGTCATATTTGTCCAAGCAACTAGACCCTACCATCCGTGGGTGGGCCCCTTGCTTAAGAGCTCTGGCTACTGGACAAATTTTACACAAAGAAGCCTCTAATCTGACTTTTGGGGCCCCTTGAACTATCCACTCTCCACATCACTTGAAGGATCTTTTAGCTTAAAAGGGCCTTCAAACTCTCCCTACATCCAGATTTCTGTCGCCCCTCACTTCCTTTCTGGAAAACCCTAATATTATTTTCCTCCCCTGCTCTGCACTGAACCCTGCCTCACTGCTCCCAATGACTCCCATGTCTCACATACCAACTCATAATTGCTTGGAAACCTTAGATGATTTCCTCCCCTGTCATTCTTCCATTTCTGAGAGACCACTCAGCAAGCCTGACCTTATCTGGTTTACTGACAGCAGTTCCTTTAGGGAGAACGGAACTCATTACTCTGGATACGCTGTATTTTCAGCCACTGAGATTATAGAGGCCAAAGTTATGCCTTCAGGAACTACAGACAAGTAGGCTGAACTTATAGCATCCACTCGTGCCTGCCTTCTAGCACAAGGCAAATCCCTCACCCTCTAAACTGATTCAAAATATGTCTTCCATATCTTATTATCCCATGCTGATATTTGAAAGTAGCGAGGCCTACTTACCACCAAAGGTAATGTGATCACTAATTCAGCTTTTATAACCAATCTAATAGAGGCCACTTACCCACCCAGTTGGGAGTTGTCCATTGTAGGTCCCATCAGAAGGACGGCTTTCTTATCACTGAGGGCAATGCCAAAGCTGACCAGGCAGCACGAATGGCTGCTACCACTTTCAATTATGGCCTCCATGGGGGACATATAATGGCCACTTTAGACAGCTCATCTGAAGCCCCTACGTCTTTCAGTAAGAACAAGAATCTTTTCAAGTTCCTTCATACTCTATTCCTTTCCAATTCTCAGTCTTTGACCCTCTTTTTACAGAGTTTCTTTTCCCTCACCCCCTCTGACAAGCCATGCTACAGAATATAGCCTCTAATTGTCAGATCTGTCAGCGGACCAACCCTCATACTCCTTTAAGGCCCAAACCTTTCCCTTTCCACCAAGCCCGGGGACACATTCCCGCTGCTGACTGGCAGGTAGACTTCACCAACATGCCCACAGTATGGCGCACTAAATACCTCCTTGTCTTTGTGGACACTTTCTCTGGTTGGGTTGAGGCATTTCCCACTTCCAATAAAAAGGCTTCCACTGTAGCTTCAATCTTACTGACAGACATCATCCCCAGGTTTGGTATGCCCACTTCCCTACAATATGACAATGGCCCTGAGTTTACTTCTAGGATCACACAAAAGGTCTCTCAAGCCCTCTCCTTCAAGTGGCATTTCAACTGTCCATATTTCCCCCAGGCTTCAGGGAAAGTGGAAAGGGTAAATCGTACTCTAAAGGAAGTCCTTACCAAATTGACAATGGAATTAAACATAGACTGTTTCAAACTCCTTCCCTTGGCTTTGCTTCGAATCAGAGCTCTCCCTAAGAAACCATCTTTACTGTCTCCTTTTGAGATAATGTATGGAAGACCTCTTATAACCCCTGGGTTGGTCATTTCACAAGGACCTCTCACCCGAGATTTGTCTTTGCCTCTCTTGCTCCATCTCCGCTCGGAACTCTGGAAATATCAGGACTGGCTTCTTCCGGACGCAGTCTCCTCTCCAAACACTCCTCCCTTAACACCTGTTAGTCTAGTCTATTATAATACCCCAGAGGAGAAAGGGACTCTTGCCGCAAAATTGGAAGGCCCCTATCCTGTCATTCTCTTTACCCTTACCGCCGCCAAACTCTCCTTACCAGACAACTGTCTCACTCCCTGGATTCACATGTCTAGGTTGAAGCCACATCACCAGGAGGCCCCACCTGCTGAAGACAGGGCCACCCCAGAGGAACTCCAAGAATCACCTACTGAACCTCCCCTTTACTCCTGCTCTCCACACCCATCTCACCCATTTTAGTTGTGGCTCACACGGTTTTCCTTGCAGCCCAATTCCTCTTAAAGAAGGCACAATGAGCTCTCCCAACACCCTAGTCTTCTCTAACTGCTTGTTTTTTGTGCTCTGCTTATTTTCTGTGCTCTGTCAGGACTGGTCTTTACCCTCCTCACCTACCATGCATTTATTCACTTTTGGGGAACGATACTCAGAACATGGCATGCAGAAGGTCTGCGCAGTGGATGCAACTACTTGCTTCATCCACAACTGCACCTCTATTTCCCTAAAATTGTCACCTTCAAGGACCTTCGTCCCTGGTAGCTGGAACTGGCCTTTCATTTGCTTCCTTTTTGATCAAACAAAAGACTATTGTCATTGGTGGCCTGAGATATATAATGGGTGCCCCTATTGGTCATGCATGTTCCATGATGAACGTGGTAGCTATTCTTACCACTCATTTGGTTACCCTGAAGGGTGGACTTCTAGTTACATAAAGTGGCATAAAGGCTCTTCATCCAGTAACAATGGATGATATACTTTAGATAAACCTGACCCCAAGGCCAAACGATGGGGCTATGTTGAGTTTGCTGTCTATGCTCGGACAACCTCAGTCAGACCCACAGGGTGGATGACTATTGGCCGCACCCTGATTACGCAACCTAAGGCAACCATCCAGGTAGTCGAACACATTAAGGACTCAGAATCAAAACTTCGAGATCATATCCATAGCTCATCCAAAAAGGATTCAGAGCCTTCAACCCTCTCAGGTCCCCCTCCCACATGGCTCAATTTGCTACACCAAACTTTTTGATTATTAAACTCCACCCCTCTTTCTGTGCCTACTTCTCAGTGCTTTCTCTGTGCTTCACTTAGTCGTCCACTTCTAGCAGCAGTCCCATTAGCGGCAGACAATATTCCAGCAAAACCCTACAATTTCTCTAAAAAGGAAAACCCCTACATGTGACACGTATCCCACTGTGGGAAAGTTATTCCACCAATACATTATTTCCTTTCATCTGTTTCCACCTGCCAATAATGAATCCTTTACCCATTTGTTCCTTGAGCTACAGCACTCCATAGAGCCCTGTGTTTATGCAACCTGGACATTTCCTCTGGTGTAATGGTTCTTTAAGTACCTCAACCATCAATGTCTCTGGCGCCTGTTTCTTGGTTACTGTAGTTCCTCAGCTATCTTTGTATACTCCCACCGAATTCTGACAGTTGGCCCTACCTTCCCGCACCCGTAGGGTAGTCTTTCTGCCGGTTCTGGTAGGCCTCATTTTAACAACCTCAGTGACGGGTCTCAGACTCTCTGGTGGAGCTATAGGTCATGCTCTATGGGATCCAATGACCTTCAAGAAAAACTGCAGGAAACACTCAATACCATGGCTGAGTCTCTGGGTTCCTTGCAGCGGCAGGTTACTTCATTGGCACAAGTGGCTTTACAGAACCAAAGGGCAATTGATCTTCTCACTGCAGAAAAAGGGGTTACATGCCTATTCCTCAGAGAGGAATTTTGCTATTATGTTAATGAATCTGGGCTAATAAAAAAAAATGTTGTTAAATTGCAGGAATTATCGACCCAATTGCTCAAACCTACCTCCTCCAATCCCATAACGGGGTTCTTCCAATCCTATCTTGCCATGTACTTACTACATATCTTGGGTCCCCTTATTTGGATGCTTCTTTTTTGTGCTCTCTTGCCCTGCATAATGAAGTGCCTTCAAACCCAACTGCATAAAATTCCTAATCAAACTTTCAACTAGCTTTTGCTTAGTCACTACCAGCCTCTGATGACCGATGAATCCCCAACATCTCCAAGAGAACAGTTCACTCAGTGATGAAGCTCACTACCAGGCACGATGGAATGCAACGGGTATTAGACAGCGGGAGACAACGAGCTCGGAGAACCTCTTAATCTGCCATCCTGGATTCATAGTCTTTACCACCTTCTAAGCTTTCTCATGGCCCTTGGCCTCTTCTATGTCAGTCCCCCCACATGGAACTTCTGCCAAAAATTGACATTTGCTTTAATTTTTATCTTCATTCTGTTTTTATTCGCTCTGATCTTCTTCAGGTGCTGGCGACACCATGTCCAGGCAACGCTTCCGGTATTTCCTTGAGTCTCTGTTACAGGACCAGTGGCTGATACCAACAATCTCTTCCATCCAGGACTGGTTCCATGCCATCGACATCTTTGGCTTCAGGGAACATTCATTGACTTCACCCCTATGAAAATAGCTGTCTATAGCCACTGGGTTTTATTTCTGGCTGCCATGATATCCCCATACCTGCCCCCTGAGCATTCCTCCACTTCTCTTTCTAGGCCCCACACCAGCCCCACACAGCAGGAAGCAGCCAGATCTGACAAACGACGCCCCACTTCCTAAGAAAACAAAAAGGGTGGAATGTTGGGAAAAGAATTAATGGCAGCCATACCGCAGAGAAAAACCCCAACATGGCGCCTAAGGACTTCTTCTTCCTACCTTCTTCATTTCTGCAGTGGTGCAAAAAGTTCCCGCCCTTGTGAACTCTCCCGCCAGCGCCAATTTCAAATCTCGCTTGTGGGGAACCTTAGCCCCAATTAGAACTAATTCCTGGGCTCTGGAGCTGATATTTGAAAGAACTTGTCAATAAACGGGTTGCTGCCATTTATCTAAGCCATACCATCTCCCCCTTAGTGCTATATAAGCACACAGCTTTTAGCAATAAAATTGGAATTCTCCCGGTGAAGTGTCATTGCGTGGGGAACTATTTCACTCATGTTCAGCAACAGGATATCCAAAGGTTCTCCAGTGCCACCTGGTAATGGGAATTTCAGAAATTTGATAATATTTATTTAGCCATTTTTGAAGGATGAAGTTGGAGTCACTGTGCGTTTCAATTAATGCAGGAACCATTATGTGGTGAGGAAGCTCATTTAAATGAAATCTCTGGAGAAATCTCACAGGCAAGGCTTCCCAAAAAGTGGCCAAAAGGTCACATGAAGCCAGGATCATTGAGGTCTACAATATGAGTTCCATTTGTGTTTAGACTCTCAATTATGGCTGCCAAGTCTTTCAAAATAAAATCATGTGATATCCTGGCTGAGATTCTCACTGCACTGTGGAAAGACACCCTGGCCCTCGATCTCAGTTTTCAAGGGCGCATCTCATGCGTGGCCTCCTAAAATCCCAACACATTTCATGGCAATACTTCTTTGAGGTAAATTCCAGAACTCAGTCTCTAAGAGGAATCATGCCAGAATTCAAGCCCAGGTGGATCCAGTTATCTCTTCCAACCGCCAAACAAATGACCACAATTAAAACCAAACACTCCCACATGGCCCTCATCTTCTTCCATATAGACACTTATCATAACCTCTGGCTGGAGTTTTTCATGAGGGGTGCAGCCCAAGACAGTGTCAAAAATAAGCTCCCTTGCCCCTCATTTGCCTAAAGTCAAGGTGGCCTGGACACCCATCCGGTGAACCAGGAGTGATCAGATAGGCCAGCTGTTAATACTGCTCTGCATCTCCAATTTGAGGCCTACTGACTGTCAGTTATAGATTCTTTATATGATTTGGAGCCATGAGAAAACCCAAAAACCTATGGGTTAGCCTCTGCAGGGCTGTGCATAACTCATTTGAACCAAAGGATCCGTATTCTCACTTGATGGTGGTCAGGAACCTTACAAATGAATGCGAGAGACTTCATTCACAATAATTGCTCTTTTGGCCATTTTGGTTTTGGATGCACACATGGGATCTCTCTTTACATCCATCAGGTGCTGAGAATCTAAGCCACAACCTCACACAGGGCCAAGAGGCTGATTCAGACACATCCCTTTCCAAAGCAATTAAGCAAAGAGCCACAGGTGATGCCCATTCATTTCCTTTTGAAAACTGTTTTCTTCAGGCTTCACAAAGGGGTGGCCTGAGGCAAAGACCTTCCTGACATTCAGGGAAACAGAACAATTGATAAGCAAAAGGCCGAAAGCATGGTTTCTCCACTGAGACTTTCTTGGTCACACTGATATCTGAGTTTTCTGAGATGCTCGCCATTCCCTTCAGCTATCCAGGACATGGCAATGTCACAGAGCTTGGAGGTGGTACATAATTTGGACACAAAACCATGAGACTATTCTGGAGAGTGGTGAGAATTCTGGAAGAAACAGGAACTTAGGAATGTAGCAGGTGTTGCCCATGGATAAGGCAAGCTGCAGTCCATTCATAAATTGGGCAGGATGAATGCCGGGAATCTTTCTACTATACAGGACATATCAATTGTTGCATTCTATTTTCTAATGTCTACAACCACGGACACAGTGGGATCCACAGAAATAGAAACACTTGCCTTGTCCAACGACTTACTAGAAGAAGACCACTCCAAATCAAACAAACCGTCTTTCCTACCTATTATCAGATCATGAGACAAAACCACAAAATCACACCCACCCCACAAAGACACCTCCTTCCCCCATGTAACTCTGTGACTATCCGGAGTTTCCTCTGAGTGGTGGGCCATACTATGTTCCCCCAAAATGGCCTGTCCTATCTCAGATCTGGTCTCCTTGGCCAACTCTTTGAAGTTGTCAGGAGCCTGCGGTGAACCACTACCTACTTTCTCAGGAAAGGCCCCTATTCAGAGCTCTCCTGGTATTTGGCCATCCTCACATATGTAGGTACCAAGAAAGACTGACACTCTCCTTGGTAAATTCAAACAAGTGAGCCTACTGGGTCTGGGACTGGACTGGCTCCAGGTGCCTGGCTTCCTGGATCCCAAGTTAAGAGAGTTCCATCACCAAGGAAGTGAGGTAGATCACTTCTTCAGGAACTGAATGAGGTCATTGCCTTGATAACCACTTTGTCCTAACAGTTGCTTTCAAGAGTCCGATGAGATGGAGGCTGCCCCTACTTCCTGTGACACTTTCACAAGTTAGAATGGTATATAAACCATGGGCACCCGGGAACAGCTCTCCACCTAGGACTGTTTTGGTCCATCTTCTCTACATTAAGAAGAGAGAGGCTGATTCATACACATCCATTCATGCTGACAAGGTTGTTTGCCATTGAAGATGACTTTTCTCTCTCAGGTCTTTCGTAGCTGCCTACATCTTCTCAAGGGATCATTTCTGCATGGACCTTTGATGTTCTCAACAGGTGGAACATGCCCTACATTCCTGTATTTTAAGAGCAACCCTGTCCCTGCTGTTCTGTAAAGTTCGATTGAGAGAACAGTGTATGGTTTGGGTTAGTAACATGTTCAATTTGGGGTTAGGAATCCTTTGCATGACGAATAATGGTATTGGGAAACTATGATACTTACAAGAATATATAGGTGAAATATAAGTATAAAAACAGAAATCTAGGGAAGATATGAAGTCCAGAAGGGCATTGGGCCCTTAATTGGCACACTTAGCTTTGAATTATTTTCTGCAAAAATGTCTCAGATAAATCTATATACAATGGCATAGGAGCTTGTACCTTGGATGATTGAATGTCGAAGAGAACATCCACTCAAAAAGGGATAGTCGGTAGGATTAGAAAGATAGTCAGTAGGTTTACAAAGAAGAGTGAGAATAGGATTTAGACCAAAAGTTCTTAAGCAATAGGGTTTCAGGTAGACAGTGAATGTAAATGTCAGCACAAGTGAAGAGTCAGTCACAATGATGAACAGGGGAAAATATGTAGGAAAATAGATATAAATAGAGACATTACTAAATAAGGCAAAGTATAAAGTGAGTGATAGGATTAGACATTTTCAACAGGCTTGAGGTTGAATATATAATCATAGAAAGAAACAAAATTGTAGTCACCAATAAGATTGACATTTGAGAGCATTAGGCCACCTGGACATGGAAGGTTTTAGTAATCCATGCTCACTTTCCATTTAGGCTCTGGTACAACCTTAAGGGTGACCTTTGATTTTTTTGTCCAGAATATTACTGTGATAAAATGTATATATAGATCAGGTGACATGAGTAATTCTTCCACCATTTTTTGAGGAATATTTTGAAAACGTATAAATTAGTATTGAGGGTAAAAATAGGTGTACCCTGTGTCTATGAATATAGAGATAATGCATGAATAGACCATACAGTTAATAAATAATATAACTGGTTCCACTTTAAATAATTTATTGAATTGATATCTGAAAATACATAAGAAATCATATATTGATATATAATCATTCATAACAACTAGTTATACGTCTAATTGTAATCCTAGGGTTATGGTTTATCATGAAGAGTGAGTGAGTTTTGCTTCAAAAGTGATTATGGAAATCAAAAATAATGTGTTTGGAAAGAAGTCTCATGAAAAGACCAGTTTGAAACATGGCGGAACACGTGTTTTCTGAAGCAGAAAGTGATTGAAAGTGAAATAAATGCCTATAAATTTGTGAACTTGTGGATGAAATATATATCCAATAATGTGCATAAACTGAAGAAATAGTAATGTACTAGTTTTCAATAAAAATGAACTTCAAAATACTTATCATGTCCCATAGGAATCTACTTGCATTGATGTGAAAATGGATCAGTTACTGTAGAAATATTAGGATTTATATGCACCATTCACTGAAGTTAGTTTTCAATACTAGGAAAAAAATACGTATATCAGGTGAATGAATATTTCTGAGAATAATCTTGTGAAAAGTTGATTATAAATCCACATACATAATCATGAATGAATTTAGGGAGTGTATAATAAGACACATATATTAAATATTTTGAAATATCTGGAGAGAATATATATATATATATATATATATATATATATATATATATATATATATATATATATATCCACACACAGATTTTAAAAATTAGCAATATATATGCCAATCGAATTACACCGTGAAATATGAATCATCCACAGATCCAAAAATATTCATTTTACTGGATATGGATTTATGTATAACTTTTTTCAACTAGGAAGCTCACCCATAGGTTGAATTTTCAGGTCAAACAGCGTTTAAGAGGAGTGATCTCTTCTCACACTTTGTATCTGCCAAGTCATGTAACTCACAAGAATGTACGTGTGATACCAGGTAGGATTCTATATGTGCATATAAAAATACATGTGCTGAATAGAATACAGAGAAAGGGAGACAGGAATTCACATATTTGTTAACTTTAAAAGCACATGGAAAACTATTTCAACAAAAAATTGACTAGATTTATAACTCCTACCCTATATAATGCAAAAGGCAAGTCCAAGTATACAACATGCCTCCTCTGAACTGCTTGTATTTCTATTCTGTTTCCGTAATTTTTCTCCATTATATTAGGATTAGTATTCAGAATCTAGCAGGGCATGTGTTAGTGTCAGGATTCAGTATTTCAAATGTAAAATAGAAAAATGAATCCAATGTGTATGCAAATATGTGCTAAACAAAATCTTCCCACTCTCATCCAGAACAATTCCTTGACATTTTTTTCGCCCAAAGTAAGACACAATTAGAGGAGAAGAGTAATAAAATCTGTGAATAATATGCTCAGGAGTTTACAACCTTGGAAGTGGTAGAGGAGTTTCCCTAGTATGGGACAGGGTAAACACTCCATAAACATGGAGCTCTGCTGGCCTAAATACTTCTTGAGAAACTGCCTCTGAGTTTGGGCACTTGAAATATATGTTGTTGTCAGGAGCTTTAGCTTCTTTTTAGTGAGACTATCAAAGCTGTGTCTGCATCTATGTGACCTGGAGGACATGGTTTCTTATTTTCCAATGAACATGAGGCAGCAGTGATGAATTCTCTCTTTGTAAGTAAACTGTGGCCAATGGGGGCTAAGGGTATTCCCATGTGGACTGGGAAGCGATTTGGTCATCCTCCACTTTTTGTGGTGTTTCTTGCTGCTGCACTGGGACTTTGGCATTTGCTTCATGAAATAAAAGAAGTTCAACTGGGACACAGTTCTGGAGGCAATTCTTTCATGTGTGGTTGGTCAGGGAATGCAGGAGAATGCACCAACCAGGCTTCTATCCCACATAGCTTGGCCCCATGTCCATAGTAACCTGATTCTAAACATTGCCCGGAAACATCTCCATATAACCAGAAGCCTTTACATGGAAGGGTTTGCTGGCTGCACCATGTAAGTCACAAGCCATTTGGGATCCAATGGCAGATCCACATGGCCCCACCACAAATTTTTTATCACACACCTGCCTACCACTGCTCTAGGCCCACTACTCAGCAGGTTCCAACATACTGGCATCTCTGTTCTTCACCATTTTCATGAAACCCACTCAATCAAGGCACTGTCTTGCATATTTACGATCAGCAACAGGACATCCAAAGTTTCTACAGTGCCACCTGGTCATGGGAATTTCAAAAATTTCATGGTATTTATCTAGGCATTTTTCAAGGATGACGTTGCAGGCACTGTGGGTTTCAATTCATTCAGGAACCTTTAAATGGTGAGGCAGCTCATTTCAATGAATGCTCTGTAGAACTCTCACAGGCAAGACTTCCCAAAGAGTGGCCAAAATGTCACATGAAGCCAGGCCTATTGAGGTCTACAATGTGACGTCCATGGGTGTTGTGACTCTCAACAATGGCTGGCAAGTCTTTCAGAATTAAATCATGTGATCTTCTGGCTGAGATACCCAGGGCTCTGTGGAAAGCCACCCTGGGCCTAGATCTCAGTTTCCAAGGGTGATTCTCATGGGTGGACTCCTAAAATCCCAACAAAATTCATGGCAATACTTCTCTGAATTCAGTCTCTAAGGGGAATCACACCAGAGTTCAAGCCCAGGTGGTCCCAGTCATGTCTTCCAACCGGACACAAATGACCAAAATTAAAACCAAAACCCTCCCATATGGCCCTCATCTTCTTCCATATAGACACTAATCACAACCTCTGGCTGAAGGTTTCCATGAGTGGCGGAGTCCAAGAGAGTGTCCAAAATAACTCCCTTGCCCCTCATTGGCGTAAATTCAGGGTGGTCTGGACACCCTTCATGTGAAACAGGAGTGATCAAATATGCTAGACGTTAATACTTCTATGCTTCTCCAATTTGTGGAAAACTGAGTGTCAGGTATATATTTTTATGTGATTTGCAGTCATGAGAAAACACAAGCTCCTCTGCAGGTCTTTGAAGAACCCATTTGACCCAAAGGATCCCTATTCTCACTTGATGGAGTTCAAGAACTTTAAAGAGGAAGGCGACAGACTTCATCCACAAGGACTGCTTTTTGGCCATTTTGGTTTTGGATGCACACATGGGATCATTCTTTACATCCACCACGTGCTGTGTATCTAAGCCACAACCTCACACAGGGCCAAGAGGCTGATTCAGACACATCCCTTTTCAAAGCAATTAAGCAAAGAGCCACAGGTGATCCATATTCATTTCCATTTGAAAACTGTTTTCTTCAGGCTTCACAAAGGGGTGGCATGAGGCAAAGACCTTCCTGACATTCAGGGCAACAGAACATTAGGTTAGCAAACGGCCCAAAGCAGTGTTTCTCCACTGAGACTTTCCTGGTCACACTGATATCTGAATTTTCTGAGACGCTCGCCATTCCCTTCAGCTATCCAGTACATGGCCATGTCACAGAGCTTGGAGGTGGTACATAACTTGGTCACAAAATCATGAGCCTATTCTGGAGAGTGGCCAGAATTCAGGAAGAAAACAGGAACTTAGGAAGATAGCAGGTGTTACCCATCCATAAGGCAAGCCGCATTCTTTTCATACATTGGGCAGAAAGAATTCTGGTAAGCTTTCTACTAGCCTGGACACATCCTTTGATGCATTCTCTTTTCTAATGTCTACAACCATGGACACAGTGGGATACACAGACATAAAAACACTCGCCTTTTCAAATCACTTGTTAGAAATCGTCCACTCCAAACCAAACAAACTGCCTTTCCTACCTATTCTCAGAACATGAGACAAAATCACAAACACACACTCACACCCACAAATTCACCTCCTTTCCCAAAGTAGGTCTCTGACTATCGGGTGTGACCTCTGACTGGTGGGCCGTACTATGTTCCCATCAAATGGCCTGTTCTGTCTCAGATCTGGTTTCCTTGGCCAACTCTGTGAAGTTGTCAGGAGACAACGGTGAGCCACTTCCTGCTTACTCAGGAAAGGCCACTCTTCAGAGCTTTCCTGGCATTTGGCCATCCTCACATCAGTAGATACCAAGAAAGACTGACTCTGTCTTTGGTAAATCAAAAGAAGTGAGACCACTGGGACTGGGCCTGGGACTAGATTTGTGTGCCTGGATGCCTGTATCCCAAGTTCAGAGAGTTCCATCACCAAGAATGTGAGGTGAGGTCACTTCCTTCAGGAACTGAATGAGGTCAATGCCTTGGCAAGCACGTTGTCCTAACATTTGCTTCCAAAGGTCCCATGAAATGGAGGCTGTCCCTAATTCCTTTGACACTTTCACAAGTTAGAATGGTATATCTAACATTGGTAACCAGGAACAGCTCTCCACAGAGGCCTCGTTTGGTCCTTCTTCTCTACATAAAGAAGAGAGAGGCTGATTCAGACACATCCCTTCATGCTGACCAGGTTGTTTGCAATGAAAGATGACTTTTGCTCTCTCAGTTCCTTCATAGGTGTCTACAACTTCTCTAGGGATCATTTGCGCATAGACCTTTGAGTTTCTCAGCAGTTGGAAGATCCCCTAAATTCCTGTATTTTAAGACCAACTCTGTCCTTGCTCTTCTCTAAATTTAGATTGAGGGAACAGTGTATGGTTAGGGTTAATAACAGGTTTGATTTGGAATAGAAATCATTCTGCTGGATGAATAATGGTATTGGGAACCTGCGATATTTTCAAGAATATATAGGTAAAATATATGAATCTGAAAACAAAAATCTAGGTAAGATTTGAAGCCCAGAAGGGCATTGGGCTTTTGATTGGGTATTAAGCATAGGATCTTGTAACTTGGATGATTGATTTTCAAAGAGAACTTCCAGTCAAAATGGATAGTCAGTAGTATTAGGAAGATAGTCGGTATGTTTATAAAGGAGAGTGAGTATAGGATTTGGACCAAAAGTTCTTTAGCTATAGGGTTTCGGGTATTGAGTGAATGTAAATGTCAGCACATGTGAAGAATTAATCACAATGATGAACTGGGGAAAATATGTAGGAATGCAGATATCAATAGAGACTTTAGGAAATCTGGCAAAGTATAGTCGGTAGTGAAATGTTAATAAAATAGATTCTTGTCACTTCCTGTTTTACTGTATGCTTAATAAAACACTGTTGAAATCTTGAGAAGTGATTTCTAATCTTTTTCCCAGAATGTGCTGTCCCCAACTGCCAAACTTCAGAATGTACTCCCTCACCCAGTTGCACGCAAACTGCTCACCCGCCCAGGCCCATCAATAAACTTTCCTCCCTGCCCTCTTCAAGGAAAGTATATAAGCTCTGCTTAAGCTGTTCTCAGGGTTCTCTGCTATATTCAAATGAGCTCTGAGCCCCAGCATGCTGGACCCCCAATAAACCCTTTGTTTTTGCATGAGAGAGTCTCTTGGTGGTCTCTTCCCCCAATGCTCTTCCGATATTTATATATGGAGGTTCCACCGAAATCCAGCAGTGGTGAACGAGAGACCCCAATGGGCTACTCTCAGGGTAAGTAAGGCACCTCTTTCTTGTTTCAGGTTTCAGGTGAGGGCTTGGCAAAATGGCTGTCGATGAAGTGTGTGAGCTCTCTTTGATGGTGGCTGGCAGACGTGTCACAGAGCCACAAGCCAAGTCCCTGGGGGACGCCACAGAGGACTCGGGAATCAAGGAATAATAGTCTCCTCGACTCAGTGATACTTTGTTTCAGATTCGGTATTGCCAGCCCATCGGGTTTTGCCACCTGCTCAGTCTTTGTCTCAGTGTTGGACGTCCATTGCCTGTCTTTATTGTTTTCTCTTGTCTGTGTCCTGTGTCGTTGCTTTTACTGTTTGTGTATCTTTCATTATGGGACAGATCACTTCAATGCCTCTGTCCCTGACCCTTGATCTATGGACCAAAGTCCGCTTAAGGGCTCAGAATGTTTCTTTTTTAGTAAAACGCTGGACCTGGCAGACTCTGTGTGCCACAGAATGGCCCACCTTTGGATTCGGATGGCCCCTAGAAGGATCTTTCTACTTCCCACTAATTTAAAAAGACAGAGATATTGTCTTACAGCCAGGGCCACATAGCCATACTGATAAACAGGAATATACCTTAACTTGACAGGACCTCTGCAAATCTCCTCCTCCGTGGGTGAAGCCTTTCCTTGCTGTGTCCCCGTTCCTACTCCTTCCCCCACGATCTCTCAACCCCTCTGCTCCTCCTCCTCCTCCACCCTCTGTTCTCCCTGAGTCACAGGATTTGACTCTACTGGACTCTCGTCCCCCTCCTTATCTTCTACCCTTGTCCCACAACCCCCAACACCCTCTAAGTGATTCTCCAGCTGCTGACTCAGCCTCTCCGCAATTGGAGGACGCTAAGCCAGCCCAGGGCCCTCCAGATAACTCCCCTGCGTCACACACAGCCCCTCCTCCCCTGGAGGAAGCTAGAGTTGCTAAAGGAACTCGCTGGTGGCAAATGATTGAAAACCCTGGAACTCCCGTGTTGCTTCCCTCCATCCCTAAGGACCAATGATTGACGATGGCCATAGGGAAAAAATGCAAGCCTACCAGTATTGGCCTTCTCCTCTTCAGACCTATATAAATGGAAACATAACAATCCCCCTTTTACCGAGGACCCAACCTGGCTCTCAGGTCTGGTGAAGTCATTGATGTTTTCACACCAACCTACTTGAGATGACTGCCAACAACTCCTAGGGACTCTCTTCTTGACAGAGGAACAAAAGAGAATCCTCCTGGATGCTAGAAAAAAGTATCCTCGGACCAAATGCGTGACCGACAAAACTTCCCAATATATTCAAAGCCGGCTTTCTCTTGAAACGACCCAACTGGGACCCCAACACCTTTGAAGGTAGGGAGCATCTGTCCACTTATCGCCGGGCTCTAATAGTGGGTATCTTAGTGGCCGCTAGGTGACCAACTAATTTGGCCAAGGTAAGAGAGATTATTTAAGGGCCTGATGAATCTCCCTCTATGTTCTTAGAGATAATTATGTAGGCATATAAGAGACATACTCCTTTCGATCCTCAGGCAGAGGATCAAAAGGCATCTGTCACAATGGCCTTTATTGGGAAAGCTGCCCTGGATATTAAAAGAAAGTTACAATGCTTAGATGGATTACAAGATATGACTTTGAGGGATTTATTCAGAGAACCCGAGAAGGTATACTTTAAGAGAGAAACTGAGGAAGAGAAGGGAGCTGAGTGAGGATAAAAGAAACAAAAGACAGACTAAGGCATTGACTAAGGTCCTGGTCACAACAACAAATAGGCCAGAAATTAAGAAACAGAGAGACAGGAAGGGATACCTGGGCACACACTAGAGGCCACCCCTGGCCTGAGATCAATGTGCCTACTCTAAAGAAAAAGGACACTGGGCCAAAGAGTGCCCTAGAAAGAGACAGCCATGCCAGCCAGATATTCTGACTCTGGAGGAATACTAAGAAAGTCCGGGCTCAGATCCTCTCCCTGACCTCAAGGTAACTTTTGAAGTGGAGGGGAACACAATAAACTTTGAAGTAGATGCAGGGTGAATATACTCAGCCCGTAAGGCCCATTGGGCCCTCTACCGAATAAAAGGTCTCTAATTCAAGAGTCTAACAGAAGTAAATATCGGGCTTTGACAACTACGAGGACCATGGACCAGGGAAAAGGAAAAATCCATCACTCCTTCCTAGTAATCCCAGAATGCCTGGCCCCATTGATGGGCAGAGTTCTGCTCACCAAGCTCTGGGCCAAAATAACTTTTAACCCTGAAGGCCCTCAAGTGGAATTTTTTAATTCTTCAGTAACTACTCCTATAATCATGGCTCTAACTATGTCAGTAGCAAATTCATCAACTCACTCACCTTTGTTCAAAGAAACTGCATTCATTCGTGAAGGATCAAGAACACAGTTTTCCACTAACCTACTCACAGCAAAAGGAAATAACTGAATGGGTAACAAAAGCCTGTCAGGTCCATTAATTGGTTAAAGCTTACACTTCCAAGCTTCCTGCAGGAAAGCACCTATGAGGAACCAGACGAGGACAATTCTGGGAAGTGGACTTTACTGAAATTAAGCCAGTAAGGTATGGACTTAAATAACTCCTAGTCTTTGAACATACATTTTCAGGATGTATTGAAGCCTTCCCCACACACACACAAAAAAAAGAAATAAAAAAGAAGAGAAAAGAAACATTGCAAATGGTTGTAAAGAAGATCCTGGAAGATATTTATTCTCCCCTTGACGACCAGTAATCTTAACCCTCATCAGCCCCTTAAGCTGCGATGGCTGATCACAAATCCTACTGGACACGAAGTATGGCCTATCTCGAATACAGCCAGCTTACGAACCTGGTGGCCATCTCTCCACCCAGTCATTTGTCAGCTGGCTATAGGTCTTTCCTATTGGGATATCCCTGATTAACAGGATCCCACTAAAATTCCATTAAATTCCTTCCATACCATAGATAATGGAAACAAACATTATAGATGTAGGGACACGTGAGCCAGATGCAGGTTGGCTAGCCTAGATTACTATGTTTGCCCGGCAGACTATCAAAGCCACAAACAGTCACGGCTGTGGGGGGGGAGAGCAGACTTCTATTGTAAGTCATGGGGATGTGAGCATACAGGGACTGTCAGATGGAACCCAAACTCCTCATCAAATTCTGTACACAGCATTGGCCATATTACGAATTAGATAACCAAAACCGATGGCCCCCAGAGGGGTCTCTAGATCCTCAAATTCTGTGTGACCTTTTTAACTTCTGCAAGTGCTCAAAAGGGTGAATGGAGATTCCGCTATGTGGAGGCCTTCTCTCTCCTTTGCTCACATCCTGAACTATGCTTCTCCAATAGATGCTCACCCTCAGCCTTGTGCTCCAGACTCTCTGCTGTCACTCCCACCTCAGCAACTTGATTTCTCCCCTCCAATATCTAGATCAAAAACCCAAATCTCGACTGGTTCTCAGACCATTGCTCCCTTGCTGAGGTTGCAGGTACTGAGGTACCACTCCATTCACTCACTCCTCTCCTCTCCTGTCAGTGCCCGCACCGGGTCCCACCCAGTCCTCTTACCACCTAATGCAAAGCTCAAACCCACTGAGAAGAATCCTCAGACCCTAATACAAGATGTAATGAAAATGGCCTTTAATGTTGCTTTGTCATCACTAAAAACAGGTTACTAAGAATTTAAAGTCCCTCACAGGCTTTTTTGAATCTCACTCCCGTCTCCCCCTCTGTTCTATCTGTTCTATTGCTCAAGTTTTTGTTGCTATTAAGATCCCAAAGCCCTCTCCCAATATTCTTTTACATCTCTCCTTCCTCATTCTCAGATCCACAGAGCTGCTCTTATCCCTGCCTTCCAAATTGTCCCCCTCTGTACCAGGCCCACAGAAAAGTCTTAACTGACCTTCTCCAGAAGTCTTCACCATGGCTGATTTAGGACTTTCAGCAAAAGAATCCCGATAAAAGAGTTCACTGTAGATAAACTTCCTATTTTTGTGTTGCCCTGGTCTCCTTGGCAACTGGCTAAAAAATTCAGCACTCCTGATCTAGACACACCCTTACTAGTTTTTCACAAAATATTTGAAAAAAAGGCCTCTGGCCTTGAGCTGGGGCTCCACAGAGATGGCTACATTTCTAAGATAAAGAAGTTACAAACTGGGCTGTATGGAAACAGCTGGAAGGGGGAAAAAAAGAAAGGGAAGACACCCCCACCCAGGTGTCCTTGAAAAGTTAACTTGCCCAAACTGAGGAAAAAACAGAAACAAAAACTGCTTTTTGTGAACTTCTGCAGACTGTGAACTTCTGAGCCCCTTCCCTTACGTGTTGGGTACAAAATTCTGAAACTACGTAACTTGGGTTTCAGGGGATTAATTGATTACAACAGAAGCAATGCCCTCTGAATCTGGTTGAAACCAAAAAAGACTGTTTCCGTGTCTTTGGTGCTATCTTAGGTGCCTTGCCTTGTCCGTCCCTACAACAGTATAATTCTATATACTTAAACATTGTTTATGTTTTCATGAAATGGTCAACAGATGTGATTAATTGTGAAATGGTGCAGATGTTTCCCAGAGTGCTCTATCATGACGCAGGTTCATCTGAAGATCAAAGAGGGGGACATACAACCCGGTTCCGCTGGGAACATATGTCCCTCACCTTAGCCATTCTATTACGAATAGGAGTTGCTGCAGGGTTGGGCACAAGAACCACTGCTCTGGTCCATGGGACACAACAAGTGACCCAATTAGAAGCAGCAATAGATCAAAACTTAAAGATTTTAGAAACCTCCATCACAGCTTTGCAGGAATCTTTAACCTCTCTCTCTGAAGTTGTTTTACAGAACAGTCGAGGGTTGGACCTCCTTTTCATGACAGAGGGGGGCCTTTGTGCTTCATTGAGGGAAGAATGTTGTTTTTATGTCGACAATATTGGAGTTGTAAAAAAATCTATGAGTAAATTAAAAAGATGCCTTGAAGAGCAACAACGAGAGAGAGAGAGGCACAGAAAGGGTAGTTTGAGTCTTTTTTTACACAGTCCCCCTGGTTAATTACGTTTTTATCAACCCTGGCCGGTCCAATAATAATCCTCATATTATTACTAACTATAAAACCCTGTTTCCTCAACCATGTAATTTCTTTTCTCCAAGCTCAAATTGGACAAATTAAAATTATGGTAATACCCCACTAGCAGACATAGAATGTGACACCCCACAAAGATCACTTTTATGATTAAAAGTAGCCAGAAAAAGAAGTGGGGAATGAAAGGTTAATAAAATATGTACTTGTCACTTCCTGTTTTTCTGTACACTTAACGAAACACTGTTGAAATCTTGAGAACTCTTTGCTAATCTTGTTGCCAGAATGTGCTGTCCCCAATTGCCAAACTGCAGAATCTACTCCCTCACCCGGTTGAATAGAAACCTGAACTGTACTTGGATCATTGAATGTAGAAGAGAACATCCATTCAAAAAGTTATAGTCAGTTGGATTAGAAAGATAGTCGGTAAGTTTAGGAAGAAAAGTGAGTATAGGATTTGGAACAAAAGTTCTTTAGCAATAGGGTTTTGGTTAGAGAGTCAATGTAAACGTCAACACAAGTGAAGAGTCAGTCACAATGATGCACAGGGCAAAATATGTAGGAAAGCAGATATCAATAGAGACATTAGGAAATCAGGAAAAGAATAAAGTGAGTGATGGGATTAGATATTTTCAACAGGGTTGAGGATGAATATATGAGCTTAGGATAAAACAAATATGAAGTCAACAATAGGATTGACATTTGATAGCATTAGCGTAGCCCAAGACAGTGTCCAAAATAAGCTCTGTTGCCCCTCATTTGCCTAAATTCCCAGTGGCCTGTACACCCTTCCTGTGTACCAGGAGTGATCAAATAGGCCTGCCCTTAATACTGCTCTGCTTCTCCAATTTGAGTCCTACTGAGTGTCGGGTACAGATTCTTTATGTGAATTGGAAAGATGAGAAAACTCAAGCACCTATTGGATAGCCTCTGAATAGATTTGAAGAACTCATTTGACCCAAAAGATCCCTATTCTCACTTGATGGAATTCAGGAACCTTACAGAGGAAGGCAAAATACTTCATCAACAATGACTGCTCTTTATGCCATTTTGGATTTTATGCACCCATGGGATCTTTCTTTAGATCCATCAGGTACTGAGAATCTAAGTCAAAGAATCACACTGGGCCAAGAGGCTGATTCACACACATCTCTTTCCAAATCAATTAAGGAAAGAGCCAAAGGTAAAGCATATTCATTTCCATTTGAAAAATCTTTCCTTCAGGATTCACAAAGGGTTGGCCTGAGACAAAGACCTTTCTGACTCTCAGGGCAACAGAACAATAGGTAAGCAAATGGCCCAAAGCAGGGATTCTCCACTGAGACTTTACTGGTCACACTGATATCTGAGTTTTCTGAGATGCTCGCCATTCCATTCAGCTATCCAGTATATGGCCATGTCACAGAGCTTGGAGGTAGTACATATCTTGGACACAAAACCATGAGCCTATTCTGGAGATTGGCCATAATTCAGGAAGAAAACAGCAACTTAGGAAGGTAGCAGGTATCGCCCATCAATAAGGCAAGCCGCATTCAATTCATAAATTGTGCTGGATGAATGCTGGGAACCTTTCTATGAGACAGGACACATCCATTGATGCATTCTCTTTTCTAATGTCTACAAGCACGGACACAGTGGGATACACAGACATAGAAACACTTGCATTGTCAAACGACTTACTAGAAACTGTTCACTCCAAACCAAACAAACCGCCTTTTCTAACTATTCTCAGAACATGAGACAAAACCACAAACCCACACCCGCAATGGCACCTCCTTCCCCCAAATAGGTCTGTGACTCTCCGGAGTGTGCTCTGACTGATGGGCCATACTATGATGCTCCGAAATGGCCTGACCTGTCTCAGATCTGGTCTTCTTGGCCAACAATGTGAAGTTGTTAGAAGCCAGGAGTGAGCCACTATCTGCTTTCTCAGGAAGAGCCCCTCTTCCGAGCTTTCCTGGCATTTGGCCATCCTCACATCAGTAGGTATCAAGAAAGACTGACTCTGTCCTTTGTAAATCCAAAAAAGTGAGACCACTGGGACTAGAACTGAGACTGGCTCTGGGTGCCTGGCTTTCTGTATCCCAAGTTCAGAGAGTTCCATCACCATGGAAGTGAGATGAGATCACGTCCTTCAGGAACTGAATGAGATCACTGCCTTGGCAACCACTTTGTCATAACAATTGCTTCCAACGGTCCCATGAGATGAGGGCTGCCCCTACTTCCTGTGACACTTTCACAAGTTAGAATGGTATATCACCCGTAGGCAAAAGGGAACAGCTCTCCACACAGGCCGGGTTTGGTCCATCTTCTCTACATTAAGAAGAGATAGGCTCATTCTGACTCAACCCTTAATCCTGACCAGGTTGTTTGCCATGGAAGATGATTTTTGCTCTCTCAGGTCTTACATAGCTGCCTACATCTTCTCCAGAGATCATTTCTGCATGGAGCTTTGAGGTTCTCAACAGATGGAAGATCCACTGCATTCCTGTATTGTAAGACCAACACTGTCCCTGCTCTTCTGTAAACATAGATGTGAATTGGAGTCATGAGAAAACCCACGAACCTATGGGATAGCCTCTGCAGAACTTTAAAGAATTCACTTGACCCAAATGATCCCAATTCTCACTTAATGGAGGTCAGGAACCTTACAGAGGAAGGCGAGAGACTCTATCCACCATGACAGTTCTTTTGTCCATTTTGGTTTTGGATGCACACATGGGATTTTTCTTTAGACACATCATGTGCTGTGAATCTAAGCCACAGCCTCACATAGGGCCAAGAGGCTGATTCAGACACATCCATTTCCAAAGCAATTAACCGAAGAGGCACAGGTAATGACCATTCAATTCCATTTGAAAACTATTTTCTTCAGGCTTCACAAAGTGTGGCCTGAGGCAAAGACCTTCCTGACATTCAGGGCAACAGAATAGGTAAGCAAAAGGCCCAAAGCAGGGTTTCTCCACTGAGACTTTCTTGGGCATAGTGATATCTGAGTTTTCTGAGATACTCACGATTCCCATCAGTTATCCAGTACATGGCCATGTCACAGAGATTGAGGTGGTACATATCTTGGACACAAAATCATGAGCGTATTCTGGAGAGTGTCCAGAATTCAGGAAGAAAACAGGAATTTAGAAAGATACCAGGAGTTGCCCATCCATACGGCAAGCTGCAGTCCATTCATAAATTGCTCAGGATGAATGCTTTGAAGCTTTCTCGTAGACAGGACACATCCATTGATGCATTCTCTTTTCTACTGTCTACAATCACGGACACAGTATGATATATAGACACAGAAACACTCACGTTGTCAAAGGACTTACTAGAAACAGTCCACTCCAAAACAAACAAACCTTCTTTCCTAACTATTCTCAGAACATGAGACAAAACCACAAACTCACACTCACACCCAAAAAGGCACCTCTTTCCCCCAAGTAGGTCTGTGTCTATCCGGAGTGTCCTCTGACTTGTGGGCCATACTATGTTCCCCAAAAGTGGCGTGTCCTGTCTCCGATCTGGTCTCTTTAGCAAACTCTGTGAAGTTGTCAGGAGCCCGTGGTGAGAAACTACCTGCTTTCTCTGGAAAGGCCAGTCTTCATAGTTTCCAGGCATTTGGCTGTCCTCACATCAGTAGGTACCAAGAAAGAGTGACTCTGTCTTGTTAAATCCAAACAAGTGAGCCCACTGGGACATGGAGTGGGTTTGACTCTGTGTGCCTGGTTTCCTGGATCGCAAGATCACAGACTTTCATCACCAATAATGTAAGGTGAGGTCACTTCCTTCAAGAACTGAATGAAGTCACTGCCTTGGAAACCACTTTGTTTTAACAGTTTCTTCCAAGGTTCCCAAAAGATGGAGTCTGCCTCTACTTGCTGTGACTCATTCATAAGTTAGGATGGTATATCAACCATAGGCACCGGGGAACACCTCTCCACACAGCCATGGTTTGGTCCATCTTCTCTACATTAGGAAGAGAGAGGCTAATTCAGACACATCCCTTCAACCTGACCAGGTTGTTTGCCATGGAAGATGACTTTTGCTCTCTCAGATCCTTCATACCTGCCTACACCGACTCAAGGGATTATTTCTGCAGGGACTTTTGAGGTTCTCAGCTGGTGGATGATACCCTACCTTCCTGTATTTTAAGACCAACTCTGTCCCTGCTCTTCTGTAAAGTGAGATTGAGGGAACAGTGTATGGTTAGTGTTAATAGCATGTTCGATTTGGGTTAGGAGTCATTCTGCTGGATGAATTATGGTATTGGGAACCTGTGATATTTATAAGAATATAAATGTGAAATATATGTATGAGATCAGAGATCTGGGAAAGATTTGAAGCCCAGAAAGGCATTGGGCCCTTGATTGGTATACTTAGATTGAATTATGCTCTGCACCGAGGTCTCAGATAAATCGATATACAATGGCATAGGACCCTATACCTCGGATGATTGAAAGTAGAAGAGAACATCCAGTCAAAAAGGGATAGTCTGTAGGATTAGGAAGATAGTCAGTAGGTTTAGGAAGAAGAGTGAGTCTCGGAGTTGGACCAAAAGTTCTTTAGCAATTGGTTTTCAGTTAGAGGGTGAATGTAAATGTCAGCACATGTGAAGAGACAGTCACAATGATGAACTGGGAAAACTTTGTAGGAAAGCAGATATCAATAGGGGCATTAGGAAATCAGGAAAAGTATAAAGTGAGTGATAGGATTAGATATTTTCAACAGGCTTGAGGTTAAATATATAATCTTAGGAAGAAACAAATATGTAGTAACCAATAGGATTGACATTTGAGAGCAGTAGGCACCCTGGACATAGATGCTTTTAGTAATCCATGGTCACTTTCTATTTAGGCTTTGGTACAATCATATGTGTGACCTTTGCATTTTGTGTCCAGAATACTACTGTGGTAAAATGTATATGTAGATCAGGTGACATAAGTATTTCTTCCACCATAAAGGGGAGTAATATTCTGGAAACTTATAAATTAGTACTGGGGATACAAATAGGTGTACCTTGTGTTGATGATTATTGAGATGATGCAGGAATAGACCATATTGTGAATAAAGTATGTAACTGGATCCAACATTAAATAATGGATTGAGTTTGCATCTGAAAATATATTGGAAATCTTATATTGATATATATACCATCATTCCAACGAGTTATATATGCAATGGTATTATTAGGGTTACGGTTTATCGTGAAGAGTGAGTTTTGCTTCAAAAATGATTATGGAATCGAAAATAATGTGTTTAGAAAGAAGTCTAGTGAAAAGACCAGTAAAGAAACATGGAGGAATACATGTGTTCTGAAGTAGTAAGTAATTGAAAGTGAACCAAATGCCAAAAAAATTTGTGAAGTTCTTGATGAAAAAATACATCCTATGATGTCCATAAACTGAAGAAATAGTAATGTACCAGTGTTGAGTAAAAATGAACTTCAAATTACACATCATGTCCCATAGCAATCTACTTGCATTGATGTTAATCTGGGTCAGTTACTGTAGAAATATTAGGATTTTTAAGCACCATCCACTGAACTTAGTTTTCAGTAGTAGGAAACCAAAATATATTTCAGGTGTATGAATATTACTGAGAATAATCTTGTGAAAATTTGAATATAAATGAACATAAATGAATATGAATGAATTTAGGGAGTGTATAATAAGACACATATTTTTCATATTTTTTTAAAATCCGTAGAATATACACACACACACACACACACGCCCACACACACACACACATGCACACACACACACACATTAATATTTAGCAATATATATGCCAATCGATATTCATCATGAAATATAATTCATTCACAAATCCAAAAATATTCATTTTACTGAACATGGATTTATGTATAGTGTTTTTCACTAGGAAGCTCACCCATAGGTGGGATTTTCTGTTCCATCATTATTTAGGGAGAGTCATCTCTTCTCACAATTTTTATATTCCAAAGTCAGTGATCTTACAAGAATGTACGTGTGATACCAGGTAGGATATTGTATATGCATAAAAAAATTACATGTGCTGAATAGGATACAGAGAAAGGGAGACAGGAATTTACATATGTGATAACTTTAAAAAATCATGGAGAAATATTAAAATGAAAAGTTTACTAAATTTAAAACACATACTCTTGATAGAGAGGAAGACAAATACAAATATACACCATGCTTCCTATAAAAGGATTGTACTTCTATTCAGTTAGGTTTTTTTTTCTCCATGATATTAGGATTAGTAGTCAGAGTCTAGTAGGGTATGGGTTAGTGTCAGGGATTCAGTATTTCAAATGGAAAATAGGAAAATGGATCTAATGTGTATGCAAACATGTGATACACAAAAATCTTCCCTCTCTTATCCAGAACAATACCTTGACATAACCATCGCTAAAAGTAAGACACAATTAGAGGAGAGGAGTTAGAAAACCTGTGAATACATATGTGGAATGAAAAATGCTCAGGAGTTCACAACACTGGAGGTGGTAAAACAGTTTACAAAAGTATGGGAGAGGGTAAACACTCCAGAAACATGGAGCTGTGCTGACCTAAAGACTTATTGAGAAACTTCCTCTGAGGTTAGGCACAAGAAATATATGTATGGCAATATGTAAATCAATGGTTCTGCAACTGATGTGATTCTGCAATCTGTATATGGAGTAAAAATGGGAGCTCATATCCCACTTGAATCAAAGTGTGAAATTTGATATATCAAGAAGTATGTACTGTTTTGAACAACCTACAATAAATATTAATTAAAAAAAGAAAAAGAAATATATGTAATTGTCAGGAGATTTAGCTTCGTTTGTAGTGACACCAAAAATCTGGGTCTGCATCTATGTGACCTGGAGGACATGGTTCTTTATTTTGTAATGAACATGAGGCAGCAGGTCTGAAATCTCCATTTGTAGGTAAACTGTTGCTACTGGGAGCTAAGTGTCTTCCCGTGTGGTCTGTGAAGCCATTTGGTCATCCTCCACTTTTCAGGGTGTTTCTTACTGCTGCACTGGGAATTTGGTATTTGCTTCATGAAATACAATATGTTAAACTGGGACACAATGCTGGAGGGAGTTCTGTCATGTGTGGTTGGTCAGGGTCGGCAAGAGAATGTACGAACCAGGCTTCTATCCCACATAGCTTTCCCCTTGACTATAGCAACCTGATTCTGAACATTGCCCTGAAACCTCTACATATAACAAGATGCCTTTACATATAAAGGTCTGCTGCCTGCACCATGTCAGTCGCAAGATTTGGAAGCCAATGGAAGATCCAGGTGGTCCTACCAAAAATATTTATTTACACACCTATAGTCCACTGCTCTACGCCCACTACCCAGCAGGCTCCAACTTACTGGCATCTCTGTTCTACACCATTTTCACGAAACTCAGTCAATCAAGGCACTGTTTGTTATACTCATGATCAGCAACAGGATATCTAAAGGTTATCCAGTGCCACCTGGTCATGGGGATTTCAAAAATTTCATGGTATTAATCTAGTCATTTTTCAAGGATGAAGTTGGAGGCACTGTGGGTTTCATTTAATTCAGGAACCATTAAATGGTGAGGAAGCTCATTTCAATGAAAGCTCTGGAGAACACTCACAGGCAAGCCTTCCCAAAGAGTGGCCAAAAGGACACATGAATCCAGGCCCATTGAGGTATACAATGTGAGGTCCATGTGTGTTTGGACTCTCAATTATGGCTACCAAGTCTTTAAGAATTAAAACATGTGATATCCTGGCTCAGAATCCCTGAGCTCTGTGGAAAGCCATCCTGGGCCTAGATCTCAGTTTCCAAAAGCGATTCTCATGCGTGGTCTCCTAAAATCCCAACACTATTCATGGCAATACTTCTCTGAGGTCAGTTCCAGAACTCAGTCTCTAAGGGGAATCACACCAGAGTTCAAGCCCTGGTGGACCCAGTCATCTCTTCCAACTACCACACAAATTACCACAATTAAAACAAGAACCCTCCCATATGGCCCTCATCTTCTTTCATATAGACACTCATCATAATCTGGCTGGAGGTTTCCATGAGGGGTGCAGACCAAGACAGTGTCCCAAATAAGCTCCTTTGCCCCTCATTTGCCTAAAGTCAAGGTGGCCTGGACACCCATCCGGTGAACCAAAAGTGATCAAATAGGCCTGCCGTTAATACCGCTCCAATTTGAGGACTACTGTCTGTGGGGTTTAGATTCTTTATGTGAATTTTAGTCATGAGAAAACCCAAGCACAATGGGCTAGCCTCTGCAGGTTTTGTAGAACTCTTTTGACCCAAAGGATCCCATTCTCACTTGATGGAAGTCAGGAACCTTACAGAGGAAGTCGAGAGACTTCCTCCCAATAATTGCTCTTTTGGAGAATTTTCTTTTGGATGCACACATGGTAACTTTCTTTAGATCCATCAGGTGCTGAGAATCTAAGCCACAGCCACACACAGGGCCAAGGGCATGATTCAGACACATCCCTTTCCAAAGCAATTAAGGAAAGTGCCACAGGTATGCCCATTCATTTCCATTTGAAAACTGTTTTCTTCAGGCTTCACAAAGGGGTGGCCTGAGGCAAAGACCTTCCTGACATTCAGGGCAACAGAACAATAGGTAAGCAAAAGGCTGAAAGCAGGGTTTCTCCTCTGAGACTTTTCTGGTCACACTGATATCTGAGTTTTCTGAGATGCTCGCCATCCCCTACAGCTATCCAGTACATGGCCATGTCACAGAGCTTGGAGGTGGTACATATCTTGGACACAAAACCATGGGCCTATTCTTGAGATTGGCCGGAATTCAGGACGAAAATAGAAACTTAGGAAGGTAGCAGGTGTTGCTCATCGATAAGGCAAGCTACAGTCCATTCATAAACGCGGCAATATGAATGCTGAGAAGATTTCTACTAGACACGACACATCCATTGATGGATTCTCTTTTCTAATGTCTACAACCACGGAAACAGTGGAATACACAGACATAGAAACACTCGCCCTGTGAAAAGACTTACTAGAAACAGTCCACTTCAAATGAAACAAACCGACTGTCCTACCTATTCTCAGAAAATGAGACAAAACCACAAACCCACAACCACACCCACAAAGGCACCTCCTTCCCCTAAGTAGGTCTGTGACTATCCAGAGTGTCCTCTGACTTGTGGGCCATAATATGTTCCCCCAAAATGGCCTTTCCTGTCTCAGATCTTGTCTCCTTGGCCAACTCTGTGAACTTCTTAGGAGCCAACGGTGAGCTACTACCTGCTTTCTCATGAAAAGCCCTGCATCCGAGCTTTCCTGGCATTTGGCCTTCCACACATCTGTAGGTACCAAAAAATACTGACCCTGTCCTTGGTAAATCCAAACAAGTGAGACCACTGGGACTGGGACTGGGACTGGCTCTGTTTGCCTGGCTTCCTGGATCCCACGTTCAGAGAGTTCCATCACCAAGAAAGTGAGGTGAGGTCACTTCCTTCCTGAACTGAATGAGGGCACTGTCTTGGCAGCCACTTTGTCCTAACTGTTGCTTCCAAGGGTCCCAAGAAATTGAGGCCGCCCCTACTTCCTGTGACATTTTCACAAGTTAGAATGGTATATCAACCAAAGGCACCCAGGAATAGATCTCCACACAGGCCTGGTTTGGTCCATGATCTCTACATTAAAAAAAAATCTGATTCAGACACAACCTTTTATCCTGACCGGGTTATTTGCCATGGAAGATGACTTTTGGTCTCTCAGGTCCTTTATTGCTTCCTACATCTTCTCCAGGGATCATTTCTGCATGGACCTTTGAGGTTCTCAGCAGGTGGAAGTTTTTCTACATTTCTGTATTGTAATATCAACTCCTTCCCTGCTCTTCTGTAAAGTTAGATTGAGGGAACAGTGTCCGGTTATGGTTAAAAACATGCTCGATTTGGGTTAGAAATCATTTTCCTGGATGAATGATTGTATTGGGAACTTGCTATGTGTAGAAGAATATATAGGTGAAATATATGTATGAAAAAAGAAATTTAAGTCTGATTTGAAGCCCAGAAGGGCATTGGGCCCTTGATAGTGATACGTGGTGTTGAATTACGTTCTGCAGAGTTGTCTCAGATAAATCGATATACAATGGCATAGCACCTTGTACGTTGCATGAATTAATGTAGAAGGAACATCAAGTCAAAAAGGCATAGTCGGTAGTGAAAGGTTAATAAAATTAATAAAATAGGTACTTGTCACTTCCTGTTTTTCTGTATGCTTAACAAAACACTGTTGAAATTTTGAGAAATGTTTGCTAATCTTGTTCTAGAATGTACTGTTCCCAACAGCCGAACTGCAGAATGTACTCCCTCACTCGGTGTCATGCAAACCGCCCACTCGCCCTTACCCATCACTGAACTTCCCTCTCTTCCCTCTCCAAGGAAAGTATATAAGCTCTGCTTAAGCTGTTCTCAGAGGTCTCTGCTCTATTTAATTTAGCTCTGAGCTCCAGCATGCTGGACCACAAATAAACCCTTTGCTGTTGCATGAGACAGTCTCTTGGTAGTATCTTCCTCTGACACTCGCCTGACCTTTACATATTGAGGTTCCACTGAGTTCCAGCAGTGGCGGATGAGAGACCCCAACGGGCTCCTCTCGGAGCAAGTAAGGCGCCTCTTTCTGGTTTCAGGTTTCTTGTTAGGGCTTGGCAAAATTGCTGGCGATGAAGAGCCTGGGCTCCCTCCGACGGTGGCTGAGAGACATGTCACAGAGACAAAGGGCACTTCTCTGGAGGACCCCGCAGAGAACTCGGGAAATCAAGGAACAATAGTCTTCTCGACTCAGTGATATTTTCTTTTAGATTCGTTATTGCCATACCATTGGGTTTTGCCGGCTACTCATTCCTTGTCTCAGTGTTGGACGTTCATTGCCTGTCTTTATGGTCTTGTCTTATCTGTGTCGTGTGTCCTTGCTTTTACTGTTTGGAACTTTCATTATGGAACAGAGCACGTCAATGCCTCTGTCCCTGACCCTTGATCACTGGACCAAAGTCCGCTTAAGGGCTCAGAATCTTTCTTTTTTTAGTAAAACGCTGGACCTGGCAGAATCTCTGTGCCTCAGAATGGCCCATCTTTGGAGTCGTATGGCCCCTAGACGGATCTTTCTACTTCCTACTAATTTAAAAAGTCAGAGGTATTGTCTTTCAGCCAGCGCCACATAGCCATCCGGATCAACAGCCATATATCTTAACTTGGCAGGACCTCTGCAAATCTCCTCCTCCATGGGTGAAGCCTTTCCTTGCCCCTACCTCTGCTCCTACTCCTTCCCCCATGATCTCTCAAACCCTCTCAACCTCCTCCTCCTCCACCCTCTGTTCTCCCTGAGTCACAGATTTGACTCTACTGGACTCTTCTCCCCCTCCTTATCCCCTGCCCTCGTCCCCTAACACACAACACACTCTAAGTGATTCCGCTGCTGCTGACTAAGCCTCTCTACCATTGGAGGAAGCTAAGCCGGTAATAGGATCTGACAATGGACCGATGTTCATGACCCAGGTGAGTCAGGGGTTAGCCAGGAACCTGGGGATTAATTGGAAGTTAAATTGTGCTTATAGACCACAGAGTTCAAGACAAGTAGAAAGAATGAATAGAACCATTAAAGAGACCTTAACGAAATTAAGCTTAGAGACCAGCATAAGATTGGACTATGCTCCTGCCTTATGCAATGTTTCATGCAAGAAAAAATCCCTTTGTTTCTTTGAGTAACCTTACCACATGTGAAATTCTTTATGGTGGCCCTCCTCCAGTAGGGGACCTAAGCCCAACTGTAAGACCTAAAGATCCTTTCCACACCCCCTTGCTTGACAGACTTAAAGATCTTGAAAGAACTCAGTAATACCTGTGAAAACAGCTGGCCACTGCCTACCCAACTGGGAACCAGGGGATTCCACATCCATATCAAGTAAGAGATTTCATCTATGTAAGATGATATCAGGTGTCATCCCTGGTACCCCGCTGAAAAGGACCATACCAGGTGCTATTATAACACCTACAGTGGTAAACGTAAACAGAATCACTTCCTGGATCCATACCTCTCATCTCAAGCCTGCTGCCTATACAGAATCTTTCTGGAAACTGAAAGACTGGTAACAGTTTCAAATTGAGTATTGGCAATGTGAATAAGGTTATATACTCTCCCCTTGGCTACAAGTAGTCCTAACCCTCATCAGCCCATTAAGCAGTGATGGCTGATCACAAATCCTACTGGAAAAGAAGTATGGTCTATCTCGCATACAGCCCCCTTAGGGACCTGGTGGCCATCTCTCCACCCAGACATTTGTTAGCTGGCTATAGGTATTTCCTATTGTGATATCCCTGATGAAGAGGATCCCACTAAAATACCATTAAATCCCTTCTGTACCATAGATAATGGAAACAAACATTATGGATGTAGGGACACACGAGCCAGATGCAGATTGGCTAGTCTAGATTACTAAGTTTGCCTGGCAGACTATCAAAGCCACAAAGAGTAATGGCTGTGTGGGGGAAAAGCCGACTTTTTCTGTATGTCATGGAAATGTGTGCATACAGGGGCTGCCTGATGAAACCCCAATTCTTCATCGAATTCAGTACACAGCATTGGCCACATTACCAATTAGACAACCAAAAACTATGGCACCCAGATGGGTCTCTAGATCCTCAAATTTTGCGTGACCTTTTTAACTTCTGCAAGTGCTCAAAAGAGTGAAAGGAAATTCCCCTATGTGGAAGCCTTTTCCTTCCCTCACTCACATCCTGAACTATGCTTCTCCAATAGATCATTATCCTCAGCCTTCTGCTCCAGACCCTCTGATGTCACTCCCATCTCAGCAACTTGATTTCTCCCCTCCAATAACTAGATCAGAAACCCAAAGCTCCACCAGTTCTCAGACCATCGGCCCCTTGCTGAGGTAGCAGGTACATAGGTACCGCTCCACCGACTCATTCCTCTCATCTCCTGTCAGTGCCCTCACCGGGTCCCACCAGGTCCTCTTACCAGCTAACCCAATGCTCAAACGAGCTGAGGAGAGCCCTGAGACCCTTATCCAAGATGTAATATAATTGGCCTTTAAAGTTGCTTTGTCATCACTGAAAACATGTTACTAAAATTTAAAGTCCCTCACAGGATTTTGGGATCCTCACTCCCGTCTTTCACTCTGCTCTACCTGATCTACTGCTCAAGTTTGCTGCTAGGAAATTCCCAATACCCTTTCGCATTATTCTTTTACATCTCTCTTTTCCCTCATTCTCAGATCCTCGGAGGTGCTCTCAGCCCCACCTTCCCCGTCTTTCCCCCTCTGTACCAGGCCCACAGAAAAGTCTTAAATGACCTTCTTCAGAAGTCTTCACCATGGCTGAGTTTTGAACTTTCAGCAAAACAGTCCCAATAAAGACTTTAATGTAGATAAACTTTCTCTTTCGTATTGCCCTGTTCTACTTGGCCACTGGCTAAAAATCTCAGTACTTCTAAGCTAGACAACCCCTAACTAGTTTTTCACAAAATATGTGAACAAGTCCTCTGGCCTTCAGCTGGGGCTTCACAGAGATGGCTACATTTCTAAGATAAAGAAATTACCAACCGGGCTCCATGGTAACAGCTGGCAGGGGGAAAATAAGAAATGGAAGAAAAAGCTCTCCTCCTCCCAGGTGTCCTTGAAAAGTTAACTTGCCCAGAACAGAAGGAAAAACAGAAACAAATACTGCTTTTTTAAACTTCTGAAGACTGTGAACTTCTGAGCCCCATCCCTTATATGTTGGGTACAAAATTCTGAAACTACCTAAACTTGAGTTTCAGGGGATTAATTGATTACAATAGAAGCAATGCCCTCTGAATCCGGTTTCAACCAAATAGGACTGTTTCCCTCTCTTGAGTGCTATCTTAGGTGCCTTGCTTTGTCAGTGCCTACAACAGCATAATTCTATATACTTAAACATCGTTTATGTTTTCATGAAATGATCAAGATATGTGATAAATTGTGTAATGGTGCAGATGTTTCCCAGAGTGCTCTATCATGACGCAGGTTCATTTGAAGATCAAATAGGGGGGGCATACAACCGGTTCCACTGGGAACATATATCCCTCACTTTAGCCATCCTATTAGGAATAGGAGTTGCTTCACGGGTGGGCAGAGGAACCAGTGGCATTGTCCATGGGACACAAAAGATGACCCAATTAGAAGCAGCAATAGAGCAAAAGTAAGATATTAGAAACCTCCTTCAGGGCTTTGCATGAAACTTTAACCTCTCTCTCTGAAGTTGTTTTACAGAACAGTTGAGGGTTGGACCTCCTCTTCATTAGAGAAGGGGGCCTTTGTGCTGCATTGAGGGAAGAATGTTGTTTTTATGCTGACTATACTGGAGTCGTAATAAAATCTATGAGTAAATTTAAAAGACACCTTGAAGAGCATCAACAAGTGAGAGAGGGCCCAAAAGGGTGGCTTGAGTCTTGGTTCACACAGTCCCCCCGGTTAACTACGTTTTTATCAACCCTGGCCGGTCCAATAATAATCCTCATATTATTGCTAACTATAAAACCCTGTTTGCTCAACCGTGTAATGTCTTTTCTCCAGGCTCAAATTAGAGGAGTTAAACTTATGGTAATACCCCACTAGCAGACATTGAATGTGACACCCTCCAATGATCATTTTTATGATTAAAATTAGCCAGAAGAAGAAGTGGGGAATGAAATATTAATAAAATAGGTACTTGTCACATCTTGTTTTTCTGTATGCTTAACAGAACACTGTTGAAATCTTGAGAAATGTTTGCAAAACTTGTTCCCAGAATGTTCTATCCCCAACTGCCAAATTGCAGAATGTACTCCCTCTCCCAGTTGCATGCAAACCGCCCACTCGCCCTGACACATCAATACAATTCCCTCCCTTCTCTCTCCAGGGAAAGTATATAAGCTCTACTTCAGCTATTCTCAGGGCTATCTGCAGTATTCAGGTGAGCTCTGAACCCCAGCATTCTGGACACCCAATAAACCCTTTGATGTTGCATGAGATAGCCTGTTGGTAGTCTCCTCCTCTGAAGCTCGCACCACGTTTACTTGGATGATTGAATGTAGAAGAGAACATCCAGTCAAAAAGGGATAGTCTGTAGCATTAGGAAGATAGTCAGTAAGTTTAGGAAGAAGGGTGAGTATAAGATTTGGAACAAAAGTTTCTTAGCAATAGGATTTCGATTAGAGAGTGAATGTAAATGTCAGCACAAGTGAAGAGTCAGTCACAATGATGAAGTGGGGAAAATATGTAGGAAAGCATATATCAATAGAGACATTACAAAATCAGGCAGAGTATAAAGTGTGTGATAGGATTAGACATTTTGAACAGGGTTGAGTTAAAATATATAATCTTAGGAAGAAACAAATATGTAGTCACAAATAGGATTGACATTTGAGAGCATTGGGCAAATTTCAGGTGGATGAATATTTTGAGAATAATCTTGTGAATAGTTGATTATAAATCCACATACATGAACATGAATGAATTTAGGGAGTGAATATAAGACACATATATTTCATATTTTGAAAAATCTGGAGAGTGTATATATATATATATATGTATATGTATATATATATATATATATATATATATATATACATATATATATATATACATATATATACATATACATAAAACACACACACAGACAAAAAAGTAGCAATATATATGTCAATCAAAATTCATTATAAAATATATACCATCCACAGATCTAAAAATATTCATTTTACTGAACATGGATTTATGTATAATGCTGTTCAACTAGCAAGCTCACCCATAGGTTGAATATTCAGTTCCAACAGGGTTTAGTAGGAGTGATCTCTTCTAACAATTTGTATCTGCCAAGTCAGCCACCTCACAAGAATGTACGTGTGGTACCAGATAGGAATCTATATGTGCATATAAGAATACAGAGAAAGGGAGACAGGAATTCACATATTTGTTAACCTTAAAAATACTAGGACAACTATTTCAACAAACAATTGACTAGATTTATAACTCCAACTCTGTATCATGCAAAAGGCAAATCCATCTATACACCATGCCTACTCTGTACTGCTTGTATTTCTATTCTTTATGGGTTATTTTTCTCCATCATATTAGGATTAGTAGTCAGAGTCTGGTAGGGTATGGGTTAGAGTCAGGTATTCAGTCTTTTGAATTGAAAATAGGACACTGAATCCAATGTGTATGCAAATATATGCTACGGAAAAATCTTCCCACTCTCCTCCAGAACAATGCCTTGACATTACGTTCGCCCCAAGTAAGACACAATTAGAGGAGAAGAGTTAGAAAATCTGTGAATACATATCTAGAATGGAAAATGCTCCAGATTTCACATCTTTGGAGGTGGTAGAGGAGTTTCCAAAAGTAAGAGACAGGGTAAACACTCCACAAACATGGAGCTCTGCTGGCCAAAAACTTTTTGAGAATCTGCCTCTGAGGTTGGGCACTTGAAATATATGTTGTTGTCAGGAGCTTTAGCTTTATTTGTAGTGAAACCATCAAAGCTGGATCTGCAACTATGTGACCTGGAGGAAATGGTTACTTATTTTAAAATAAAAATGAGGCAGCAGTGATGAATTCTCTTTTTGTAGGTAAACTTTGGCCACTGAGGGCTAAGGGTCTTCCCGTGTGGACTGTGAAACCAATGGTCATCCTCCAATTTTCGTGGTGTTTCTTGCTGCTGCACTGGGAGTTTGGTATTTGCTTCATGAAATACAACGAGTTCAAATGGGACACAGTGCTGAAGGGAGTTCTGTCAGGTGTGGTTGGCAGGGTCTCCAGGAGAATGCACCAACCAGGGTTCTATCTCAAGTAGCTTGCCCCCTTGACAATAGCAACATGATACTGAACATTGCCCTGAAACCTCTCCATATAAAAATATGCCTTTACATATATGGGTGTGATGGTTGCACCATGTCAGTCACAGCCATTTGGAAGCCAATGGAAGATCCACATGGCCCCACCACAGATGTTTTATCACACATTTGCATAACACAACTCTAGGCCCACTACTTACCAGGCCCCAACTTACTGGCATCTCTGTTCTACACCATTTTCATGAAACCCAGTCAATCAAGGCCCTGTCTGGTATACTCATGATCATCAACAGGACATCAAAGGTCCTCCAGTGCCAGCTGGTCATCGGAATTTCTAAAATTTCATGGTAATTATCTAGCATTTTTTCACAGATGCATTTGGAGGCAATGTTGGTTTCAATTCATTCAGGAACCATTAAATGGTGAGGAAGCTAATTTCAGGGAAATCTCTGGAGCACTCTCACAGGCAAGTCTACCCAAAGAGTGGCCAAAAAGTCACATGAAGCCAGGCCCATGGAGGTCTACAAAGCGAGGTCCAAGTGTGTTTTGAATCTCAATTATGCCTGCCAAGTCTTTCAGAATAAAATCATGTAATATCCTGGCTGTGATTCCCAGTGTTCTGTGGAAAGCCACTCTGGGCCTTGATCCCAGGTTCCAATGGCAAATCTCATTCATGGCCTCCTAAAATCCCAACACAATTCATGTCAATACTTCTCTGAGGTCAGTTCCAGAACTCAGTCTCTAAGGGGAATCACAGCAGAATTCAAGCCCAGGTTTACCCAGTCATCTCTTCCAACTGCCACACAAATGACCACAATTATAACCAAAACACTCCTACATGGCCCTCATCTTCTACCATAAAGATACTCATCATAACATCTGGATGGAGGTTTTCATGAGAGGCACATCCCAAGACAGTGTCCAAAATAAGCTCCCTTGCCCCTCATTTGCCGAATGTCAGGGTGGCTTGGACACCCTTCCTGTGAACCAGGAGTGATCAAATAGGCCTGCCCTTAATACTGCTTCGCTTCTCCAATTTGAGGCTCTCTGACTGTTGGGTCTAGATTCTTTTTGTGAATTGGAGTCATGAGAAAAGCCAAGCCCCTCTGCAGAGATTTGAAGAACTCATTTCACCCAAAGAATCCCTATTCTGACATGATGGATTTCAGAAACCTAACAAAGGAAGGCAATATAATTCATGCACATTGATTGAAAGTTTTTCCATTTTGGTTTAGATGCACATATGGGATCTTTCTTTACTTCCATCAGGTGCTGAGAATCTAAGTCACAGCCTAAAACAGGGCAAAGGGCCTGAATCAGACACATCCTTTTCCAATGAAATTAAGCAAAGAGCCAGAGGTGATGCACATTCATTTCCATTTGAAAACTGTTTTCTTCAGGCTTAACAAAGGGGTTGCATGAGACAAAGACCTTCCTGATATTCAGGGCAACAGAACAATAGGTAAGCAAAAGGCCCAAAGCAGGGTATCTCCACTGAGACTTTCCTGGTCACACTGATATCTGAGTTTTCTGAGATGCTGGCCATTCCATTCAGGTATCCAGTACATGGCCATGTCAAAGACCTTGGATTTGGTACATATCTTGGACACATAACCATGAGCCTATTCTAGAGAGTGGCCAGAATTCAGGAAGAAAACAGGGACTTAGGAAGGTATTAGGTGTTGCCCGTGCATAAGGCAAGCCACACTCCATTCATAAATTGGGCAGGATGAATGCTGGGAAGCTTTATACTAGACATGACACATCCATTGCTGCATTCTCTTTTCTCATGTCTACTACCACAGGCACAGTGGGATACACAGACATGGAAACACTCACCTCTTCAAACGACTTACCGGAAACAGTTCACTCCAAAACAAACAAACCGCCATTCCTACCTATTTTCAGAACATGAGACAAACCACAAACCCACACCCACTCCCAAAAAGGCACCTCCTTCCCCATAGGTGTATGACTAACCAGAGTGTCCTCTGACTGGTGGCCATACTCTGTTCTTCCGAAATGGCCTGTCCTCTCTCAGATCTGTTTTCCTTGGCCAACTCTGTAAAGTTGTAAGGAAAAAGTGGAGAGCCACTACCTGCTTTCTCAGGAAAGCTCCCTATTCAGAGCTCTCCAGGCATTTGGTAATCCTCACTTCAGTAGGTACCAAGAATGACTGACTCTATCTTTGGTAAATCCAAACAAGTGAGCCCACTGGGACTGGGACTGGGACTGCCTCTGGGTGCCTGGCTCCTTGGATACAAAGTTCAGAGAGTTCCATCACCAAGGAAATGAGGTATGTCACATTCTTTGGAACTGAATGAGGTCACTGCCTTGGCAAAGGTATATCTTATGATGTGCAAAAACTGAAGAAATAATAATGTAAGAGTGTCGAATACAAATGAATGACAAATTACATATCATGTCCCATAGGAGTCTACTTGCATTGATGTTAGACTGGGTCAGTTACTGAAGAATAATTAGGATTTGTATGCACCATTCACTGAAGTTAGTTTTCAGTACTAGGAAACAAATATGTATTTCAGGTGGATGAATATTTCTGATTATAATCTTGTGAAAAGTTGATTATAAATCCACATACATGAACATGAATGAATTTAGAGAGTGTATATTAGACACATATATTTCATATTTTGAAAAATTTGGAGAGTATATCTATATCTATATCTATATCTATATATATACACACACACACACAAACACACACACAAAACACTCACAGACATTAAAAAGTACCAATATAAATGCCAATCGAATTCATCAGTAAATATATATAATCCACAAATGCAAAAATATTTATTTTACTGAACATGAGTTAATGTATAATGTTGTTCTACTAGGACGCTCTCCTATAGGTTGAATTTTCATTTCCAACAGCATTTAGGAGCAGTGAACTCTTCTCACAATTTGTATCTGCCAAGACAGCCACCTCACAAAAATGTACGTGTGATACCTGGTAGGATTCTATATATGCATATAAATATACATGTGTGAATAGGCTACAGAAAAGGGAAACAAGAATTCACATATTTGTTAAGTTTAAAAACACATGGAGAATATTTCAATTAAAATTTGACTAGATTTATAACTCCTCCCTTATATAATGCAAATGTCAAGTCCAACAATACAACATGTCTCCTCTGAAGTGCTTGTATTTCTATTGTGTTGGGTTAATTTTCTCCATTATATTAGGATGAATAGTCTGAGTCTACTAGGTATGGGTTAGTGTCAGGGATTCAGTATTTCGAATGGAAAATTGGAAAATGAATCCAATGTGTATGTAAATATATGCTGCACAAATATCCTCCTGCTCTCATCCAGAACAATGCCTTGTCTATACCTTCACCCCAAGTAAGACACAATTAGAGGAGAAGAGTTACAAAATCAGTGAATACATATCTGGAATGGAAAATGCTCAGGAGTTCACAACCTTGGAGGTGGTAGAGCAGTTTCCAAAACTAAGGGACAGAGTAAACACTCCACAAACATGGAGCTCTGCTGGCCTAAAAATTTTTTGAGAAACTGCCACTGAGTTTTGCACTTGAAATATATGTTGTTTTCAGGAGATTTGGCTTCCTTTGTAGTGAGACCATCAAAGCTGGGTCTGAATCTATGTGACCTGGAGGACATGGTTTCTTATTTCCAATGAACTAGATGAAGCAGTGCTGAATCCTCTCTTTGTAGGTAAACTGAGGCCACTGGGGACTAAGTGTCTCCCCGTGTGGACTGTGAAGCCATTTGGTCCTCTTCCACTTTTTGTGGTGTTTTTGCTGCTGCACTCTGAGTTTGGTATTTGTTTCACGAAATACTAGGAGCTAAACTGGGACACAGTGCTGGAGGGAGTTCTGTCACGTGTGGTGGGTCAGGGTCTGCAAGAGAATGCACCAACTAGGCTCCTATCTCTCACAGCTTGCCCCATTGGCCCCTTGTCCACATCAACCTGATTCTTAATTTTCCTCTGAAAACTCTCCATGTAACAAGATGCCTTTACATACAAGGGTCTGCTGGCTGCACCATGTCAGTTACAAGCCATTTGGAATCCAATGGTAGATCCACATGGCCCTACCACGGATGTTTTATCAAACACCTCCCCACCACTGCTCTAGACCCACTACTCAGCAGGCTCCAACTTTCTGGCATCTCTGTTCTACACCATTTTCATGAAACTCAGTAAGTCAAGGCACTGTCTGGTATAATCATGATCAGCAACAGGACATGCAGTGTTTCTCCAGTGCCACCTGGTCATAGGAATTTCAAAAATTTCATGGTATTTATCTAGCCATTTTTCAAGCATGAAGTTGGAGGCACTGTGGATTTCAGTTCATTCAGCAAACATTAAATGGTGAGGAAGCTCATTTCAATGAAATCTCTGGAGAACTCTCACAGGCACGGCTTCCCAAAGAGTGGACAAACGGTCACATTAGGCCAGGCCCATTGAGGTCTACAATGTGAGGTCCATGTGTGTTTTGACTCTCAACTATGGCTGCCATTTCTTTAAGAATAAAATCATGTGATATCCTTGCTGAGATTCCCAGGCCTCTGTGGAAATCCACCCGGGGCCTAGGTCTCAGTTTCCAAGAGCGACTTTCATGCGTGGCCTCTTAAAATCCCAACAAAATTCATGGCAATGCTTCTCTGAGTTCACTTCCAAAATCCAGTCTCTAAGGGGAATCACACCAGAGTTCAACCCCACGTGTACCCTGTCATTTTTTCCAATGCCACACAAATGACCAAAATCAAAACCAAAACACTCCCACATGGCCCTCATCTTATTCCATATAGTCAATCATCTTAACCTCTGGCTGGAGGTTTCCATGAGGGGCGCAGCCCAAGACAGTGTCCAAAATCAGCTCCTTTGCCCCTCATTTGCCTAAAGTCAGGGTAGCCTGGACACCGTTTCTGTGAACCAGGAGTGAACAAATGAGCCTGCCTTTAATACTTCTTTGTTTCTCAAATTTGAAGCCTACTGATTTTAGGTATCAATTCTTTAGGTGATTTAGAGTCATGTGAAAACACAAGCACCTCTGCAGGGCTTTGAAGAACTCATTTGACCCAAGAATCCCTATTCTCATTTGATGGAGTGCAGGAACCTAACAGAGGAAGGCAAGAGACTTCATCCACAATGAATGATATTTTTTGCCATTTTGGTTTTGGAAGCTCACATGGGATCATTCTTAAGATCTATCAGGTGCTGAGAATCTAAGTCACAGCCACACACAAGTCCAAAGGCTGATAAAGACACATCTCTTTCCAAAGCAATTAAGCAAAGAGCCACAGGTGAGGCCCATTCATTTCCATTTGAAAACTGTTTTCTTCAGGCTTCACAAAGGGGTGGCATGAGGCAAAGACCTTCCTGACATTCAGTGCAACACAACAATAAGTAAGGAAAAGGCCCAAAGCAGGGTTTCTGCACTGAGATTTTTCTGGTCACACTGATATCTGAGTTTTCTGAGATGCTCGCCATTCTCTTCAGCTATCCAGTACATGGCCATGTCACAGAGCTTGGAGGTGGTACATATTTTGGACACAAATCCATGAGCCTATTCTGGAGAGTGGCCAGAATTCAGGAAGAAAACAACAACTTAGAAAGATAGCAGGTGTTGCACATCGATAAGACAAGCTGCAGTCCATTCATATATTGGGCAGGATGAATTATGGGAAGATTTATACTAGACAGGACACATCCATTAATGCATTCTCTTTTCTAATGTCTACAACAACAGACACAGTGGGATACACAGAAACAGAAACACTCGCCGTGTCAAATGACTTACTAGAAACTGTCCACTCCAAACCAAACCAACCGCCTATCCTATCTATTCTCAGAACATGAGACAAAACAACAAACCCACACCCACTCCCACAAAGGCACCTCCTTGCCCCAAGTAGGTCTGTGACTATCCGGAGTGTCCTCTGACTGGTGGGCCATACTATGTTCCCCCGAAATGGCCTGTCTTCTCTCAGACATTCTTTCCTTGACCAACTCTGTGAAGATGTCAGGAAAAAGTGGTTAGCCACTACCTGTTTTCTCAGGAAAGGTCCATCTTCAGAGCTCTCCTGGCATTTGGCCATCCTCACATCATTAGGTACCAAGAAAACTGACTCTGTTCTTGGTAAATCCAAACAATGAGCCCACTGGGACTGGGACTGGGACTGCCTCTGGGTGCCTGGCTTCTTGGATACCAAGTTCAGAGAGTTCCATCACCAAGGAAATGAGGTATGTCACATTCTTTGGAACCGAATGAGGTCACTGCCTTGGCAACAACTTTGTCCTAACAGTTGCTTCCAAGGGTAACTTAAGATGGAGGTTGCCCCTACTTCCTGTGACACTTTCATAAGGTAGAATGTATATCAACCATTGGCACCCGGGAACAGCTCTCCACTCAGGCCTGGTTAGGTCCATCTTCTCTACAATAAGAACAGAGAGATTCAGATTCAGACACATCCCTTCATCCTGACCAGGTTGTTTGCCATGGAAGATGACTTTTGCTCTCTCATGTGCTTCATACCTGCCTAGAACTTCTCCAGGTATCATTTGTGCATGGACGTTTGAGGTTCTCATCAGGTGGAAGGTCCCCAACTTTCCTGTATTGTAAGAACCACTCTGACAGCTCTTTTGCCCATTTTGGTTTGGGATGCACACATGGGATTTTTCTTTAGACCCATCATGTGCTGTGAATCTAAGCCACAGCCTCACATAGGGCTGAGAGGCTGACTCAGAAACATCCATTTCCAAAGCAATTAAGCAAAGAGGCACAGGTAATGACCATTCTTTTCCATTTGAAAACTATTTTCTGCAGGCTTCACAAAGTGTGGCCTGAGGCAAAGACCTTCCTGACATTCAGGGCAACAGAATAGGTAAGCAAAAGGCCCAAAGCAGGGTTTCTCCACTGAGACTTTCTTGGGCATACTGATATCTGAGTTTTCTGAGATACTCGCCATTCCCTTCAGCTATCCAGTACATGGCCATGTCACAGAGATGGAGGTGGTACATATCTTGGACACAAAATCATGAGCGTATTCTGGAGAGTGTCCAGAATTCAGGAAGAAAACAGGAATTTAGAAAGATGGCAGGAGTTTCCCATCCATACGGCAACCTGCAGTCCATTCATTAATTGCACAGGATGAATGCTTTGAAGCTTTCTTGTAGACAGGACACATCCATTGATGCATTCTCTTTTCTAATGTCTACAATCACGGACACAGTATGATATATAGACACAGAAACACTCACCTTGTCAAAGGACTTACTATACATAGTCCACTCCAAAACAAACAAACCAGCTTTCCTAACTATTCTCAGAACATAAGACAAAACCACAAACTCACACTCACACCCAAAAAGTCACCTCCTTTCCCCAAGTAGGTCTGTGACTATCCGGAGTGTCCTCTGACTTGTGGGCCATACTATGTTCCCCCAAAATGGCGTGTCCTGTCTCCAATCTGTTCTCTTTGGCCAACTCTGTGATTTGTCAGGAGCCCATGGTGAGAAACTACCTGCTTTCTCTGGAAAGGCCAGTCTTCATAGTTTCCAGGCATTTGGCTGTCCTCACATCAGTAGGTACAAAGAAAGAGTAACTCTGTCTTGTTAAATCCAAACAAGTTAGCCCACTGGGACATGGAGTGGGTTTGACTCTGTGTGCCTGGTTTCCTGGATCCCAAGATCACAGACTTTCATTACCAAAACTGTAAGGTGATGTCACTTTCTTCAAGATCTGAATGAAGTCACTGCCTTGGAAACCACTTTGTTTTAACAGTTGCTTACATGGTTCCCAAAAGATGGAGGCTGCCTCTACTTGCTGTGACTCATTCATATGTTAGAATGGTATATCAACCATAGGCACCGGGGAACAGCTCTCCACACAGGCATGGTTTGGTCCATCTTCTCTACATTAGGAAGAGAGAGGCTAATTCAGACACATCCCATCAACCTGACCAGGTTGTTTGCCATGGAAGATGACTTTTGCTCTCTCATGTCCTTCATAGATGCCTACATCTTCTCCAAGGATCATTTCAGCATGGAACTTTTAGGTTTTCAGCAGCTGGAAGATCGCCTATATTCCTGTATTGTAAGACCAACTCTGTCCCTGCTCTTCTGTAAAATTAGATTGAGGGAAAAGTGTATGGTTAGGGTTAATAACATGTTCAATTTGGGTTAGGAATCATTCTCTGGAATGAATATTTGTATTAGGAACCTGCGATATTTATAAGAATATATAGGTGAAATATAAGTATGAAAACAGAAATCTAGGTAAGTTTTGAAGCCCAGAAGGGCATTGGGCCCTTGATTGGGATACTTAGCATTGATTTATGTCCTGCACAGTTGTCTCAGTTAAATCAATATACTATGGCATAGGACCTTCTAATTTGGATGATTGAATGTGGAAGAGAACATCCAGTCAAAAAAGGATATTCGGTAGGATTAGGAAAATAGTCGGTGGGTTTAGATAAAAGAGTGAGTATAGGATTTGGACCAAAAGTTCTTTAGCAATAGGGTTTCAGGTAGAGAGTGAATGTAAATGTCAGCACATGTGAAGAGTCAGTCACAATGATGAACTGGGTAAAATATGTAGGAAAGCAATATTTTGAAGACGTATAAATTAATTGGGGGTACAAATAGGTGTACCTTGTGCCTATGAATATAGAGATAATGCATGAATAGACCATACTGTGAATAAATAATATAACTGGTTCGAACTTTAAATAATGGATTGAATTGATTTCTGAAAATATAGAGGAAACCTAATATTGATATACAATCATCCATTCCAAACAGTTATGCATCTAATGGTGATATTAGATTTATGGTTTATCATGAAAAGTGTGTGAGTTTTGCTTCAAAACTGATTATGAAATTAAAAAAAAAAATGTGTTTGCAGAGAAGTCTCATGAAAAGACCAGTCAAGAAACCGGGAGGAATACATGTGTTCTGAAGCAGGAAATGATTAAAAGTGAAAAAATACCTATAAAGTTGTGAACTTGTGGATGAAATATATATCCTATGATGTGCAAAAACTGCAGAAATATTAATGTAGCAGTGTGGAATATAAATGAACGTCAAAATACACATCATGTCCCATAGGAATCTACTTGCATTGATGTTAAACTGGGTCAGATACTGTAGAATTATTAGGATTTGTATGCACCATTCACAGAAGTGAGTTGTCAGTACAAGGAAACAAATATGTATTTCAGGTGGATGAATATTTCCAATAATAATCTTGAGAAAAGTTGATTATATTTCCTCATGCATGAACATGAATGAATGTATGAATGTAGAGAGTGTATATAAGACACATATATTTCATGTTTGGATAAATCAGGAGAGTATATATATATATATATATATATATATATATATATATATATATATATATATACCAAAAAAACACACAGAGAAACATAAAAAAGTAGCAATATATGCCAAATGAAATTTATAATGAAATATATAACATCTACTGATGCAAAAATATATACTTTACTGAACATGAAATTATGTATAATGTTGTTGTACTAGGAAGCTCACCCATAGGTTGAATTTTTAGTTCCAACAGCGTTTAAGAGGGGTAGTCTCTTCACACAATTTATATCTGCCGAGTCAGCAACCTCACAAAAATGTACGTGTGATACCAGGTAGGATTCTATATGTACATATAAAAATACATGTGCTGTATAGGCTAGAGAGAAAGGGAGGCAGGGATTCACATATTTGTTAATTTTAAAAACACATGAAAAACTATTCCAAATAAAAATTCACTAGATTTATAACACCTACCATTTATTATGCAAAAGAAAAGTTCAAAAATACACCATGCCTCCTCCGACCTGCTTGTATTTCTGTTCTATTTGGGTTATTTTTCTCCATCATATTAGGATTAGTAGTCAGAGTCTAGTAGGGTATGTGTTAGTGTCAGGGATTCAGTATTTTGAATGGAAAATAGGAAAAAGAATCCAATGTCTATCAAATATGTGCTACACAAAATATTTCCCCTCTCTCATCCAGAACAATGCCTTGACATTACCTTCACCCCAAGTAAGACACAATTAGTGGAGAAGAGTTATAAAATCTGTGAATATATAACTGGAATGGAAAATGCTCAGGAGTTCACAACCTTGGATGTGGTAGAGAAGTTTCCATAAGTAAGGGACAGGTTAAAAACTCCACAAACATGGAGCTCTGCTGGCCTAAAGGACTTCTTGATAAACTGCCTCTGAGGTTGGGCACTTGAAATATATGTTGTTTTCAGGAGCTTTAGCTTCCTTTGTCGTGAGACCATCAAAGCTGGGTCTGATTCTATGTGACCTGGAGGACATGGTTTCTTATTTTCTAATGAACATGAGGCAGCAGTGGTGAATTCTCTCTTTTAAGTAAAATGTGACCAGTGCGTGCTAAGTCTCTCCCCATCTGGGCTGTGAAGCCATTTGGTCATCCTCCACTTTTTCATGGTTTTTCTTTCTCCTGCATTGGTAGTTTGGTATTTGCTTCACGAAATACAAGGAGTTCAAAAGGGACACAGTGCTGGATGGAGTTCTGCCACATGTGGTGGGTCAGAGTCTGCAGGAGAATGCACCAACCAGGCTTCTATCCCACATATCTTTTTCCCTTGTCTATTGCAACCTGATTCTTAACATTGCCATGAAACCTCTCCATATAACAAGACGCCCTTACATATTAGTGTCTGCTGGCCTCACCATGTCTGTCACAAGCCATTTGGAAGCCAATGGCAAATCCATATGGCCACATCAGAGATGTATTATGACACACATAACACCACTGCTCTAGGCACACTACTCAGCAGGCACCAACTTACTGGCATGTCTGTTCTAGATCATTTTCATGAAACACAGTCAATCAAGGCACTGTCTAGTATACTCATGATAAACAACAGGACATCCAAAGGTTCTCCAGAGACATGTTGTATAGTTGGACTTAACATTTCCATTATATAAGGTAGGAGTTATAAATCTAGTCAAATTTTAATTGAAATATTCTCATGTGTTTTTAAACTTAACAAATATGTGAATTCTTGTTTCCCTTTTCTGTAGCCGATTCACACATGTATATTTATATGCATATATAGAATCCTACCAGGTATCACACGTACATTTTTGTGAGATGGCTGTCTTGGCAGATACAAATTGTGAGAAGAGTTCACTCCTCCTAAATGCTGTTGGAAATGAAAATTCAAACTATAGGAGAGAGTCCTAGTAGAACAACATTATACATGAACTCATGTTCAGTAAAATAAATATTTTTGCATTTGTGGATGATACGTATTTACTGATGAATTTCGATTGGCATTTATATTGGTACTTTTTAATGTCTGTGAGTGTTGTGTGTGTGTGTGTGTGTGTGTGTGTGTGTGTGTGTGTGTGTGTGTCTGTGTATATATATATAGATATAGATATAGATATACTCTGCCAATTTTTCAAAATATGAAATATATGTGTCTAATATACACACTCTAAATTCATTCATGTTCATGTATGTGGATTTATAATCAACTTTTCACAAGATGATATTCAGAAATATTCATCCACCAACATATTTGTTTCCTAGTACTGAAAACTAACTTCAGTGAATGGTGCATACAAATCCTAATTATTCTACAGTAACTGACCCAGTCAAACATCAATGCAAGTAGACTCCTATGGGACATGATATGTAATGTGTCATTCATTTGTATTCGACACTGGTACATTATTGTTTCTTCAGTTTTTGCACATCACAGGATATACATTTCATCCACAAGTTCACAAATTAATAAGCATTTGTTTCAACTTTAATCATCTTGCTTCAGAACACATGTATTGTCAGGGTTTCTTGACTGGTCTTTTCATGAGACTTCTTTCCAAACACATTATTTTGAATTTCCATAATCATTTTGAAGCAAAACTCACACACTCTTCATAATAAACCAAAACACTAATATTTCCATTAGATATATACCTGGTTGGAATGAATGATTGTATATCAATATATGATTTCCTTTAATTTTTCAGATATCAGTTAATTCATTATATAAAGTTCAAAAAAGTTATATTATTTATTCACAGTATGGTCTATTCATGCTTTTTCTCTATGTTCCTAAAAACAGGGTACACCTCTTTGTACCCCCGATTCTCATTTTACACCTTCAATATATTGCTCCCAGAAATGGTGAAAGAAATACTCATGTCACCTCATTATCACAGTAATATTCTGGAAAAAAATGGAAAGGTCACACTTATGATTGTACCAAAGTCTAAAAGGAAAGTGAACATGGATTTCTAAAAACATCCATGCCCAGGTTGCCTAATGCTGTCAATTGTCAATCCTATTGGTGACTACATATTTGTTTTTTTCCTAATTTATATATTCAAACTCAACCCTGTTGAAAATGTCTAATTCTATCACTCACTTTATACTTTGCCTGATTTCGTAATGTTTCTATTGATATCTGCTTTTCTACATATTTTCCCCAGTTCAACATAGTGACTGACTCTTCATATGTGCTGACATTTACATTCACTCAACAACCGAAAGTCTATTGCTAAAGAACTTTTGGTCCAAAACCTATACTCACTCTTCTTCCTAAACCTACAGACTATCTTCCTAATCCTACTGAATATCCCTTTTTGACTGGATGTTCTCTTCTAAATTCAATCATCCAATGTACAAGGTCCTATGCCATTGTATATCGAATTATCTGAGGCATCTTTGCAGAACATCATTCAAAGCTAAGTATCCCAATCAAGGGCAAAACCCTTCTGGGCTTCAAATCATACCTAGATTTCTGTTTTCCTACTTATATTTCACCTCTATATTCTTGTAAATATTGCAGGTTCCCAATACCATTATTCATCACACAGAATCACTCGTAACCCAAATCAAACCTGTTTTTAACCCCAAGTATACACCGTTCCCTCAATCATTTTACAGAAGAGCAGGGACAGAGTGGTTCTTACAATACAGGAAAGTTGGGGACCTTCCTCCTGATGAGAACCTCAAATGTCCATGCACAAATGATACCTGGAGAAGTTCTAGGCAGGTATGAAGCACCTGAGAGAGCAAAAGTCATCTTCCATGGCAAACAACCTGGACAGGATGAAGGGATGTGTCTGAATCTGAATCTCTCTCTTCTTATTGTAGAGAAGATGGACCAAACCAGGCCTGAGTGGAGAGCTGTTCCCGGGTGCCAATGGTTGATATACATTCTACTTTATGAAAGTGTCACAGGAAGTAGGGGCAACCTCCATCTTATGTTACCCTTGGAAGCAACTGTTAGGACGAAGTGGTTGCCAAGGCAGTGACCTCATTCAGTTACAAAGAATGTGACATACCTCATTTCCTTGGTGATGGAACTCTCTGAACTTGGTATCCAAGAAGCCAGGCACCCAGAGGCAGTCCCAGTCCCAGTCCCAGTGGGCTCACTTGTTTGGATTTACCAAGGACAGAGTCAGTTTTCTTGGTACCTAATGATGTGAGGATGGCCAAATGCCAGGAGAGCTCTTAAGATGGACCTTTCCTGAGAAAACAGGTAGTGGCTAACCACTTTTTCCTGACATCTTCACAGAGTTGGTCAAGGAAACAAGATCTGAGAGAAGACAGGCCATTTCGGGGGAACATAGTATGGCCCACCAGTCAGAGGACACTCCGGATAGTCACAGACGTAATTGGGGGAAGGAGGTGCCTTTGTGGGAGTGGGTGTGGGTTTGTTGTTTTGTCTCATGTTCTGAGAATAGATAGAAAAGGCGGTTTGTTTGGTTTGGAGTGGACAGTTTCTAGTAAGTCATTTGACACGGCGAGTGTTTCTCTTTCTGTGTATCCCACTGTGTCCGTTGTTGTAGACATTAGAAAAGAGAATGCATTAATGGATGTGTCCTGTCTAGTATAAATCTTCCCATGCCCAATATATGAATGGACTGCAGCTTGTCTAATCGATGTGCAACACCTGCTATCTTTCTAAGTTGTAGTTTTCTTCCTGAATTCTGGCCACTCTCCAGAATAGGCTCATGGATTTGTGTCCAAAATATGTACCACCTCAAAGCTCTGTGACATGGCCATGTACTGGATAGCTGAAGAGAATGGCGAGCATCTCAGAAAACTCAGATATCAGTGTGACCAGGAAAGTCTCAGTGCAGAAACCCTGCTTTGGGCCTTTTGCTTACTTATTGTTGTGTTGCACTGAATGTCAGGAAGGTCTTTGCCTCAGGCCACCCCTTTGTGAAGCCTGATGAAAACAGTTTTCAAATAAAAATGAATGGGCCTCACCTGTGGCTCTTTGCTTAATTGCTTTGGAAAGGGATGTGTCTTTATCAGCCTCTTGGGCCTGTGTGTGGCTGTGACTTAGATTCTCAGCACCTGATGGATCTTAAGAATGATCCCATGTGAGCTTCCAAAACCAAAATGGCAAAAAATTTCATTCATTGTGGATGAAGTCTCTTGCCTTCCTCTGTTAGGTTCCTGCACTCCATCAAATGACAATAGGGATTCTTTGGGTCAAATGAGTTCTTCAAAGCCCTGCAGAGGTGCTTGTGTTTTCGCATGACTCTAAATCACCTAAAGAATCGATACCTAAAATCAGTAGGCCTCAAATTGGAGAAACACAGAAGTATTAACAGCAGGCTTATTTGTTCACTCCTGGTTCACAGAAACGGTGTCCAGGCTACCCTGACTTTAGACAAATGAGGGGCAAACGAGCAGATTTTGGACACTGTCATTGGCTGCGCCCCTCATGGAAACCTCCAGCCAGAGGTTAAGATGATTGACTATACGGAATAAGATGAGGGCCATGTGGGAGTGTTTTGGTTTTAATTTTGGTCATTTGTGTGGCATTGGAAAAAATGACTGGGTCCACGTGGACTTGAACTCTGGTGTGATTCCCCTTAGAGACTGGGTTTTTGGAACTGAACTCAGAGAAACATTGCCATGAATTTTGTTGGGATTTTAAGAGGCCACGCATGAAAGTCACTCTTGGAAACTGAGACTTAGGCCCCGGGTGGATTTCCACAGAGGCCTGGGAATCTCAGCAAGGATATCACATGATTTTATTCTTAAAGAAATGGCAGCCATAGTTGAGAGTCAAAACACACATGGACCTCACATTGTAGACCTCAATGGGCCTGGCCTAATGTGACCTTTTGTCCACTCTTTGGGAAGCCATGCCTGTGAGAGTTCTCCAGAGATTTCATTAAAATGAGCTTCCTCACCATTTAATGTTTGCTGAATGAACTGAAACCCACAGTGCCTCCAACTTCATGCTTGAAAAATGGCTAGAAAAATACCATGAAATTTTTGAAATTCCTATGACCAGGTGGCACTGGAGAAACATTGGATGTCCTGTTGCTGATCATGAGTATACCAGACAGTGCCTTGATTTACTGAGTTTCATGAAAATGGTGTAGAACAGAGATGCCAGTAAGTTGGAGCCTGCTGAGTAGTGGGTCTAGAGCAATGGTGGGGAGGTGTTTGATAAAACATCCGTGGTAGGGCCATGTTTATCTACCATTGGATTCCAAATGGCTTGTAACTGACATGGTGCAGCCAGCAGATTCTTATATGTAAAGGCATCTTGTTATATGGAGAGTTTTCAGAGGAAAATTAAGAATCAGGTTGATATGGAAAAGGGGGCAATGGGGCAAGCTGTGAGAGATAGGAGAATAGTTGGTGCATTCTCTTGCAGACCCTGACCCACCACACGTGACAGAACTCCCTCCAGCACTGTGTCCCAGTTTAGCTCCTAGTATTTCGTGAAACAAATACCAAACTCACAGTGCAGCAGCAAAAACACCACAAAAAGTGGAAGAGGACCAAATGGCTTCACAGTCCACACGGGGAGACACTTAGTCCCCAGTGGCCTCAGTTTACCTACAAAGAGAGGATTCAGCACTGCTTCATCTTGTTCATTGGAAAATAAGAAACCATGTCCTCCAGCTCACATAGATGCAGACCCAGCTTTGATGGTCTCACTACAGAGGAAGCCAAATCTCCTGAAAACAACATATATTTCAAGTGTGGAAGCTCAGAGGCAGTTTCTCAAAAAGTTTTTATGCCAGCAGAGCTCCATGTTTGTGGAGGGTTTACTCTGTCCCTTAGTTTTGGAAACTCCTCTACCACCTCCAAGGTTGTGAACTCCTGAGCATTTTCCATTCCAGATATGTATTCACTGATTTTGTAACTCTTCTCCTCTAATTGTGTCTTACTTGGGGTGAAGGTAATGTCAAGGCATTGTTCTGGATGAGAGCGGGAGGATATTTGTGCAGCATATATTTACATACACATTGGATTCATTTTCCAATTTTCCATTCGAAATACTGAATCCCTGACACTAACCCAAACCTAGTAGACTCAGACTATTCATCCTAATATAATGGAGAAAATTAACCCAACACATTAGAAATACAAGTACTTCAGAGGAGACATGTTGTATAGTTGGACTTGACATTTGCATTATATAAGGTAGGAGTTATAAATCTAGTCAAATTTTATTTGAAATATTCTCCATGTGTTTTTAAACTTAACAAATATGTGAATTCTTGTTTCCCTTTTCTGTAGCCTATTCACACATGTATATTTATATGCATATATAGAATCCTACCAGGTATCACACGTACATTTTTGTGAGGTGGCTGTCTTGGCAGATACAAATTGTGAGAAGAGTTCACTCCTCCTAAATGCTGTTGGAAATGAAAATTCAACCTATAGGAGAGCGTCCTAGTAGAACAACATTATACATTAACTCATGTTCAGTAAAATAAATATTATTGCATTTGTGGATGATACATATTTACTGATGAATTTCGATTGGCATTTATATTGGTATTTTTAATGTCTGTGAGTGTTTGTGTTTGTGTGTGTGTGTGTGTGTGTGTGTATAGATATAGATATAGATATAGATATACTCTCCAAATTTTTCAAAATATGAAATATATGCATCTAATATACACTCTCTAAATTCATTCATGTTCATGTATGTGGATTTATAATCCACTTTTCACAAGATTATAATCAGAAATATTCATCCACCTGAAATACATATTTGTTTCCTAGTACTGAAAACTAACTTCAGTGAATGGTGCATACAAATCCTAATTATTCTACAGTAACTGACCCAGTCTAACATCAATGCAAGTAGACTCCTATGGGACATGATCTGTAATTTGTCATTCATTTGTATTCGACACTGGTACATTATTGTTTCTTCAGTTTTTGCACATCACAGGATATACATTTCATCCACAAGTTCACAAATTAATAAGCATTTGTTTCAACTTTCACCACTTCTTGCTTCAGAACACATGTATTGTCAGGGTTTCTTGACTGGTCTTTTCATGAGACTTCTTTCCAAACACATTATTTTGAATTTCCATAATCATTTTGAAGCAAAACTCACACACTCTTCATGATAAACCAAAACACAAATATTTCCATTACATATATACCTGGTTGGAATGAATGATTGTATATCAATATACGATTTCCTTTAATTTTTCAGATATCAGTTCAATTCATTATTTAAAGTTCAAAAAAGGTATATTATTTATTCACAGTATGGTCTATTCATGCTTTTTCTCTATGTTCCTAGAAACAGGGTACACCTCTTTGTACCCCTGATTCTCATTTTACATCTTCAATATATTACTCCCAGAAATGGTGAAAGAAATACTCATGTCACCTCATTATCACAGTAATATTCTGGAAAAAAGATGGAAAGGTCACACTTATGATTGTACCAAAGCCTAAATGGAAAGTGAACATGGATTTCTAAAAAAATCCATGTACAGGTTGCCTAATGCTGTCAATTGTCAATCCTATTAGTGACTACATATTTGTTTTTTTCCTAATTTATATATTCAAACTCAACCTGTTGAAAATGTCTAATTCTATCACTCACTTTATACTTTGCCTGATTTCGTAATGTTTCTATTGATATCTGCTTTTCTACATATTTTCCCCAGTTCAACATAGTGACTGACTCTTCATATGTGCTGACATTTACATTCACTCAACAACCGAAAGTCTATTGCTAAAGAACTTTTGGTCCAAATCCTATACTCACTCTTCCTTCCTAAACCTACAGACTATCTTCCTAATTTTACTGAATATCCCTTTTTGACTGGATGTTCTCTTCTAAATTCAATCATCCAATGTACAAGGTCCTATGCCATTGTATATCGAATTATCTGAGGCATCTTTGCAGAACATCATTCAAAGCTAAGTATCCCATCAAGGGCAAAACCTTTCTGGGCTTCAAATCATACCTAGATTTCTGTTTTCCTACTTATATTTCACCTCTATATTCTTGTAAATATTGCAGGTTCCCAATACCATTATTCATCACACAGAATCACTCGTAACCCAAATCAAACCTGTTTTTAACCCCAAGTATACACTGTTCCCTCAATCATTTTACAGAAGAGCAGGGACAGAGTGGTTCTTACAATACAGAAAGTTGGGGACCTTCCACCTGATGAGAACCTCAAATGTCCATGCACAAATGGTACCTGGAGAAGTTGTAGGCAGGTATGAAGCACCTGAGAGAGCAAAAGTCATCTTCCATGGCAAACAACCTGGTCAGGATGAAGGGATGTGTCTGAAACTGAATCTCTCTCTTCTTATTGTAGAGAAGATGGACCAAACCAGGCCTGAGTGGAGAGCTGTTCCTGGGTGCCAATGGTGATATACATTCTACCTTATGAAAGTGTCACAGGAAGCGGGGGCAACCTCCATTTTATGTTACCCTTTGAAGCAACTGTTATGACAAAGTGGTTGCCAAGGCAGTGACCTCATTCAGTTCCAAAGAATGTGACATACCTCATTTCCTTGGTGATGGAACTCTCTGAACTTGGTATCCAAGAAGCCAGGCACCCAGAGGCAGTCGCAGTCCCAGTCCCAGTGGGCTCACTTGTTTGGATTTACCAAGGACAGAGTCAGTTTTCTTGGTACCTAATGATGTGAGGATGGCCAAATTCCAGGAGAGCTCTGAAGATGGACCTTTCCTGAGAAAACAGGTAGTGGCTAACCACTTTTTCCTGACATCTTCACAGAGTTGGTCAAGGAAACAAGATCTGAGAGAATACAGGCCATTTCGGGGGAACATAGTATGGCCCACCAGTCAGAGGACACTCCGGATAGTCACAGACCTACTTGGGGGAAGGAGGTGCCTTTGTGGAGGTGGGTGTGGGTTTGTTTTGTCTCATGTTCTCAGAATAGATAGGAAAGGCGGTTTGTTTGGTTTGGAGTGGACAGTTTCTAGTAAGTCATTTGACACGGCGAGTGTTTCTGTTTCTGTGTATCCCACTGTGTCCGTTGTTGTAGACATTAGAAAAGAGAATGCATTAATGGATGTGTCCTGTCTAGTATAAATCATACCAAAATTCATCCTGCCCAATATATGAATGGACTGCAGCTTGTCTTATTGATGTGCAACACCTGCTATCTTTCTAAGTTGTTGTTTTCTTCCTGAATTCTGGCCACTCTCCAGAATAGGCTCATGGATTTGTGTCCAAAATATGTACCACCTCCAAGCTCTGTGACATGGCCATGTACTGGATAGCTGAAGAGAATGGCGAGCATCTCAGAAAACTCAGATATCAGTGTGACTAGGAAAGTCTCAGTGCAGAAACCCTGCTTTGGGCCTTTTGCTTACTTATTGTTGTGTTGCACTGAATGTCAGGAAGGTCTTTGCCTCAGGCCACCCCTTTGTGAAGCCTGAAGAAAACAGTTTTCAAATGGAAATGAATGGGCTTCACCTGTGGCTCTTTGCTTAATTGCTTTGGAAAGGGATGTGTCTTTATCAGCCTCTTGGGCCTGTGTGTGGCTGTGACTTAGATTCTCAGCACCTGATGGATCTTAAGAATGATCCCATGTGAGCTTCCAAAACCAAAATGGCAAAAAATTTCATTCATTGTGGATGAAGTCTCTTGCCTTCCTCTTTTAGGTTCCTGCACTCCATCAAATGACAATAGGGATTCTTTGGGTCAAATGAGTTCTTCAAAGCCCTGCAGAGGTGCTTGTGTTTTCGCATGACTCTAAATCACCTAAAGAATCGATACCTAAAATCAGTAGGCCTCAAATTGGAGAAACACAGAAGTATTAACAGCAGGCTTATTTGTTCACTCCTGATTCATAGAAACGGTGTCCAGGCTACCCTGACTTTAGACAAATGAGGGGCAAACGAGCTGATTTTGGACACTGTCATTGGCTGCGCCCCTCATGGAAACCTCCAGCAAGAGGTTAAGAAGATATACTATATGGAATAAGATGAGGGCCATGTGGGAGTGTTTTGGTTTTAATTTTGGTCATTTGTGTGGCATTGGAAAAAATGACTGGGTCCACGTGGGCTTGAACTCTGGTGTGATTCCCCTTAGAGACTGGGTTTTGGAACTGAACTCAGAGAAGCATTGCCATGAATTTTGTTGGGATTTTAAGAGGCCACGCATGAAAGTCGCTCGTGGAAACTGAGACCTAGGCCCCGGGTGGATTTCCACAGAGGCCTGGGAATCTCAGCAAGGATATCACATGATTTTATTCTTAAAGAAATGGCAGCCATAGTTGAGAGTCAAAACACACATGGACCTCACATTGTAGACCTCAATGGGCCTGGCCTAATGTGACCTTTTGTCCACTCTTTGGGAAGCCATGCCTGTGAGAGTTCTCCAGAGATTTCATTGAAATGAACTTCCTCACCATTTAATGTTTGCTGAATGAACTGAAACCCACAGTGCCTCCAACTTCATGCTTGAAAAATGGCTAGATAAATACCATGAAATTTTTGAAATTCCTATGACCAGGTGGCACTGGAGAAACATTGGATGTCCTGTTGCTGATCATGAGTATACCAGACAGTGCCTTGATTTACTGAGTTTCATGAAAATGGTGTAGAACAGAGATGCCAGAAATTTGGAGCCTGCTGAGTAGTGGGTCTAGAGCAGTGGTGGGGAGGTGTTTGATAAAACATCCGTGGTAGGGCCATGTGGATCTACCATTGGATTCCAAATGGCTTGTAACTGACATGGTGCAGCCAGCAGACCCTTATATGTAAAGGCATCTTGTTACATGGAGAGTTTTCAGAGGAAAATTAAGAATCAGGTTGATATGGACAAGGGGGCAATGGGGCAAGCTGTGAGAGATAGGAGAATAGTTGGTGCATTCTCTTGCAGACCCTGACCCACCACACGTGACAGAACTCCCTCCAGCACTGTGTCCCCAGTTAGCTCCTAGTATTTCGTGAAACAAATACCAAACTCACAGTGCAGCAGCCAAAACACCACAAAAAGTGGAAGAGGACCAAATGGCTTCACAGTCCACACGGGGAGACACTTAGTCCCCAATGGCCTCAGTTTACCTACAAAGATAGGATTCAGCACTGCTTCATCTTGTTCATTGGAAAATAAGAAACCATGTCCTCCAGGTCACATAGATGCAGACCCAGCTTTGATGTTCTCACTACAGAGGAAGAAAAATCTCCTGAAAACCACATATATTTCAAGTGTAAAAGCTCAGCGGCAGTTTCTCAAAAAGTTTTTAGGCCAGCAGAGCTCCATGTTTGTGGAGTGTTTACCCTGTCCCTTAGTTTTGGAAACTCCTCTACCACCTCCAAGGTTGTGAACTCCTGAGCATTTTCCATTCCAGATATGTATTCACTGATTTTGTAACTCTTCTCCTCTAATTGTGTCTTACTTGGGGTGAAGGTAATGTCAAGGCATTGTTCTGGATGAGAGCGGGAGGATATTTGTGCAGCATGTATTTACATACACATTGGATTCATTTTCCAATTTTTCATTCGAAATACTGAATCCCTGACACTAACCCATACCTAGTAGACTCAGACTATTCATCCTAATATAATGGAGAAAATTAACCCAACACATTAGAAATACAAGTTCTTCAGAGGAGACATGTTGTATAGTTGGACTTGACATTTGCATTATATAAGGTAGTAGTTATAAATCTAGTCAAATTTATTTGAAATATTCTCCATGTGTTTTAAATTTAACAAATATGTGAATTCTTGTTTCCTTTGTCTGTAGTCTCTTCACACACGTATATTTATATGCATATATAGAATCCTACCAGGTATCACACGTACATTTTTGTGAGGTGGCTGTCTTGGCAGATACAAATTGTGAGAAGAGTTCACTCCTCCTAAATGCTGTTGGAAATGAAAATTCAACATATAGGAGAGCGTCCTAGTAGAACAACATTATACATTAACTCATGTTCAGTAACATAAATATTTTTGCATTTGTGGATGATACATATTTACTGATGAATTTCGATTGGCATTTATATTGGTACTTTTTAATGTCTGTGAGTTGTGTGTGTGTGTGTGTGTGTGTGTGTGTGTGTGTATAGATATAGATATAGATATAGATATACTCTCCAAATTTTTCAAAATATGAAATATATGTGTCTAATATACACTCTCTAAATTCATTCATGTTCATGTATGTGGATTTATAATCCACTTTTCACAAGATGATAATCAGAAATATTCATCCACCTGAAATACATATTTGTTTCCTAGTACTGAAAACTAACTTCAGTGAATGGTGCATACAAATCCTAATTATTCTACAGTAACTGACCCAGTCTAACATCAATGCAAGTAGACTCCTATGGGACATGATCTGTAATTTGTCATTCATTTGTATTCGACACTGGTACATTATTGTTTCTTCAGTTTTTGCACATCACAGGATATACATTTCATCCACAAGTTCACAAATTAATAAGCATTTGTTTCAACTTTAATCATCTTGCTTCAGAACACATGTATTGTCAGGGTTTCTTGACTGGTCTTTTCATGAGACTTCTTTCCAAACACATTATTTTGAATTTCCATAATCATTTTGAAGCCAACGTCACACACTCTTCATGATAATCCAAAATACAAATATTTCCATTACATATATACCTGGTTGGAATGAATGATTGTATATCAATATATGATTTCCTTTAATTTTTCAGATATCAGTTCAGTTCATTATTTAAAGTTCAAAAAAGTTATATTATTTATTCACAGTATGGTCTATTCATGCTTTTTCTCTATATTCCTAGAAACAGGGTACACCTCTTTGTAACCCCGATTCTCATTTTACATCTTCAATATATTGCTCCCAGAAATGGTGAAAGAAATACTCATGTCACCTCATTATCACAGTAATATTCTGACAAAAAATGGAAAGGTCACACTTATGATTGTACCAAAGCCTAAATGGAAAGTGAACATGGATTTCTAAAAACATCCATGTCCAGGTAGCCTAATGCTGTCAATTGTCAATCCTATTGGTGACTACATATTTGTTTTTTTCCTAATTTATATATTCAAACTCAACCCTGTTGAAAATGTCTAATTCTATCACTCACTTTATGCTTTTCCTGATTTCCTAATATTTTTATTGATATCTGCTTTTCTACATATTTTCCCCAGTTCAACATAGTGACTGACTCTTCATATGTGCTGACATTTACATTCAATCAACAACCGAAAGTCTATTGCTAAAGAACTTTTGGTCCAAATCCTATACTCACTCTTCTTCCTAAACCTACAGACTATCTTCCTAATTTTACTGAATATCCCTTTTTGACTGGATGTTCTCTTCTATATTTAATCATCCAATGTACAAGGTCCTATGCCATTGTATATCGAATTATCTGAGGCATCTTTGCAGAACATCATTCAAAGCTAAGTATCCCAATCAAGGGCAAAATCTTTCTGGGCTTCAAATCATACCTAGATTTCTGTTTTCCTACTTATATTTCACCTCTATATTCTTGTAAATATTGCAGGTTCCCAATACCATTATTCATCACACAGAATCACTCGTAACCCAAATCAAACCTGTTTTTAACCCCAAGTATACACTGTTCCCTCAATCATTTTACAGAAGAGCAGGGACAGAGTGGTTCTTACAATACAGGAAAGTTGGGGACCTTCCACCTGATGAGAACCTCAAATGTCCATGCACAAATGGTACCTGGAGAAGTTGTAGGCAGGTATGAAGCACCTGAGAGAGCAAAAGTCATCTTCCATGGCAAACAACCTGGTCAGGATGAAGGGATGTGTCTGAAACTGAATCTCTCTCTTCTTATTGTAGAGAAGATGGACCAAACCAGGCCTGAGTGGAGAGCTGTTCCCGGGTGCCAATGGTGATATACATTCTACCTTATGAAAGTGTCACAGGAACCGGGGGCAACCTCCATTTTATGTTACCCTTTGAAGCAACTGTTATGACAAAGTGGTTGCCAAGGCAGTGACCTCATTCAGTTCCAAAGAATGTGACATACCTCATTTCCTTGGTGATGGAACTCTCTGAACTTGGTATCCAAGAAGCCAGGCACCCAGAGGCAGTCGCAGTCCCAGTCCCAGTGGGCTCACTTGTTTGGATTTACCAAGGACAGAGTCAGTTTTCTTGGTACCTAATGATGTGAGGATGGCCAAATGCCAGGAGAGCTCTGAAGATGGACCTTTCCTGAGAAAACAGGTAGTGGCTAACCACTTTTTCCTGACATCTTCACAGAGTTGGTCAAGGAAACAAGATCTGAGAGAATACAGGCCATTTCCGGGGAACATAGTATGGCCCACCAGTCAGAGGACACTCCGGATAGTCACAGACCTACTTGGGGGAAGGAGGTGCCTTTGTGGAGGTGGGTGTGGGTTTGTTTTGTCTCATGTTCTCAGAATAGATAGGAAAGGCGGTTTGTTTGGTTTGGAGTGGACAGTTTCTAGTAAGTCATTTGACACGGCGAGTGTTTCTGTTTCTGTGTATCCCACTGTGTCCGTTGTTGTAGACATTAGAAAAGAGAATGCATTAATGGATGTGTCCTGTCTAGTATAAATCATACCAAAATTCATCCTGCCCAATATATGAATGGACTGCAGCTTGTCTTATTGATGTGCAACACCTGCTATCTTTCTAAGTTGTTGTTTTCTTCCTGAATTCTGGCCACTCTCCAGAATAGGCTCATGGATTTGTGTCCAAAATATATACCACCTCCAAGCTCTGTGACATTGCCATGTACTGGATAGCTGAAGAGAATGGCGAGCATCTCAGAAAACTCAGATATCAGTGTGACTAGGAAAGTCTCAGTGCAGAAACCCTGCTTTGGGCCTTTTGCTTACTTATTGTTGTGTTGCACTGAATGTCAGGAAGGTCTTTGTCTCAGGCCACCCCTTTGTGAAGCCTGAAGAAAACAGTTTTCAAATGGAAATGAATGGGCCTCACCTGTGGCTCTTTGCTTAATTGCTTTGGAAAGGGATGTGTCTTTATCAGCCTCTTGGGCCTGTGTGTGGCTGTGACTTAGATTCTCAGCACCTGATGGATCTTAAGAATGATCCCATGTGAGCTTCCAAAACCAAAATGGCAAAAAATTTCATTCATTGTGGATGAAGTCTCTTGCCTTCCTCTGTTAGGTTCCTGCACTCCATCAAATGACAATAGGGATTCTTTGGGTCAAATGAGTTCTTCAAAGCCCTGCAGAGGTGCTTGTGTTTTCGCATGACTCTAAATCACCTAAAGAATCGATACCTAAAATCAGTAGGCCTCAAATTGGAGAAACACAGAAGTATTAACAGCAGGCTTATTTGTTCACTCCTGATTCACAGAAACGGTGTCCAGGCTACCCTGACTTTAGACAAATGAGGGGCAAACGAGCTGATTTTGGACACTGTCATTGGCTGCGCCCCTCATGGAAAACTCCAGCCAGAGGTTAAGAAGATTTACTATATGGAATAAGATGAGGGCCATGTGGGAGTGTTTTGGTTTTAATTTTGGTCATTTGTGTGGCATTGGAAAAAATGACTGGATCCACGTGGGCTTGAACTCTGGTGTGATTCCCCTTAGAGACTGGGTTTTGGAACTGAACTCAGAGAAGCATTGCCATGAATTTTGTTGGGATTTTAAGAGGCCACGCATGAAAGTCGCTCGTGGAAACTGAGACCTAGGCCCCGGGTGGATTTCCACAGAGGCCTGGGAATCTCAGCAAGGATATCACATGATTTTATTCTTAAAGAAATGGCAGCCATAGTTGAGAGTCAAAACACACATGGACCTCACATTGTAGACCTCAATGGGCCTGGCCTAATGTGACCTTTTGTCCACTCTTTGGGAAGCCATGCCTGTGAGAGTTCTCCAGAGATTTCATTGAAATGAGCTTCCTCACCATTTAATGTTTGCTGAATGAACTGAAACCCACAGTGCCTCCAACTTCATGCTTGAAAAATGGCTAGATAAATACCATGAAATTTTTGAAATTCCTATGACCAGGTGGCACTGGAGAAACATTGGATGTCCTGTTGCTGATCATGAGTATACCAGACAGTGCCTTGATTTACTGAGTTTCATGAAAATGGTGTAGAACAGAGATGCCAGAAATTTGGAGCCTGCTGAGTAGTGGGTCTAGAGCAGTGGTGGGGAGGTGTTTGATAAAACATCCGTGGTAGGGCCATGTGGATCTACCATTGGATTCCAAATGGCTTGTAACTGACATGGTGCAGCCAGCAGACCCTTATATGTAAAGGCATCTTGTTACATGGAGAGTTTTCAGAGGAAAATTAAGAATCAGGTTGATATGGACAAGGGGGCAATGGGGCAAGCTGTGAGAGATAGGAGAATAGTTGGTGCATTCTCTTGCAGACCCTGACCCACCACACGTGACAGAACTCCCTCCAGCACTGTGTCCCCGGTTAGCTCCTAGTATTTCGTGAAACAAATACCAAACTCACAGTGCAGCAGCCAAAACACCACAAAAAGTGGAAGAGGACCAAATGGCTTCACAGTCCACACGGGGAGACACTTAGTCCCCAATGGCCTCAGTTTACCTACAAAGATAGGATTCAGCACTGCTTCATCTTGTTCATTGGAAAATAAGAAACCATGTCCTCCAGGTCACATAGATGCAGACCCAGCTTTGATGTTCTCACTACAGAGGAAGAAAAATCTCCTGAAAACCACATATATTTCAAGTGTAAAAGCTCAGAGGCAGTTTCTCAAAAAGTTTTTAGGCCAGCAGAGCTCCATGTTTGTGGAGTGTTTACCCTGTCCCTTAGTTTTGGAAACTCCTCTACCACCTCCATGGTTGTGAACTCCTGAGCATTTTCCATTCCAGATATGTATTCACTGATTTTGTAACTCTTCTCCTCTAATTGTGTCTTACTTGGGGTGAAGGTAATGTCAAGGCATTGTTCTGGATGAGAGCGGGAGGATATTTGTGCAGCATATATTTACATACACATTGGATTCATTTTCCAATTTTTCATTCGAAATACTGAATCCCTGACACTAACCCATACCTAGTAGACTCAGACTATTCATCCTAATATAATGGAGAAAATTAACCCAACACATTAGAAATACAAGTTCTTCAGAGGAGACATGTTGTATAGTTGGACTTGACATTTGCATTATATAAGGTAGGAGTTATAAATCTAGTCAAATTTATTTGAAATATTCTCCATGTGTTTTAAATTTAACAAATATGTGAATTCTTGTTTCCTTTGTCTGTAGTCTCTTCACACACGTATATTTATATGCATATATAGAATCCTACCAGGTATCACACGTACATTTTTGTGAGGTGGCTGTCTTGGCAGATACAAATTGTGAGAAGAGTTCACTCCTCCTAAATGCTGTTGGAAATGAAAATTCAACTTATAGGAGAGCGTCCTAGTAGAACAACATTATACATTAACTCATGTTCAGTAACATAAATATTTTTGCATTTGTGGATGATTCATATTTACTGATGAATTTCGATTGGCATTTATATTGGTACTTTTTAATGTCTGTGAGTTGTGTGTGTGTGTGTGTGTGTGTGTGTGTGTATAGATATAGATATAGATATACTCTCCAAATTTTTCAAAATATGAAATATATGTGTCTAATATACACTCTCTAAATTCATTCATGTTCATGTATGTGGATTTATAATCCACTTTTCACAAGATGATAATCAGAAATATTCATCCACCTGAAATACATATTTGTTTCCTAGTACTGAAAACTAACTTCAGTGAATGGTGCATACAAATCCTAATTATTCTACAGTAACTGACCCAGTCTAACATCAATGCAAGTAGACTCCTATGGGACATGATCTGTAATTTGTCATTCATTTGTATTCGACACTGGTACATTATTGTTTCTTCAGTTTTTGCACATCACAGGATATACATTTCATCCACAAGTTCACAAATTAATAAGCATTTGTTTCAACTTTAATCATCTTGCTTCAGAACACATGTATTGTCAGGGTTTCTTGACTGGTCTTTTCATGAGACTTCTTTCCAAACACATTATTTTGAATTTCCATAATCATTTTGAAGCCAACGTCACACACTCTTCATGATAATCCAAAACACAAATATTTCCATTACATATATACCTGGTTGGAATGAATGATTGTATATCAATATATGATTTCCTTTAATTATTCAGATATCAGTTCAGTTCATTATTTAAAGTTCAAAAAAGTTATATTATTTATTCACAGTATGGTCTATTCATGCTTTTTCTCTATATTCCTAGAAACAGGGTACACCTCTTTGTAACCCCGATTCTCATTTTACATCTTCAATATATTGCTCCCAGAAATGGTGAAAGAAATACTCATGTCACCTCATTATCACAGTAATATTCTGGACAAAAAATGGAAAGGTCACACTTATGATTGTACCAAAGCCTAAATGGAAAGTGAACATGGATTTCTAAAAACATCCATGTCCAGGTTGCCTAATGCTGTCAATTGTCAATCCTATTGGTGACTACATATTTGTTTTTTTCCTAATTTATATATTCAAACTCAACCCTGTTGAAAATGTCTAATTCTATCACTCACTTTATGCTTTTCCTGATTTCCTAATATTTCTATTGATATCTGCTTTTCTACATATTTTCCCCAGTTCAACATAGTGACTGACTCTTCATATGTGCTGACATTTACATTCACTCAACAACCGAAAGTCTATTGCTAAAGAACTTTTGGTCCAAATTCTATACTCACTCTTCTTCCTAAACCTACCGACTATCTTCCTAATCCTATTGAATATCCCTTTTTGACTGGATGTTCTCTCTAAATTCAATCATCCAATGTACAAGGTCCTATGCCATTGTATATCGAATTATCTGAGGCATCTTTGCAGAACATCATTCAAAGCTAAGTATCCCAATCAAGGGCAAAACCCTTCTGGGCTTCAAATCATTCCTAGATTTCTGTTTTCCTACTTATATTTCACTTCTATATTCTTGTAAATATTGCAGGTTCCCAATACCATTATTCATCACACAGAATCACTCGTAACACAAATCAAACCTGTTTTTAACCCCAAGTATACACTGTTCCCTCAATCATTTTACAGAAGAGCAGGGACAGAGTGGTTCTTACAATACAGGAAAGTTGGGGACCTTCCACCTGATGAGAACCTCAAATGTCCATGCACAAATGATACCTGGAGAAGTTGTAGGCAGGTATGAAGCACCTGAGAGAGCAAAAGTCATCTTCCATGGCAAACAACCTGGTCAGGATGAAGGGATGTGTCTGAATCTGCCTCTCTCTCTTCTTATTGTACAGAAGATGGACCAAACCTGGGCTGAGTGGAGAGCTGTTCGCGGGTGCCAATGGTGATATACATTCTACCTTATGAAAGTGTCACAGGAAGTAGGGGCAACCTCCATCTTATGTTACCCTTGGAAGCAACTGTTAGGACAAAGTGGTTGCCAAGGCAGTGACCTCATTCAGTTCCAAAGAATGTGACATACCTCATTTCCTTGGTGATGGAACTCTCTGAACTTGGTATCCAAGAAGCCAGGCACCCAGAGGCAGTCCCAGTCCCAGTCCCAGTGGGCTCACTTGTTTGGATTTACTAAGGAGAGAGTCAGTTTTCTTGGTACCTAATGATGTGAGGATGGCCAAATGCCAGGAGAGCTCTGAAGATGGACCTTTCCTGAGAAAACAGGTAGTGGCTAACCACTTTTTCCTGACATCTTCACAGAGTTGGTCAAGGAAACAAGATCTGAGAGAAGACAGGCCATTTCGGGGGAACATAGTATGGCCCACCAGTCAGAGGACATTCCGGATAGTCACAGACGTACTTGGGGGAAGGAGGTGCCTTTGTGGGAGTGGGTGTGGGTTTGTTATTTTGTCTAATGTTCTGAGAATAGATAGAAAAGGCGGTTTGTTTGGTTTGGAGTGGACAGTTTCTAGTAAGTCATTTGACACGGCGAGTGTTTCTGTTTCTGTGTATCCCACTGTGTCCGTTGTTGTAGACATTAGAAAAGAGAATGCATTAATGGATGTGTCCTGTCTAGTATAAATCTTCCCATGCCCAATATATGAATGGACTGCAGCTTGTCTTATCGATGTGCAACACCTGCAATCTTTCTAAGTTGTAGTTTTCTTCCTGAATTCTGGCCACTCTCCAGAATAGGCTCATGGATTTGTGTCCAAAATATGTACCACCTCCAAGCTCTGTGACATGGACATGTACTGCATAGCTGAAGAGAATGGCGAGCATCTCAGAAAACTCAGATATCAGTGTGACCAGGAAAGTCTCAGTGCAGAAACCCTGCTTTGGGCCTTTTGCTTACTTATTGTTGTGTTGCACTGAATGTCAGGAAGGTCTTTGCCTCAGGCCACCCCTTTGTGAAGCCTGATGAAAACAGTTTTCAAATGGAAATGAATGTGCCTCACCTGTGGCTCTTTGCTTAATTGCTTTGGAAAGGGATGTGTCTTTATCAGCCTCTTGGGCCTGTGTGTGGCTGTGACTTAGATTCTCAGCACCTGATGGATCTTAAGAATGATCCCATGTGAGCTTCCAAAACCAAAATGGCAAAAAATTTCATTCATTGTGGATGAAGTCTCTTGCCTTCCTCTGTTAGGTTCCTGCACTCCATCAAATGACAATAGGGATTCTTTGGGTCAAATGAGTTCTTCAAAGCCCTGCAGAGGTACTTGTGTTTTCGCATGACTCTAAATCACCTAAAGAATCTATACCTAAAATCAGTAGGCCTCAAATTGGAGAAACACAGAAGTATTAATGGCAGGGTTATTTGTTCACTCCTGGTTCACAGAAACGGTGTCCAGGCTACCCTGACTTTAGACAAATGAGGGGCAAACGAGCTGATTTTGGACACTGTCATTGGCTGCGCCCCTCATGGAAACCTCCAGCCAGAGGTTAAGATGATTGACTATATGAAATAAGATGAGGGCCATTTGGGAGTGTTTTGGTTTTAATTTTGGTCATTTGTGTGGCATTGGAAAAATGACTGGGTCCACGTGGGCTTGAACTCCCCTTAGAGACTGGGTTTTGGAACTGAACTCAGAGAAGCATTGCCATGAATTTTGTTGGGATTTTAAGAGGCCACGCATGAAAGTCGCTCTTGGAAACTGAGACCTAGGCCCCGGGTGGATTTCCACAAAGGCCTGGGAATCTCAGCAAGGATATCACATGATTTTATTCTTAAAGAAATGGCAGCCATACTTGAGAGTCAAAACACACATGCACCTCACATTGTAGACCTCAATGGGCCTGGCCTAATGTGACCTTTTGTCCACTCTTTGGGAAGCCATGCCTGTGAGAGTTCTCCAGAGATTTCATTGAAATGAGCTTCCTCACCATTTAATGTTTGCTGAATGAACTGAAACCCACAGTGCCTCCAACTTCATGCTTGAAAAATGGCTAGATAAATACCATGAAATTTTTGAAATTCCTATGACCAGGTGGCACTGGAGAAACATTGGATGTCCTGTTGCTGATCATGAGTATACCGGACAGTGCCTTGATTTACTGAGTTTCATGAAAATGGTGTAGAACAGAGATGCCAGAAATTTGGAGCCTGCTGAGTAGTGGGTCTAGAGCAGTGGTGGGGAGGTGTTTGATAAAACATCCGTGGTAGGGCCATGTGGATCTACCATTGGATTCCAAATGGCTTGTAACTGACATGGTGCAGCCAACAGACCATTATATGTAAAGGCATCTTGTTATATGGAGAGTTTTCAGAGGAAAATTAAGAATCAGGTTGATATGGACAAGGGGGCAATGGGGCAAGCTGTGAGAGATCGGAGCCTAGTTGGTGCATTCTCTTGCAGACCCTGACACACCACACGTGACAGAACTCCCTCCAGCACTGTGTCCCAGTTTAGCTCCTAGTATTTCGTGAAACAAATACCAAACTCACAGTGCAGCAGCAAAAACACCACAAAAAGTGGAAGAGGACCAAATGGCTTCACAGTCCACACGGGGAGACACTTAGTCCCCAGTGGCCTCAGTTTACCTACAAAGAGAGGATTCAGCACTGCTTCATCTTGTTCATTGGAAAATAAGAAACCATGTCCTCCAGGTCACATAGATGCAGACCCAGCTTTGATGTTCTCACTACAGAGGAAGCCAAATCTCCTGAAAACAACATAAATTTCAAGTGTGGAAGCTCAGAGGCAGTTTCTCAAAAAGTTTTTAGGCCAGCAGAGCTCCATGTTTGTGGAGTGTTTACCCTGTCCCTTAGTTTTGGAAACTCCTCTACCACCTCCAAGGTTGTGAACTCCTGAGCATTTTCCATTCCAGATATGTATTCACTGATTTTGTAACTCTTCTCCTCTAATTGTGTCTTACTTGGGGTGAAGGTAATGTCAAGGCATTGTTCTGGATGAGAGCGGGAGGATATTTGTGCAGCATATATTTACATACACATTGGATTCATTTTCCAATTTTCCATTCGAAATACTGAATACCTGACACTAACCCATACCTAGTAGACTCAGACTATTCATCCTAATATAATGGAGAAAATTAACCCAACACATTGGAAATACAAGTACTTCAGAGGAGACATGTTGTATAGTTGGACTTGACATTTGCATTATATAAGGTAGGAGTTATAAATCTAGTCAAATTTATTTGAAATATTCTCCATGTGTTTTCAACTTAACAAATATGTGAATTTTTGTTTCCTTTTTCTGTAGTCTATTCACACATGTATATTTATATGCATATATAGAATCCTACCAGGTATCACACGTACATTTTTGTGAGGTGGCTGTCTTGGCAGATACAAATTGTGAGAAGAGTTCACTCCTCCTAAATGCTGTTGGAAATGAAAATTCAACTTATAGGAGAGCGTCCTAGTAGAACAACATTATTCATTAGCTCATGTTCAGTAAAATAAATATTTTTGCATTTGTGGATGATACATATTTACTGATGAATTTCGATTGGCATTTATATTGGTACTTTTTAATGTCTGTGAGTTGTGTGTGTGTGTGTGTGTGTGTGTGTGTGTGTATAGATATAGATATAGATATAGATATAGATATACTCTCCAAATTTTTCAAAATATGAAATATATGTGTCTAATATACACTCTCTAAATTCATTCATGTTCATGTATGTGGATTTATAATCCACTTTTCACAAGATGATAATCAGAAATATTCATCCACCTGAAATACATATTTGTTTCCTAGTACTGAAAACTAACTTCAGTGAATGGTGCATACAAATCCTAATTATTCTACAGTAACTGACCCAGTCTAACATCAATGCAAGTAGACTCCTATGGGACATGATCTGTAATTTGTCATTCATTTGTATTCGACACTGGTACATTATTGTTTCTTCAGTTTTTGCACATCACAGGATATACATTTCATCCACAAGTTCACAAATTAATAAGCATTTGTTTCAACTTTCACCACTTCTTGCTTCAAAACACATGTATTGTCAGGGTTTCTTGACTGGTCTTTTCATGAGACTTCTTTCCAAAAACATTATTTTGAATTTCCATAATCATTTTGAAGCCAACGTCACACACTCTTCATGATAAACCAAAACACAAATATTTCCATTACATATATACCTGGTTGGAATGAATGATTGTATATCAATATACGATTTCCTTTAATTTTTCAGATATCAGTTCAATTCATTATTTAATGTTCAATAAAGTTATATTATTTATTCACAGTATGGTCTATTCATGCTTTTTCTCTATATTCCTAGAAACAGGGTACACCTCATTGTAACCCCGATTCTCATTTTACATCTTCAATATATTGCTCCCAGAAATGGTGAAGGAAATATCATGTCACCTCATTATCACTGTAATATTCTGGACAAAAAATGGAAAGGTCACACTTATGATTGTACCAAATCCTAAATGGAAAGTGAATATGGATTTCTAAAAACATCCATGTCCAGGTTGCCTAATGCTGTCAATTGTCAATCCTATTGGTGACTACATATTTGTTTTTTTCCTAATTTATATATTCAAACTCAACCCTGTTGAAAATGTCTAATTCTATCACTCACTTTATACTTTGCCTGATTTCCTAATATTTCTATTGATATCTGCTTTTCTACATATTTTCCCCAGTTCAACATAGTGACTGACTCTTCATATGTGCTGACATTTACATTCACTCAACAACCGAAAGTCTATTGCTAAAGAACTTTTGGTCCAAATTCTATACTCACTCTTCTTCCTAAACCTACCGACTATCTTCCTAATCCTATTGAATATCCCTTTTTGACTGGATGTTCTCTCTAAATTCAATCATCCAATTTACAAGGTCCTATGCCATTGTATATCGAATTATCTGAGGCATCTTTGCAGAACATCATTCAAAGCTAAGTATCCCAATCAAGGGCAAAACCCTTCTGGGCTTCAAATCATACCTAGATTTCTGTTTTCCTACTTATATTTCACTTCTATATTCTTGTAAATATTGCAGGTTCCCAATACCATTATTCATCACACAGAATCACTCGTAACACAAATCAAACCTGTTTTTAACCCCAAGTATACACTGTTCCCTCAATCATTTTACAGAAGAGCAGGGACAGAGTGGTTCTTACAATACAGGAAAGTTGGGGACCTTCCACCTGATGAGAACCTCAAATGTCCATGCACAAATGGTACCTGGAGAAGTTGTAGGCAGGTATGAAGCACCTGAGAGAGCAAAAGTCATCTTCCATGGCAAACAACCTGGTCAGGATGAAGGGATGTGTCTGAATCTGCCTCTCTCTCTTCTTATTGTACAGAAGATGGACCAAACCTGGGCTGAGTGGAGAGCTGTTCCCGGGTGCCAATGGTGATATACATTCTACCTTATGAAAGTGTCACAGGAAGTAGGGGCAACCTCCATCTTATGTTACCCTTGGAAGCAACTGTTAGGACAAAGTGGTTGCCAAGGCAGTGACCTCATTCAGTTCCAAAGAATGTGACATACCTCATTTCCTTGGTGATGGAACTCTCTGAACTTGGTATCCAAGAAGCCAGGCACCCAGAGGCAGTCCCAGTCCCAGTCCCAGTGGGCTCACTTGTTTGGATTTACTAAGGACAGAGTCAGTTTTCTTGGTACCTAATGATGTGAGGATGGCCAAATGCCAGGAGAGCTCTGAAGATGGACCTTTCCTGAGAAAACAGGTAGTGGCTAACCACTTTTTCCTGACATCTTCACAGAGTTGGTCAAGGAAACAAGATCTGAGAGAAGACAGGCCATTTCGGGGGAACATAGTATGGCCCACCAGTCAGAGGACACTCCGGATAGTCACAGACGTACTTGGGGGAAGGAGGTGCCTTTGTGGGAGTGGGTGTGGGTTTGTTGTTTTGTCTCATGTTCTGAGAATAGATAGAAAAGGCGGTTTGTTTGGTTTGGAGTGGACAGTTTCTAGTAAGTCATTTGACACGGCGAGTGTTTCTCTTTCTGTGTATCCCACTGTGTCCGTTGTTGTAGACATTAGAAAAGAGAATGCATTAATGGATGTGTCCTGTCTAGTATAAATCTTCCCATGCCCAATATATGAATGGACTGCAGCTTGTCTTATCGATGTGCAACACCTGCAATCTTTCTAAGTTGTTGTTTTCTTCCTGAATTCTGGCCACTCTCCAGAATAGGCTCATGGATTTGTGTCCAAAATATGTACCACCTCCAAGCTCTGTGACATGGCCATGTACTGGATAGCTGAAGAGAATGGCGAGCATCTCAGAAAACTCAGATATCAGTGTGACCAGGAAAGTCTCAGTGCAGAAACCCTGCTTTGGGCCTTTTGCTTACTTATTATTGTGTTGCACTGAATGTCAGGAAGGTCTTGGCCTCAGGCCACCCCTTTGTGAAGCCTGAAGAAAACAGTTTTCAAATGGAAATGAATGGGCCTCACCTGTGGCTCTTTGCTTAATTGCTTTGGAAAGGGATGTGTCTTTATCAGCCTCTTGGGCCTGTGTGTGGCTGTGACTTAGATTCTCAGCACCTGATGGATCTTAAGAATGATCCCATGTGAGCTTCCAAAACCAAAATGGCAAAAAATTTCATTCATTGTAAATGAAGTCTCTTGCCTTCCTCTGTTAGGTTCCTGCACTCCATCAAATGACAATAGGGATTCTTTGGGTCAAATGAGTTCTTCAAAGCCCTGCAGAGGTGCTTGTGTTTTCGCATGACTCTAAATCACCTAAAGAATCGATACCTAAAATCAGTAGGCCTCAAATTGGAGAAACACAGAAGTATTAACGGCAGGCTTATTTGTTCACTCCTGGTTCACAGAAACGGTGTCCAGGCTACCCTGACTTTAGACAAATGAGGGGCAAACGAGCTGATTTTGGACACTGTCATTGGCTGCGCCCCTCATGGACACCTCCAGCCAGAGGTTAAGATGATTGACTATCTGGAATAAGATGAGGGCCATGTGGGAGTGTTTTGGTTTTAATTTTGGTCATTTGTGTGGCATTGGAAAAAATGACTGGGTCCACGTGGGCTTGAACTCTGGTGTGATTCCCCTTAGAGACTGGGTTTTGGAACTGAACTCAGAGAAGCATTGCCATGAATTTTGTTGGGATTTTAAGAGGCCACGCATGAAAGTCACTCTTGGAAACTGAGACCTAGGCCCCTGGTGGATTTCCACAGAGGCCTGGGAATCTCAGCAAGGATATCACATGATTTTATTCTTAAAGAAATGGCAGCCATAGTTGAGAGTCAAAACACACATGGACCTCACATTGTAGACCTCAATGGGCCTGGCCTAATGTGACCTTTTGTCCACTCTTTGGGAAGCCATGCCTGTGAGAGTTCTCCAGAGATTTCATTGAAATGAGCTTCCTCACCATTTAATGTTTGCTGAATGAACTGAAACCCACAGTGCCTCCAACTTCATGGTTGAAAAATGGCTAGATAAATACCATGAAATTTTTGAAATTCCTATGACCAGGTGGCACTGGAGAAACATTGGATGTCCTGTTGCTGATCATGAGTATACCAGACAGTGCCTTGATTTACTGAGTTTCATGAAAATGGTGTAGAACAGAGATGCCAGAAATTTGGAGCCTGCTGAGTAGTGGGTCTAGAGCAGTGGTGGGGAGGTGTTTGCTAAAACATCCGTGGTAGGGCCATGTGGATCTACCATTGGATTCCAAATGGCTAATAACTGACATGGTGCAGCCAACAGACCCTTATATATAAAGGCATCTTGTTATATGGAGAGTTTTCAGAGGAAAATTAAGAATCAGGTTGATATGGACAAGGGGGCAATGGGGCAAGCTGTGAGAGATAGGAGCCTAGTTGGTGCATTCTCTTGCAGACCCTGACCCACCACACGTGACAGAACTCCCTCCAGCACTGTGTTCCAGTTTAGCTCCTAGTATTTCGTGAAACAAATACCAAACTCACAGTGCAGCAGCAAAAACACCACAAAAAGTGGAAGAGGACCAAATGGCTTCACAGTCCACACGGGAAGACACTTAGTCCCCAGTGGCCTCAGTTTACCTACAAAGAGAGGATTCAGCACTGCTTCATCTTGTTCATTGGAAAATAAGAAACCATGTCCTCCAGGTCACATAGATGCAGACCCAGCTTTGATGTTCTCACTACAGAGGAAGCCAAATCTCCTGAAAACAACATATATTTCAAGTGTGGAAGCTCAGAGGCAGTTTCTCAAAAAGTTTTTAGGCCAGCAGAGCTCCATGTTTGTGGAGTGTTTACCCTGTCCCTTAGTTTTGGAAACTCCTCTACCACCTCCAAGGTTGTGAACTCCTGAGCATTTTCCATTCCAGATATGTATTCACTGATTTTGTAACTCTTCTCCTCTAATTGTGTCTTACTTGGGGTGAAGGTAATGTCAAGGCATTGTTCTGGATGAGAGCGGGAGGATATTTGTGCAGCATATATTTACATACACATTGGATTCATTTTCCAATTTTCCATTCGAAATACTGAATACCTGACACTAACCCATACCTAGTAGACTCAGACTATTCATCCTAATATAATTGAGAAAATTAACCCAATACGTTAGAAATACAAGTACTTCAGAGGAGACATGTTGTATAGTTGGACTTGACATTTGCATTATATAAGGTAGGAGTTATAAATCTAGTCAAATTTATTTGAAATATTCTCCATGTGTTTTCAACTTAACAAATATGTGAATTTTTGTTTCCTTTTTCTGTAGTCTATTCACACATGTATATTTATATGCATATATAGAATCCTACCAGGTATCACACGTACATTTTTGTGAGGTGGCTGTCTTGGCAGATACAAATTGTGAGAAGAGTTCACTCCTCCTAAATGCTGTTGGAAATGAAAATTCAACTTATAGGAAAGCGTCCTAGTAGAACAACATTATTCATTAGCTCATGTTCAGTAAAATAAATATTTTTGCATTTGTGGATGATACATATTTACTGATGAATTTCGATTGGCATTTATATTGGTACTTTTTAATGTCTGTGAGTTGTGTGTGTGTGTGTGTGTGTGTATAGATATAGATATAGATATAGATATACTCTCCAAATTTTTCAAAATATGAAATATATGTGTCTAATATACACTCTCTAAATTCATTCATGTTCATGTATGTGGATTTATAATCCACTTTTCACAAGATGATAATCAGAAATATTCATCCACCTGAAATACATATTTGTTTCCTAGTACTGAAAACTAACTTCAGTGAATGGTGCATACAAATCCTAATTATTCTACAGTAACTGACCCAGTCTAACATCAATGCAAGTAGACTCCTATGGGACATGATATGTAATTTGTCATTCATTTGTATTCGACACTGGTACATTATTGTTTCTTCAGTTTTTGCACATCACAGGATATACATTTCATCCACAAGTTCACAAATTAATAAGCATTTGTTTCAACTTTCACCACTTCTTGCTTCAGAACACATGTATTGTCAGGGTTTCTTGACTGGTCTTTTCATGAGACTTCTTTCCAAACACATTATTTTGAATTTCCATAATCATTTTGAAGCAAAACTCACACACTCTTCATGATAAACCAAAACACAAATATTTCCATTACATATATACCTGGTTGGAATGAATGATTGTATATCAATATAAGATTTCCTTTAATTTTTCAGATATCAGTTCAATTCATTATTTAAAGTTCAAAAAAGTTATATTATTTATTCACAGTATGGTCTATTCATGCTTTTTCTCTATGTTCCTAGAAACAGGGTACACCTCTTTGTACCCCCGATTCTCATTTTACATCTTCAATATATTGCTCCCAGAAATGGTGAAAGAAATACTCATGTCACCTCATTATCACAGTAATATTCTAGACAAAAAATGGAAAGGTCACACTTATGATTGTACCAAAGCCTAAATGGAAAGTGAACATGGATTTCTAAAAACATCCATGTCCAGGTTGCCTAATGCTGTCAATTGTCAATCCTATTGGTGACTACATATTTGTTTTTTTCCTAATTTATATATTCAAACTCAACCCTGTTGAAAATGTCTAATTCTATCACTCACTTTATACTTTGCCTGATTTCCTAATATTTCTATTGATATCTGCTTTTCTACATATTTTCCCCAGTTCAACATAGTGACTGACTCTTCATATGTGCTGACATTTACATTCACTCAACAACCGAAAGTCTATTGCTAAAGAACTTTTGGTCCAAATTCTATACTCACTCTTCTTCCTAAACCTACCGACTACATTCCTAATCCTATTGAATATCCCTTTTTGACTGGATGTTCTCTCTAAATTCAATCATCCAATGTACAATGTCCTATGCCATTGTATATCGAATTATCTGAGGCATCTTTGCAGAACATCATTCAAAGCTAAGTATCCCAATCAAGGGCAAAACCCTTCTGGGCTTCAAATCATACCTAGATTTCTGTTTTCCTACTTATATTTCACCTCTATATTCTTGTAAATATTGCAGGTTCCCAATACCATTATTCATCACACAGAATCACTCGTAACCCAAATCAAACCTGTTTTTAACCCCAAGTATACACTGTTCCCTCAATCATTTTACAGAAGAGCAGGGACAGAGTGGTTCTTACAATACAGGAAAGTTGGGGACTTTCCACCTGATGAGAACCTCAAATGTCCATGCACAAATGATACCTGGAGAAGTTGTAGGCAGGTATGAAGCACCTGAGAGAGCAAAAGTCATCTTCCATGGCAAACAACCTGGTCAGGATGAAGGGATGTGTCTGAATCTGCCTCTCTCTCTTCTTATTGTACAGAAGATGGACCAAACCAGGGCTGAGTGGAGAGCTGTTCCCGGGTGCCAATGGTGATATACATTCTACCTTATGAAAGTGTCACAGGAAGTAGGGGCAACCTCCATCTTATGTTACCCTTGGAAGCAACTGTTAGGACAAAGTGGTTGCCAAGGCAGTGACCTCATTCAGTTCCAAAGAATGTGACATACCTCATTTCCTTGGTGATGGAACTCTCTGAACTTGGTATCCAAGAAGCCAGGCACCCAGAGGCAGTCCCAGTCCCAGTCCCAGTGGGCTCACTTGTTTGGATTTACCAAGGACAGAGTCAGTTTTCTTGGTACCTAATGATGTGAGGATGGCCAAATGCCAGGAGAGCTCTGAAGATGGACCTTTCCTGAGAAAACAGGTAGTGGCTAACCACTTTTTCCTGACATCTTCACAGAGTTGGTCAAAGAAACAAGATCTGAGAGAAGACAGGCCATTTCGGGGGAACATAGTATGGCCCACCAGTCAGAGGACACTCCGGATAGTCACAGACGTACTTGGGTAAAGGAGGTGCCTTTGTGGGAGTGGGTGTGGGTTTGTTGTTTTGTCTCATGTTCTGAGAATAGATAGAAAAGGCGGTTTGTTTGGTTTGGAGTGGACAGTTTCTAGTAAGTCATTTGACACGGCGAGTGTTTCTGTTTCTGTGTATCCCACTGTGTCCGTTGTTGTAGACATTAGAAAAGAGAATGCATTAATGGATGTGTCCTGTCTAGTATAAATCTTCCCATGCCCAATATATGAATGGACTGCAGCTTGTCTTATCGATGTGCAACACCTGCTATCTTTCTAAGTTGTAGTTTTCTTCCTGAATTCTGGCCACTCTCCAGAATAGGCTCATGGATTTGTGTCCAAAATATGTACCACCTCCAAGCTCTGTGACATGGCCATGTACTGGATAGCTGAAGAGAATGGCGAGCATCTCAGAAAACTCAGATATCAATGTGACCAGGAAAGTCTCAGTGCAGAAACCCTGCTTTGGGCCTTTTGCTTACTTATTGTTGTGTTGCACTGAATGTCAGGAAGGTCTTTGCCTCAGGCCACCCCTTTGTGAAGCCTGAAGAAAACAGTTTTCAAATGGAAATGAATGGGCCTCACCTGTGGCTCTTTGCTTAATTGCTTTGGAAAGGGATGTGTCTTTATCAGCCTCTTGGGCCTGTGTGTGGCTGTGACTTAGATTCTCAGCACCTGATGGATCTTAAGAATGATCCCATGTGAGCTTCCAAAACCAAAATGGCAAAAAATTTCATTCATTGTGGATGAAGTCTCTTGCCTTCCTCTGTTAGGTTCCTGCACTCCATCAAATGACAATAGGGATTCTTTGGGTCAAATGAGTTCTTCAAACCCCTGCAGAGGTACTTGTGTTTTCGCATGACTCTAAATCACCTAAAGAATCGATACCTAAAATCAGTAGGCCTCAAATTGGAGAAACACAGAAGTATTAACGGCAGGCTTATTTGTTCACTCCTGGTTCACAGAAACGGTGTCCAGGCTACCCTGACTTTAGACAAATGAGGGGCAAACGAGCTGATTTTGGACACTGTCTTGGGCTGCGCCCCTCATGGAAACCTCCAGCCAGAGGTTAAGATGATTGACTATATGAAATAAGATGAGGGCCATGTGGGAGTGTTTTGGTTTTAATTTTGGTCATTTGTGTGGCATTGGAAAAAATGACTGGGTCCACGTGGGCTTGAACTCTGGTGTGATTCCCCTTAGAGACTGGGTTTTGGAACTGAACTCAGAGAAGCATTGCCATGAATTTTGTTGGGATTTTAAGAGGCCACGCATGAAAGTCGCTCTTGGAAACTGAGACCTAGGCCCCGGGTGGATTTCCACAGAAGCCTGGGAATCTCAGCAAGGATATCACATGATTTTATTCTTAAAGAAATGGCAGCCATAGTTGAGAGTCAAAACACACATGGACCTCACATTGTAGACCTCAATGGGCCTGGCCTAATGTGACCTTTTGTCCACTCTTTGGGAAGCCATGCCTGTGAGAGTTCTCCAGAGATTTCATTGAAATGAGCTTCCTCACCATTTAATGTTTGCTGAATGAACTGAAACCCACAGTGCCTCCAACTTCATGGTTGAAAAATGGCTAGATAAATACCATGAAATTTTTGAAATTCCTATGACCAGGTGGCACTGGAGAAACATTGGATGTCCTGTTGCTGATCATGAGTATACCAGACAGTGCCTTGATTTACTGAGTTTCATGAAAATGGTGTAGAACAGAGATGCCAGAAATTTGGAGCCTGCTGAGTAGTGGGTCTAGAGCAGTGGTGGGGAGGTGTTTGATAAAACATCTGTGGTAGGGCCATGTGGATCTACCATTGGATTCCAAATGGCTTGTAACTGACATGGTGCAGCCAACAAACCCTTATATGTAAAGGCATCTTGTTATATGGAGAGTTTTCAGAGGAAAATTAAGAATCAGGTTGATATGGACAAGGGGGCAATGGGGCAAGCTGTGAGAGATAGGAGCCTAGTTGGTGCATTCTCTTGCAGACCCTGACCCACCACACGTGACAGAACTCCCTCCAGCACTGTGTCCCAGTTTAGCTCCTAGTATTTTGTGAAACAAATACCAAACTCACAGTGCAGCAGCAAAAACACCACAAAAAGTGGAAGAGGACCAAATGGCTTCACAGTCCACACGGGGAGACACTTAGTCCCCAGTGGCCTCAGTTTACCTACAAAGAGAGGATTCAGCACTGCTTCATCTTGTTCATTGGAAAATAAGAAACCATGTCCTCCAGTTCACATAGATGCAGACCCAGCTTTGATGGTCTCACTACAGAGGAAGCCAAATCTCCTGAAAACAACATATATTTCAAGTGTGGAAGCTCAGAGGCAGTTTCTCAAAAAGTTTTTAGGCCAGCAGAGCTCCATGTTTGTGGAGTGTTTACCCTGTCCCTTAGTTTTGGAAACTCCTCAACCACCTCCAAGGTTGTGAACTCCTGAGCATTTTCCATTCCAGATATGTATTCACTGATTTTGTAACTCTTCTCCTCTAATTGTGTCTTACTTGGGGTGAAGGTAATGTCAAGGCATTGTCTGGATGAGAGCGGGAGAATATTTGTGCAGCATATATTTACATACACATTGGATTCATTTTACAATTTTCCATTCGAAATACTGAATCCCTGACACTAACCCATACCTAGTAGACTCAGACTATTCATCCTAATATAATGGAGAAAATTAACCCAACACTTTAGAAATACAAGTACTTCAGAGGAGACATGTTGTATAGTTGGACTTGACATTTGCATTATATAAGGTAGGAGTTATAAATCTAGTCAAATTTATTTGAAATATTCTCCATGTGTTTTAAACTTAACAAATATGTGAATTCTTGTTTCCTTTTTCTGTAGTCTCTTCACACACGTATATTTATATGCATATATAGAATCCTACCAGGTATCACACGTACATTTTTGTGAGGTGGCTGTCTTGGCAGATACAAATTGTGAGAAGAGTTCACTCCTCCTAAATGCTGTTGGAAATGAAAATTCAACTTATAGGAGAGCCTCCTAGTAGAACAACATTATTCATTAGCTCATGTTCAGTAAAATAAATATTTTTGCATTTGTGGATGATACATATTTACTGATGAATTTCGATTGGCATTTATATTGGTACTTTTTAATGTCTGTGAGTTGTGTGTGTGTGTGTGTGTGTGTGTGTGTGTGTGTGTGTGTGTATAGATATAGATATAGATATAGATATACTCTCCAAATTTTTCAAAATATGAAATATATGTGTCTAATATACACTCTCTAAATTCATTCATGTTCATGTATGTGGATTTATAATCCACTTTTCACAAGATTATAATCAGAAATATTCATCCACCTGAAATACATATTTGTTTCCTAGTACTGAAAACTAACTTCAGTGAATGGTGCATACAAATCCTAATTATTCTACAGTAACTGACCCAGTCTAACATCAATGCAAGTAGACTCCTATGGGACATGATATGTAATTTGTCATTCATTTGTATTCGACACTGGTACATTATTGTTTCTTCAGTTTTTGCACATCACAGGATATACATTTCATCCACAAGTTCACAAATTAATAAGCATTTGTTTCAACTTTCACCACTTCTTGCTTCAGAACACATGTATTGTCAGGGTTTCTTGACTGGTCTTTTCATGAGACTTCTTTCCAAACACATTATTTTGAATTTCCATAATCATTTTGAAGCAAACGTCACACACTCTTCATGATAAACCAAAACACAAATATTTCCATTACATATATACCTGGTTGGAATGAATGATTGTATATCAATATACGATTTCCTTTAATTTTTCAGATATCAGTTCAGTTCATTATTTAAAGTTCAAAAAAGTTATATTATTTATTCACAGTATGGTCTATTCATGCTTTTTCTCTATATTCCTAGAAACAGGGTACACCTCTTTGTACCCCCGATTCTCATTTTACAACTTCAATATATTGCTCCCAGAAATGGTGAAAGAAATACTCATGTCACCTCATTATCACAGTAATATTCTGGACAAAAAATGGAAAGGTCACACTTATGATTGTACCAAAGCCTAAATGGAAAGTGAACATGGATTTCTAAAAACATCCATGTCCAGGTGGCCTAATGCTGTCAATTGTCAATTATATTGGTGACTACATATTTGTTTTTTTCCTAATTTATATATTCAAACTCAACCCTGTTGAAAATGTCTAATTCTATCACTCACTTTATACTTTGCCTGATTTCCTAATATTTCTATTGATATCTGCTTTTCTACATATTTTCTCCAGTTCAACATAGTGACTGACTCTTCATATGTGCTGACATTTACATTCACTCAACAACCGAAAGTCTATTGCTAAAGAACTTTTGGTCCAAATTATATACTCACTCTTCTTCCTAAACCTACCGACTATCTTCCTAATCCTATTGAATATCCCTTTTTGACTGGATGTTCTCTCTAAATTCAATCATCCAATGTACAAGGTCCTATGCCATTGTATATCGAATTATCTGAGGCATCTTTGCAGAACATCATTCAAAGCTAAGTATCCCAATCAAGGGCAAAACCCTTCTGGGCTTCAAATCATACCTAGATTTCTGTTTTCCTACTTATATTTCACCTCTATATTCTTGTAAATATTGCAGGTTCCCAATACCATTATTCATCACACAGAATGACTCGTAACCCAAATCAAACCTGTTTTTAACCCCAAGTATACACTGTTCCCTCAATCATTTTACAGAAGAGCAGGGACAGAGTGGTTCTTACAATACAGGAAATTTGGGGACCTTCCACCTGATGAGAACGTCAAATGTCCATGCACAAATGATACCTGGAGAAGTTGTAGGCAGGTATGAAGCACCTGAGAGAGCAAAAGTCATCTTCCATGGCAAACAACCTGGTCAGGATGAAGGGATGTGTCTGAATCTGCCTCTCTCTCTTCTTATTGTACAGAAGATGGACCAAACCAGGGCTGAGTGGAGAGCTGTTCCCGGGTGCCAATGGTGATATACATTCTACCTTATGAAAGTGTCACAGGAAGTAGGGGCAACCTCCATCTTATGTTACCCTTGGAAGCAACTGTTAGTACAAAGTGGTTGCCAAGGCAGTGACCTCATTCAGTTCCAAAGAATGTGACATACCTCATTTCCTTGGTGATGGAACTCTCTGAACTTGGTATCCAAGAAGCCAGGCACCCAGAGGCAGTCCCAGTCCCAGTCCCAGTGGGCTCACTTGTTTGGATTTACCAAGGACAGAGTCAGTTTTCTTGGTACCTAATGATGTGAGGATGGCCAAATGCCAGGAGAGCTCTTAAGATGGACCTTTCCTGAGAAAACAGGTAGTGGCTAACCACTTTTTCCTGACATCTTCACAGAGTTGGTCAAGGAAACAAGATCTGAGAGAAGACAGGCCATTTTGGGGGAACATAGTATGGCCCACCAGTCAGAGGACACTCCGGATAGTCACAGACGTACTTGGGGGAAGGAGGTGCCTTTGTGGGAGTGGGTGTGGGTTTGTTGTTTTGTCTCATGTTCTGAGAATAGATAGAAAAGGCGGTTTGTTTGGTTTGGAGTGGACAGTTTCTAGTAAGTCATTTGACACGGCGAGTGTTTCTGTTTCTGTGTATCCCACTGTGTCCGTTGTTGTAGACATTAGAAAAGAGAATGCATTAATGGATGTGTCCTGTCTAGTATAAATCTTCCCATGCCCAATATATGAATGGACTGCAGCTTGTCTAATCGATGTGCAACACCTGCTATCATTCTAAGTTGTAGTTTTCTTCCTGAATTCTGGCCACGCTCCAGAATAGGCTCATGGATTTGTGTCCAAAATATGTACCACCTCCAAGCTCTGTGACATGGCCATGTACTGGATAGCTGAAGAGAATGGCGAGCATCTCAGAAAACTCAGATATCAGTGTGACCAGGAAAGTCTCAGTGCAGAAACCCTGCTTTGGGCCTTTTGCTTACTTATTGTTGTGTTGCACTGAATGTCAGGAAGGTCTTTGCCTCAGACCACCCCTTTGTGAAGCCTGATGAAAACAGTTTTCAAATGGAAATGAATGGGCCTCACCTGTGGCTCTTTGCTTAATTGCTTTGGAAAGGGATGTGTCTTTATCAGCCTCTTGGGCCTGTGTGTGGCTGTGACTTAGATTCTCAGCACCTGATGGATCTTAAGAATGATCCCATGTGAGCTTCCAAAACCAAAATGGCAAAAAATTTCATTCATTGTGGATGAAGTCTCTTGCCTTCCTCTGTTAGGTTCCTGCACTCCATCAAATGACAATAGGGATTCTTTGGGTCAAATGAGTTCTTCAAAGCCCTGCAGAGGTGCTTGTGTTTTCGCATGACTCTAAATCACCTAAAGAATCGATACCTAAAATCAGTAGGCCTCAAATTGGAGAAACACAGAAGTATTAACGGCAGGCTTATTTGTTCACTCCTGGTTCACAGAAACGGTGTCCAGGCTACCCTGACTTTAGACAAATGAGGGGCAAATGAGCTGATTTTGGACACTGTCTTGGGCTGCGCCCCTCATGGAAACCTCCAGCCAGAGGTTAAGATGATTGACTATATGAAATAAGATGAGGGCCATGTGGGAGTGTTTTGGTTTTAATTTTGGTCATTTGTGTGGCATTGGAAAAAATGACTGGGTCCACGTGGGCTTGAACTCTGGTGTGATTCCCCTTAGAGACTGGGTTTTGGAACTGAACTCAGAGAAGCATTGCCATGAATTTTGTTGGGATTTTAAGAGGCCACGCATGAAAGTCGCTCGTGGAAACTGAGACCTAGGCCCCGGGTGGATTTCCACAGAGGCCTGGGAATCTCAGCAAGGATATCACATGATTTTATTCTTAAAGAAATGGCAGCCATAGTTGAGAGTCAAAACACACATGGACCTCACATTGTAGACCTCAATGGGCCTGGCCTAATGTGACCTTTTGTCCACTCTTTGGGAAGCCATGCCTGTGAGAGTTCTCCAGAGATTTCATTGAAATGAGCTTCCTCACCATTTAATGTTTGCTGAATGAACTGAAACCCACAGTGCCTCCAACTTCATGGTTGAAAAATGGCTAGATAAATACCATGAAATTTTTGAAATTCCTATGACCAGGTGGCACTGGAGAAACATTGGATGTCCTGTTGCTGATCATGAGTATACCAGACAGTGCCTTGATTTACTGAGTTTCATGAAAATGGTGTAGAACAGAGATGCCAGAAATTTGGAGCCTGCTGAGTAGTGGGTCTAGAGCAGTGGTGGGGAGGTGTTTGATAAAACATCCGTGGTAGGGCCATGTGGATCTACCATTGGATTCCAAATGGCTTGTAACTGACATGGTGCAGCCAACAGACCCTTATATGTAAAGGCATCTTGTTATATGGAGAGTTTTCAGAGGAAAATTAAGAATCAGGTTGATATGGACAAGGGGGCAATGGGGCAAGGTGTGAGAGATAGGAGCCTAGTTGGTGCATTCTCTTGCAGACCCTGACCCACCACACGTGACAGAACTCCCTCCAGCACTGTGTCCCAGTTTAGCTCCTAGTATTTCGTGAAACAAATACCAAACTCACAGTGCAGCAGCAAAAACACCACAAAAAGTGGAAGAGGACCAAATGGCTTCACAGTCCACACGGGGAGACACTTAGTCCCCAGTGGCCTCAGTTTACCTACAAAGAGAGGATTCAGCACTGCTTCATCTTGTTCATTGGAAAATAAGAAACCATGTCCTCCAGGTCACATAGATGCAGACCCAGCTTTGATGGTCTCACTACAGAGGAAGCCAAATCTCCAGAAAACTACATATATTTCAAGTGTGGAAGCTCAGAGGCAGTTTCTCAAAAAGTTTTTAGGCCAGCAGAGCTCCATGTTTGTGGAGTGTTTACCCTGTCCCTTAGTTTTGGAAACTCCTCTACCACCTCCAAGGTTGTGAACTCCTGAGCATTTTCCATTCCAGATATGTATTCACTGATTTTGTAACTCTTCTCCTCTAATTGTGTCTTACTTGGGGTGAAGGTAATGTCAAGGCATTGTTCTGGATGAGAGCGGGAGGATATTTGTGCAGCATATATTTACATACACATTGGATTCATTTTCCAATTTTCCATTTGAAATACTGAATCCCTGACACTAACCCATACCTAGTAGACTCAGACTATTCATCCTAATATAATGGAGAAAATTAACCCAACACATTAGAAATACAAGTACTTCAGTGGAGACATGTTGTATAGTTGGACTTGACATTTGCATTATATAAGGTAGGAGTTATAAATCTAGTCAAATTTATTTGAAATATTCTCCATGTGTTTTAAACTTAACAAATATGTGAATTTTTGTTTCCTTTTTCTGTAGTCTATTCACACATGTATATTTATATGCATATATAGAATCCTACCAGGTATCACACGTACATTTTTGTGAGGTGGCTGTCTTGGCAGATACAAATTGTAGAAGAGTTCACTCCTCCTAAATGCTGTTGGAAATGAAAATTCAACCTATAGGAGAGCGTCCTAGTAGAACAACATTATACATTAACTCATGTTCAGTAAAATAAATATTTTTGCATTTGTGGATGATACATATTTACTGATGAATTTTGATTGGCATTTATATTGGTACTTTTTAATGTCTCTGAGTGTTGTGTGTGTGTGTGTGTTTATATGCAGATATAGATATAGATATACTCTGCAAATTTTTCAAAATATGAAATATATGTGTCTAATATACACTCTCTAAATTCATTCATGTTCATGTATGTGGATTTATAATCCACTTTTCACAAGATTATAATCAGAAATATTCATCCACCTGAAATACATATTTGTTTCCTAGTACTGAAAACTAACTTCAGTGAATGGTGCATACAAATCCTAATTATTCTACAGTAACTGACCCAGTCTAACATCAATGCAAGTAGACTCCTATGGGACATGATATGTAATTTGTCATTCATTTGTATTCGACACTGGTACATTATTGTTTCTTCAGTTTTTGCACATCACAGGATATACATTTCATCCACAAGTTCACAAATTAATAAGCATTTGTTTCAACTTTAACCACTTCTTGCTTCAGAACACATGTATTGTCAGGGTATTCTTGACTGGTCTTTTCATGAGACTTCTTTCCAAACACATTATTTTGAATTTCCATAATCATTTTGAAGCAAAACTCACACACTCTTTATGATAAACCTAAACACAAATATTTCCATTACATATATACCTGGTTGGAATGAATGATTGTATATCAATATACGATTTCCTTTAATTTTTCAGATATCAGTTCAATTCATTATTTAAAGTTCAAAAAAGTTATATTATTTATTCACAGTATGGTCTATTCATGCTTTTTCTCTATGTTCCTAGAAACAGGGTACACCTCTTTGTACCCCCGATTCTCATTTTACATCTTCAATATATTGCTCCCAGAAATGGTGAAAGAAATACTCATGTCACCTCATTATCACAGTAATATTCTGGACAAAAAATGGAAAGGTCACACTTATGATTGTACCAAAGCCTAAATGGAAAGTGAACATGGATTTCTAAAAACATCCATGTCCAGGTTGCCTAATGCTGTCAATTGTCAATCCTATTGGTGACTACATATTTGTTTTTTTCCTAATTTATATATTCAAACTCAACCCTGTTGAAAATGTCTAATTCTATCACTCACTTTATACTTTGCCTGATTTCGTAATGTTTCTATTGATATCTGCTTTTCTACATATTTTCCCCAGTTCAACATAGTGACTGACTCTTCATATGTGCTGACATTTACATTCACTCAACAACCGAAAGTCTATTGCTAAAGAACTTTTGGTCCAAATCCTATACTCACTCTTCTTCCTAAACCTACCGACTATCTTCCTAATCCTACTGAATATCCCTTTTTGACTGGATGTTCTCTTCTAAATTCAATCATCCAATGTACAAGGTCCTATGCCATTGTATATGGAATTATCTGAGGCATCTTTGCAGAACATCATTCAAAGCTAAGTATCCCAATCAAGGGCAAAACCCTTCTGGGCTTCAAATCATACCTAGAATTCTGTTTTCCTACTTATATTTCACCTCTATATTCTTGTAAATATTGCAGGTTCCCAATACCATTATTCATCACACAGAATCACTCGTAATCCAAATCAAACCTGTTTTTAACCCCAAGTATACACTGTTCCCTCAATCATTTTACAGAAGAGCAGAGACAGAGTGGTTCTTACAATACAGGAAAGTTGGGGACCTTCAACCTGATGAGAACCTCAAATGTCCATGCACAAATGGTACATGGAGAAGTTGTAGGCAGGTATGAAGCACCTGAGAGAGCAAAAGTCATCTTCCATGGCAAACAACCTGGTCAGGATGAAGGGATGTGTCTGAATCTTCCTCTCTCTCTTCTTATTGTACAGAAGATGGACCAAACCAGGGCTGAGTGGAGAGCTGTTCGCGGGTGCCAATGGTGATATACATTCTACCTTATGAAAGTGTCACAGGAAGTTCTGGCAACCTCCATCTTATGTTACCCTTGGAAGCAACTGTTAGGACAAAGTGGTTGCCAAGGCAGTGACCTCATTCAGTTCCAAAGAATGTGAAATACCTCATTTCCTTGGTGATGCAACTCTCTGAACTTGGTATCCAAGAAGCCAGACACCCAGAGGCAGTCCCAGTCCCAGTCCCAGTGGGCTCACTTGTTTGGATTTACCAAGGACAGAGTCAGTTTTCTTGGTACCTAATGATGTGAGGATGGCCAAATGCCAGGAGAGCTCTGAAGATGGACCTTTCCTGAGAAAACAGGTAGTGGTTAACCACTTTTTCCTGACATCTTCACAGAGTTGGTCAAGGAATCAAGATCTGAGAGAAGACAGGCCATTTTGGGGGAACATAGTATGGCCCACCAGTCAGAGGACACTCCGGATAGTCACAGACGTACTTGGGGGAAGGAGGTGCCTTTGTGGGAGTGGGTGTGGGTTTGTTGTTTTGTCTCATGTTCTGAGAATAGATAGAAAAGGCGGTTTGTTTGGTTTGGAGTGGACAGTTTCTAGTAAGTCATTTGACATGGCGAGTGTTTCTCTTTCTGTGTATCCCACTGTGTCCGTTGTTGTAGACATTAGAAAAGAGAATGCATTAATGGATGTGTCCTGTCTAGTATAAATCTTCCCATAATTCATCCTGCCCAATATATGAATTGACTGCAGCTTGTCTTATCAATGTGCAACACCTGCTATCTTCCTAAGTTGTTGTTTTCTTCCTGAATTCTGGCCACTCTCCAGAATAGGCTCATGGATTTGTGTCCAAAATATGTACCACCTCCAAGCTCTGTGACATGGCCATGTACTGGATAGCTGAAGAGAATGGCGAGCATCTCAAAAAACTCAGATATCAGTGTGACCAGGAAAGTCTCAGTGCAGAAACCCTGCTTTGGGCCTTTTGCTTACTTATTGTTGTGTTGCACTGAATGTCAGGAAGGTCTTTGCCTCAGGCCACCCCTTTGTGAAGCCTGAAGAAAACAGTTTTCAAATGGAAATGAATGGGCCTCACCTGTGGCTCTTTATCAGCCTCTTGGACCTGTGTGTGGCTGTGACTTAGATTCTCAGCACCTGATGGATCTTAAGAATGATCCCACGTGAGCTTCCAAAACCAAAATGGCAAAAAATATCATTCATTGTGGATGAAGTCTCTTGCCTTCCTCTGTTAGGTTCCTGCAATCCATCAAATGACAATAGGGATTCTTTGGGTCAAATGAGTTCTTCAAAGCCCTGCAGAGGTGCTTGTGTTTTCGCATGACTCTAAATCACCTAAAGAATCGATACCTAAAATCAGTAGGCCTCAAATTGGAGAAACAAAGAAGTATTAACGGCAGGCTTATTTGTTCGCTCCTGTTTCAGAGAAACGGTGTCCAGGCTACCCTGACTTTAGGCAAATGAGGGGCAAACGAGCTGATTTTGGACACTGTCTTGGGCTGCGCCTCTCATGGAAACCTCCAGCCAGAGGTTAAGATGATTGACTATATGGAATAAGATGAAGGCCATGTGGGAGTGTTTTGGTTTTAATTTTGGTCATTTGTGTTGCATTGGAAAAAATGACTGGGTCCACGTGAGCTTGAACTCTGGTGTGATTCCCCTTAGAGACTGGGTTTTGGAACTGAACTCAGAGAAGCATTGCCATGAATTTTGTTGGGATTTTAAGAGGCCACGCATGAAAGTCGCTCTTGGAAACTGAGACCTAGGCCCCGGGGTGGATTTCCACAGAGGCCTGGGAATCTCAGCAAGGATATCACATGATTTTATTCTTAAAGAAATGGCAGTCATAGTTGAGAGTCAAAACACACATGGACCTCACATTGTAGACCTCAATGGGCCTGGCCTAATGTGACCTTTTGTCCACTCTTTGGGAAGCCGTGCCTGTGAGAGTTCTCCAGAGATTTCATTGAAATGAGCTTCCTCACCATTTAATGTTTGCTGAATGAACTGAAACCCACAGTGCCTCCAACTTCATGGTTGAAAAATGGCTAGATAAATACCATGAAATTTTGAAATTCCTATGACCAGGTGGCACTGGAGAAACATTGGATGTCCTGTTGCTGATCATGAGTATACCAGACAGTGCCTTGATTTACTGAGTTTCATGAAAATGGTGTAGAACAGAGATGCCAGAAATTTGGAGCCTGCTGAGTAGTGGGTCTAGAGCAGTGGTGGGGAGGTGTTTGATAAAACATCCGTGGTAGGGCCATGTGGATCTACCATTGGATTCCAAATGGCTTGTAACTGACATGGTGCAGCCAACAGACCCTTATATGTAAAGGCGTCTTGTTATATGGAGAGTTTTCAGAGGAAAATTAAGAATCAGGTTGATATGGACAAGGGGGCAATGGGGCAAGCTGTGAGAGATAGGAGCCTAGTTGGTGCATTCTCTTGCAGACCCTGACCCACCACACGTGACAGAACTCCCTCCAGCACTGTGTCCCAGTTTAGCTCCTAGTATTTCGTGAAACAAATACCAAACTCACAGTGCAGCAGCAAAAACACCACAAAAAGTGGAAGAGGACCAAATGGCTTCACAGTCCACACGGGGAGACACTTAGTCCCCAGTGGCCTCAGTTTACCTACAAAGAGAGGATTCAGCACTGCTTCATCTTGTTCATTGGAAAATAAGAAACCATGTCCTCCAGGTTACATAGATGCAGACCCAGCTTTGATGGTCTCACTACAGAGGAAGCCAAATCTCCTGAAAACAACATATATTTCAAGTGTGGAAGCTCAGAGGCAGTTTCTCAAAAAGTTTTAGGCCAGCAGAGCTCCATGTTTGTGGAGTGTTTACCCTGTCCCTTAGTTTTGGAAACTCCTCTACCACCTCCAAGGTTGTGAACTCCTGAGCATTTTCCATTCCAGATATGTATTCACTGATTTTGTAACTCTTCTCCTCTAATTGTGTCTTACTTGGGGTGAAGGTAATGTCAAGGCATTGTTCTGGATGAGAGCGGGAGGATATTTGTGCAGCATATTTTTACATAAACATTGGATTCCTTTTCCAAATTTCCATTCGAAGTACTGAATCCCTGACACTAACCCATACCTAGTAGACTCAAACTATTGATCCTAATATAATGGAGAAAATTAGCCCAACACATTAGAAATACAAGTACTTCAGAGGAGACATGTTGTATAGTTGGACTTGACATTTGCATTATATAAGGTAGGAGTTATAAATCTAGTCAAATTTATTTGAAATATTCTCCATGTGTTTTTAAGCTTAACAAATATGTGAATTCTTATTTCCCTTTTCTGTAGCCTATTCACACATGTATATTTATATGCATATATAGAATCCTACCAGGTATCACACGTACATTTTTGTGAGGTGGCTGTCTTGGCAGATACAAATTGTGAGAAGAGTTCACTCCTCCTAAATGCTGTTGGAAATGAAAATTCAACCTATAGGAGAGCGTCCTAGTAGAACAACATTATACATTAACTCATGTTCAGTAAAATAAATATTTTTGCATTTGTGGATGATACATATTTACTGATGAATTTTCGATCGGCATTTATATTGGTACTTTTTAATGTCTGTGAGTGTTGTGTGTGTGTGTGTGTGTGTGTGTGTGTGTGTGTATAGGTATAGATATAGATATAGATACACTCTCCAAATTTTTCAAAATATGAAATATATGTGTCTAATATACACTCTCTAAATTCATTCATGTTCATGTATGTGGATTTATTATCCACTTTTCACAAGATTATAATCAGAAATATTCATCCACCTGAAATACATATTTGTTTCCTAGTACTGAAAACTAACTTCAGTGAATGGTGCATACAAATCCTAATTATTCTACAGTAACTGACCCACTCTAACATCAATGCAAGTAGACTCCTATGGGACATGATATGTAATTTGTCATTCATTTGTATTCGACACTGGTACATTATTGTTTCTTCAGTTTTTGCACATCACAGGATATACATTTCACCCACAAGTTCACAAATTAATATGCATTCGTTTCAACTTTCACCACTTCTTGCTTCAGAACACATGTCTTGTCAGGGTTTCTTGACTGGTCTTTTCATGAGACTTCTTTCCAAACACATTATTTTGAATTTCCATAATCATTTTGAAGCAAAACTCACACACTCTTCATGATAAACCAAAACACAAATATTTCCATTACATATATACCTGGTTGGAATGAATGATTGTATATCAATATAAGATTTCCTTTAATTTTTCAGATATCAGTTCAATTCATTATTTAAAGTTCAAAAAAGTTATATTATTTATTCACAGTATGGTCTATTCATGCTTTTTCTCTATGTTTCCTAGAAACAGGGTACACCTCTTTGTACCCCCGATTCTCATTTTACATCTTCAATATATTGCTCCCAGAAATGGTGAAAGAAATACTCATGTCACCTCATTATCACAGTAATATTCTGGACAAAAAATGGAAAGGTCACACTTATGATTGTACCAAAGCCTAAATGGAAAGTGAACATGGATTTCTAAAAACATCCATGTCCAGGTTGCCTAATGCTGTCAATTGTCAATCCTATTGGTGACTACATATTTGTTTTTTTCCTAATTTATATATTCAAACTCAACCCTGTTGAAAATGTCTAATTCTATCACTCACTTTATACTTTGCCTGATTTCGTAATGTTTCTATTGATATCTGCTTTTCTACATATTTTCCCCAGTTCAACATAGTGACTGACTCTTCATATGTGCTGACATTTACATTCACTCAAAACCGAAAGTCTATTGCTAAAGAACTTTTGGTCCAAATCCTATACTCACTCTTCTTCCTAAACCTACCGACTATCTTCCTAATCCTACTGAATATCCCTTTTTGACTGGATGTTCTCTTCTAAATTCAATCATCCAATGACCAAGATCTTATGCCATTGTATATGGAATTATCTGAGGCATCTTTGCAGAACATCATTCAAAGCTAAGTATCCCAATCAAGGGCAAAACCCTTCTGGGCTTCAAATCATACCTAGATTTCTGTTTTCCTACTTATATTTCACCTCTATATTCTTGTAAATATTGCAGGTTCCCAATACCATTATTCATCACACAGAATCACTCGTAATCCAAATCAAACCTGTTTTTAAGCACAAGTATACACTGTTCCCTCAATCATTTTACAGAAGAGCAGAGACAGAGTGGTTCTTAAAATACAGGAAAGTTGGGGACCTTCCACCTGATGAGGACCTCAAATGTCCATTCACAAATGGTACCTGGAGACGTTGTAGGCAGGTATGAAGCACCTGAGAGAGCAAAAGTCATCTTCCATGGCAAACAACCTGGTCAGGATGAAGGGATGTGTCTGAATCTGCCTCTCTCTCTTCTTATTGTACAGAAGATGGACCAAACCAGGGCTGAGTGGAGAGCTGTTCCCGGGTGCCAATGGTGATATACATTCTACCTTATGAAAGTGTCACAGGAAGTTCTGGCAACCTCCATCTTATGTTACCCTTGGAAGCAACTGTTAGGACAAAGTGGTTGCCAAGGCAGTGACCTCATTCAGTTCCAAAGAATGTGAAATACCTCATTTCCTTGGTGATGGAACTCTCTGAACTTGGTATCCAAGAAGCCAGACACCCAGAGGCAGTCCCAGTCCCAGTCCCAGTGGGCTCACTTGTTTGGATTTACCAAGGACAGAGTCAGTTTTCTTGGTACCTAATGATGTGAGGATGGCCAAATGCCAGGAGAGCTCTGAAGATGGACCTTTCCTGAGAAAACAGGTAGTGGCTAACCACTTTTTCCTGACATCTTCACAGAGTTGGTCAAGGAATCAAGATCTGAGAGAAGACAGGCCATTTCGGGGGAACATAGTATGGCCCACCAGTCAGAGGACACTCCGGATAGTCACAGACGTACTTGGGGGAAGGAGGTGCCTTTGTGGGAGTGGGTGTGGGTTTGTTGTTTTGTCTCATGTTCTGAGAATAGATAGAAAAGGCGGTTTGTTTGGTTTGGAGTGGACAGTTTCTAGTAAGTCATTTGACATGGCGAGTGTTTCTCTTTCTGTGTATCCCACTGTGTCCGTTGTTGTAGACATTAGAAAAGAGAATGCATTAATGGATGTGTCCTGTCTAGTATAAATCTTCCCATAATTCATCCTGCCCAATATATGAATGGACTGCAGCTTGTCTTATCAATGTGCAACACCTGCTATCTTTCTAAGTTGTTGTTTTCTTCCTGAATTCCGGCCACTCTCCAGAATAGGCTCATGGATTTGTGTACAAAATATGTACCACCTCCAAGCTCTGTGACATGGCCATGTACTGGATAGCTGAAGAGAATGGCGAGCATCTCAAAAAACTCAGATATCAGTGTGACCAGGAAAGTCTCAGTGCAGAAACCCTGCTTTGGGCCTTTTGCTTACTTATTGTTGTGTTGCACTGAATGTCAGGAAGGTCTTTGCCTCAGGCCACCCCTTTGTGAAGCCTGAAGAAAACAGTTTTCAAATGGAAATGAATGGGCCTCACCTGTGGCTCTTTATCAGCCTCTTGGACCTGTGTGTGGCTGTGACTTAGATTCTCAGCACCTGATGGATCTTAAGAATGATCCCACGTGAGCTTCCAAAACCAAAATGGCAAAAAATATCATTCATTGTGGATGAAGTCTCTTGCCTTCCTCTGTCAGGTTCCTGCACTCCATCAAATGACAATAGGGATTCTTTGGGTCAAATGAGTTCTTCAAAGCCCTGCAGAGGTGCTTGTGTTTTCGCATGACTCTAAATCACCTAAAGAATCGATACCTAAAATCAGTAGGCCTCAAATTGGAGAAACAAAGAAGTATTAACGGCAGGCTTATTTGTTCGCTCCTGTTTCAGAGAAACGGTGTCCAGGCTACCCTGACTTTAGGCAAATGAGGGGCAAACGAGCTGATTTTGGACACTGTCTTTGGGCTGCGCCCCTCATGGAAACCTCCAGCCAGAGGTTAAGATGATTGACTATATGGAATAAGATGAAGGCCATGTGGGAGTGTTTTGGTTTTAATTTTGGTCATTTGTGTTGCATTGGAAAAAATGACTGGGTCCACGTGAGCTTGAACTCTGGTGTGATTCCCCTTAGAGACTGGGTTTTTGAACTGAACTCAGAGAAGCATTGCCATAAATTTTGTTGGGATTTTAAGAGGCCACGCATGAAAGTCGCTAGTGGAAACTGAGACCTAGGCCCCGGGTGGATTTCCACAGAGGCCTGGGAATCTCAGCAAGGATATCACATGATTTATTCTTAAAGAAATGGCAGCCATAGTTGAGAGTCAAAACACACATGGACCTCACATTGTAGACCTCAATGGGCCTGGCCTAATGTGACCTTTTGTCCACTCTTTGGGAAGCCCTGCCTGTGAGAGTTCTCCAGAGATTTCATTGAAATGAGCTTCCTCACCATTTAATGTTTGCTGAATGAACTGAAACCCACAGTGCCTCCAACTTCATGGTTGAAAAATGGCTAGATAAATACCATGAAATTTTTGAAATTCCTATGACCAGGTGGCACTGGAGAAACATTGGATGTCCTGTTGCTGATCATGAGTATACCAGACAGTGCCTTGATTTACTGAGTTTCATGAAAATGGTGTAGAACAGAGATGCCAGAAATTTGGAGCCTGCTGAGTAGTGGGTAGGGAGCAGTGGTGGGGAGGTGTTTGCTAAACATCCGTGGTAGGGCCATGTGGATCTACCATTGGATTCCAAATGGCTTGTAACTGACATGGTGCAGCCAACAGACCCTTATATGTAAAGGCATCTTGTTATATGGAGAGTTTTCAGAGGAAAATTAAGAATCAGGTTGATATGGACAAGGGGGCAATGGGGCAAGGTGTGAGAGATAGGAGCCTAGTTGGTGCATTCTCTTGCAGACCCTGACCCACCACACGTGACAGAACTCCCTCCAGCACTGTGTCCCAATTTAGCTCCTAGGATTTCGTGAAACAAATACCAAACTCACAGTGCAGCCGCAAAAACACCACAAAAAGTGGAAGAGGACCAAATGGCTTCACAGTCCACACGGGGAGACACTTAGTCCCCAGTGGCCTCAGTTTACCTACAAAGAGAGGATTCAGCACTGCTTCATCTTGTTCATTGGAAAATAAGAAACCATGTCCTCCAGGTCACATAGATGCAGACCCAGCTTTGATGGTCTCACTACAGAGGAAGCCAAATCTCCAGAAAACTACATATATTTCAAGTGTGGAAGCTCAGAGGCAGTTTCTCAAAAAGTTTTTAGGCCAGCAGAGCTCCATGTTTGTGGAGTGTTTACCCTGTCCCTTAGTTTTGGAAACTCCTCTACCACCTCCAAGGTTGTGAACTCCTGAGCATTTTCCATTCCAGATATGTATTCACTGATTTTGTAACTCTTCTCCTCTAATTGTGTCTTACTTGGGGTGAAGGTAATGTCAAGGCATTGTTCTGGATGAGAGCGGGAGGATATTTGTGCAGCATATTTTTACATACACATTGGATTCCTTTTCCAAATTTCCATTCGAAGTACTGAATCCCTGACACTAACCCATACCTAGTAGACTCAGACTATTCATCCTAATATAATGGAGAAAATTAGCCCAACACATTAGAAATACAAGTACTTCAGAGGAGACATGTTTTATAGTTGGACTTGACATTTGCATTATATAAGGTAGGAGTTATAAATCTAGTCAAATTTATTTGAAATATTCTCCATGTGTTTTTAAACTTAACAAATATGTGAATTCTTATTTCCCTTCTCTGTAGCCTATTCACACATGTATATTTATATGCATATATAGAATCCTACCAGGTATCACATGTACATTTTTGAGAGGTGGCTGTCTTGGCAGATACAAATTGTGAGAAGAGTTCACTCCTCCTAAATGCTGTTGGAAATGAAAATTCAACCTATAGGAGAGCGTCCTAGTAGAACAACATTATACATTAACTCATGTTCAGTAAAATAAATATTTTTGCATTTGTGGATGATACATATTTACTGATGAATTTCGATTGGCATTTATATTGGTACTTTTTAATGTCTGTGAGTGTTGTGTGTGTGTGTGTGTATATACAGATATAGATATAGATATACTCTGCAAAATTTTCAAAATATGAAATATATGTGTCTAATATACACTCTCTAAATTCATTCTTGTTCATGTATGTGGATTTATTATCCATTTTTCACAAGATTATAATCAGAAATATTCATCCACCTGAAATACATATTTGTTTCCTAGTACTGAAAACTAACTTCAGTGAATGGTGCATACAAATCCTAATTATTCTACAGTAACTGACCCAGTCTAACATCAATGCAAGTAGACTCCTATGGGACATGATATGTAATTTGTCATTCATTTGTATTCGACACTGGTACATTATTGTTTCTTCAGTTTTTGCACATCACAGGATATACATTTCATCCACAAGTTCACAAATTAATAAGCATTTGTTTCAACTTTAACCACTTCTTGCTTCAGAACACATGTATTGTCAGGGTATTCTTGACTGGTCTTTTCATGAGACTTCTTTCCAAACACATTATTTTGAATTTCCATAATCATTTTGAAGCAAAACTCACACACTCTTTATGATAAACCTAAACACAAATATTTCCATTACATATATACATGGTTGGAATGAATGATTGTATATCAATATACGATTTCCTTTAATTTTTCAGATATCAGTTCAATTCATTATTTAAAGTTCAAAAAAGTTATATTATTTATTCACAGTATGGTCTATTCATGCTTTTTCTCTATGTTCCTAGAAACAGGGTACACCTCTTTGTACCCCCGATTCTCATTTTACATCTTCAATATATTGCTCCCAGAAATGGTGAAAGAAATACTCATGTCACCTCATTATCACAGTAATATTCTGGACAAAAAATGGAAAGGTCACACTTATGATTGTACCAAAGCCTAAATGGAAAGTGAACATGGATTTCTAAAAACATCCATGTCCAGGTTGCCTAATGCTGTCAATTGTCAATCCTATTGGTGACTACATATTTGTTTTTTTCCTAATTTATATATTCAAACTCAACCCTGTTGAAAATGTCTAATTCTATCACTCACTTTATACTTTGCCTGATTTCGTAATGTTTCTATTGATATCTGCTTTTCTACATATTTTCCCCAATTCAACATAGTGACTGACTCTTCATATGTGCTGACATTTACATTCACTCAACAACCGAAAGTCTATTGCTAAAGAACTTTTGGTCCAAATCCTATACTCACTCTTCTTCCTAAACCTACCGACTATCTTCCTAATCCTACTGAATATCCCTTTTTGACTGGATGTTCTCTTCTAAATTCAATCATCCAATATACAAGGTCCTATGCCATTGTATATCGAATTACCTGAGGCATCTTTGCAGAACATCATTCAAAGCTAAGTATCCCAATCAAGGGCAAAACCCTTCTGGGCTTCAAATCATACCTAGATTTCTGTTTTCCTACTTATATTTCACCTCTATATTCTTGTAAATATTGCAGGTTCCCAATACCATTATTCATCACACAGAATCACTCGTAATCCAAATCAAACCTGTTTTTAACCCCAAGTATACACTGTTCCCTCAATCATTTTACAGAAGAGCAGAGACAGAGTGGTTCTTAAAATACAGGAAAGTTGGGGACCTTCAACCTGATGAGAACCTCAAATGTCCATGCACAAATGGTACATGGAGAAGTTGTAGGCAGGTATGAAGCACCTGAGAGAGCAAAAGTCATCTTCCATGGCAAACAACCTGGTCAGGATGAAGGGATGTGTCTGAATCTGCCTCTCTCTCTTCTTATTGTACAGAAGATGGACCAAACCAGGGCTGAGTGGAGAGCTGTTCCCGGGTGCCAATGGTGATATACATTCTACCTTATGAAAGTGTCACAGGAAGTTCTGGCAACCTCCATCTTATGTTACCCTTGGAATCAACTGTTAGGACAAAGTGGTCGCCAAGGCAGTGACCTCATTCAGTTCCAAAGAATGTGAAATACCTCATTTCCTTGGTGATGGAACTCTCTGAACTTGGTATCCAAGAAGCCAGACACCCAGAGGCAGTCCCAGTCCCAGTCCCAGTGGGCTCACTTGTTTGGATTTACCAAGGACAGAGTCAGTTTTCTTGGTACCTAATGATGTGAGGATGGCCAAATGCCAGGAGAGCTCTGAAGATGGACCTTTCCTGAGAAAACAGGTAGTGGCTAACCACTTTTTCCTGACATCTTCACAGAGTTGGTCAAGGAATCAAGATCTGAGAGAAGACAGGCCATTTCGGGGGAACATAGTATGGCCCACCAGTCAGAGGACACTCCGGATAGTCACAGACGTACTTGGGGGAAGGAGGTGCCTTTGTGGGAGTGGGTGTGGGTTTGTTGTTTTGTCTCATGTTCTGAGAACAGATAGAAAAGGCGGTTTGTTTGGTTTGGAGTGGACAGTTTCTAGTAAGTCATTTGACATGGCGAGTGTTTCTCTTTCTGTGTATCCCACTGTGTCCGTTGTTGTAGACATTAGAAAAGAGAATGCATTAATGGATGTGTCCTGTCTAGTATAAATCTTCTCATAATTCATCCTGCCCAATATATGAATGGACTGCAGCTTGTTTTATCAATGTGCAACACCTGCTATCTTTCTAAGTTGTTGTTTTCTTCCTGAATTCTGGCCACTCTCCAGAATAGGCTCATGGATTTGTGTCCAAAATATGTACCACCTCCAAGCTCTGTGACATGGCCATGTACTGGATAGCTGAAGAGAATGGCGAGCATCTCAAAAAACTCAGATATCAGTGTGACCAGGAAAGTCTCAGTGCAGAAACCCTGCTTTGGGCCTTTTGCTTACTTATTGTTGTGTTGCACTGAATGTCAGGAAGGTCTTTGCCTCAGGCCACCCCTTTGTGAAGCCTGAAGAAAACAGTTTTCAAATGGAAATGAATGGGCCTCACCTGACCATTGGCCCTGTGTGAGGCTGTTGCCTTAGTTTCTCATCACCTGATGGATCTAAAGAAAGATTCCATGTGTACATCCAAAACCAAAGTGGCAAAAAGAGCAGTCATTGTGGATGAAGTCTCTCGTCTTCCTCTGTAAGGTTCGTGACTTCCATCAAGTGAGAATAGGGATCCTTTGTCTCAAATGAGTTCCTCAAAGCCCTGCAGATTCTATCCCATAGGTGCTTGGGTTTTATCATGACTCCAGTTCACATAAAGAATCTAAAACCCACAGTCAGTAGTCCTCAAATTGGAGAAGCGGAGCAGTATTAATGGCAGACCTATTTGATCACATCTTGTTCACAGGAAGTGTGTACAGCCACCCTCAGTTTAGTCAAATTAAGGGTCAAGGAAGCTTATTTTTGACACTGGCTTGGGCGGCGCCCCTCTATGGAAACCTCCAGCCAGAAGTTAAGATGATTGACTATATGGAATAAGAAGAAGGCCATGTGGGAGTGTTTTGGTTTTAATTTTGGTCATTTGTGTTGCATTGGAAAAAATGACTGGGTCCACGTGAGCTTGAACTCTGGTGTGATTCCCCTTAGAGACTGGGTTTTGGATCTGAACTCAGAGAAGCATTGCCATGAATTTTTGTTGGGATTTCAAGAGGCCACGCATGAAAGTCGCTCTTGGAAACTGAGACCTAGGCCCCGGGTGGATTTCCACAGAGGCCTGGGAATCTCAGCAAGGATATCACATGATTTTATTCTTAGAGAAATGGCAGCCATAGTTGAGAGTCAAAACACACATGGACCTCACATTGTAGACCTCAATGGGCCTGGCCTAATGTGACCTTTTGTCCACTCTTTGGGAAGCCGTGCCTGTGAGAGTTCTCCAGAGATTTCATTGAAATGAGCTTCCTCACCATTTAATGTTTGCTGAATGAACTGAAACCCACAGTGCCTCCAACTTCATGGTTGAAAAATGGGCTAGATAAATACCATGAAATTTTTGAAATTCCTATGACCAGGTGGCACTGGAGAAACATTGGATGTCCTGTTGCTGATCATGAGTATACCAGACAGTGCCTTGATTTACTGAGTTTCATGAAAATGGTGTAGAACAGAGATGCCAGAAATTTGGAGCCTGCTGAGTAGTGGGTCTAGAGCAGTGGTGGGGAGGTGTTTGCTAAAACATCCGTGGTAGGGCCATGTGGATCTACCATTGGATTCCAAATGGCTTGTAACTGACATGGTGCAGCCAACAGACCCTTATATGTAAAGGCATCTTGTTATATGGAGAGTTTTCAGAGGAAATTAAGAATCAGGTTGATATGGACAAGGGGGCAATGGGGCAAGCTGTGAGAGATAGGAGCTAGTTGGTGCATTCTCTTGCAGACCCTGACCCACCACACGTGACAGAACTCCCTCCAGCACTGTGTCCCAGTTTAGCTCCTAGTATTTCGTGAAACAAATACCAAACTCACAGTGCAGCAGCAAAAACACCACAAAAAGTGGAAGAGGACCAAATGGCTTCACAGTCCACACGGGGAGACACTTAGTCCCCAGTGGCCTCAGTTTACCTACAAAGAGAGGATTCAGCACTGCTTCATCTTGTTCATTGGAAAATAAGAAACCATGTCCTCCAGGTCACATAGATGCAGACCCAGCTTTGATGGTCTCACTACAGAGGAAGCCAAATCTCCAGAAAACTACATATATTTCAAGTGTGGAAGCTCAGAGGCAGTTTCTCAAAAAGTTTTTAGGCCAGCAGAGCTCCATGTTTGTGGAGTGTTTACCCTGTCCCTTAGTTTTGGAAACTCCTCTACCACCTCCAAGGTTGTGAACTCCTGAGCATTTTCCATTCCAGATATGTATTCACTGATTTGTAACTCTTCTCCTCTAATTGTGTCTTACCTTGGGTGAAGGTAATGTCAAGGCATTGTTCTGGATGAGAGCGGGAGGATATTTGTGCAGCATATATTTACATACACATTGGATTCATTTTCCAATTTTCCATTCGAAATACTGAATCCCTGACACTAACCCATACCTAGTAGACTCAGACTATTCATCCTAATATAATGGAGAAAATTAAACCCAACCACAGTAGAAATACAAGTACTTCAGAGGAGACATGTTGTATGGTTGGACTTGACATTTGCATTATATAAGGTAGGAGTTATAAATCTAGTCAAATTTATTTGAAATATTCTCCATGTGTTTTAAACTTAACAAATATGTGAATTCTTGTTTCCTTTTTCTGTAGTCTATTCACACATGTATATTTATATGCATATATAGAATCCTATCAGGTATCACACGTACATTTTTGTGAGGTGGCTGTCTTGGCAGATACAAAATGTGAGAAGAGTTCACTCCTCCTAAATGCTGTTGGAAATGAAAATTCAACTTATAGGAGAGCGTCTTGTAGAACAACATCATACATTAACTCATGTTCAGTAAAAAAAATATTTTTGCATTTGTGGATGATACATATTTACTGATGAATTTCGATTGGCATTTATATTGGTAATTTTTAATGTCTGTGAGTTGTGTGTGTGTGTGTGTGTGTGTGTGTGTGTGTGTGTATAGGTATAGATATAGATATAGATACACTCTCCAAATTTTTCAAAATATGAAATATATGTGTCTAATATACACTCTCTAAATTCATTCATGTTCATGTATGTCGATTTATAATCCACTTTTCACAAGATTATAATCAGAAATATTCATCCACCTGAAATACATATTTGTTTCATAGTACTGAAAACTAACTTCAGTGAATGGTGCATACAAATCCTAATTATTCTAACAGTAACTGACCCAGTCTAACATCAATGCAAGTAGACTCCTATGGGACATGATATGTAATTTGTCATTCATTTGTATTCGACACTGGTACATTATTGTTTCTTCAGTTTTTGCACATCACAGGATATACATTTCATCCACAAGTTCACAAATTAATATGCATTTGTTTCAACTTTCACCACTTCTTGCTTCAGAACACATGTATTGTCAGGGTTTCTTGACTGGTCTTTTCATGAGACTTCTTTCCAAACACATTATTTTGAATTTTCCATAATCATTTTGAAGCAAAACTCACACACTCTTCATGATAAACCAAAACACAAATATTTCCATTCCATATATACCTGGTTGGAATGAATGATTGTATATCAATATACGATTTCCTTTAATTTTTCAGATATCAGTTCAATTCATATTTAAAGTTCAAAAAAGTTAATATTATATATTCGCAGTATGGTCTATTCATGCTTTTCTCTATGTTCCTAGAAACAGGGTACACCTCTTTGTACCCCCGATTCTCATTTTACATCTTCAATATATTGCTCCCAGAAATGGTGAAAGAAATACTCATGTCACCTCATTATCACAGTAATATTCTGGACAAAAAATGGAAAGGTCACACTTATGATTGTACCAAAGCCTAAATGGAAAGTGAACATGGATTTCTAAAAACATCCATGTCCAGGTTGCCTAATGCTGTCAATTGTCAATCCTATTGGTGACTACATATTTGTTTTTTTCCTAATTTATATATTCAAACTCAACCCTGTTGAAAATGTCTAATTCTATCACTCACTTTATACTTTGCCTGATTTCGTAATGTTTCTATTGATATCTGCTTTTCTACATATTTTCCCCAGTTCAACATAGTGACTGACTCTTCATATGTGCTGACATTTACATTCACTCAACAACCGAAAGTCTATTGCTAAAGAACTTTTGGTCCAAATCCTATACTCACTCTTCTTCCTAAACCTACCGACTATCTTCCTAATCCTACTGAATATCCCTTTTTGACTGGATGTTCTCTTCTAAATTCAATCATCCAATGTACAAGGTCCTATGCCCATTGTATATCGAATTATCGGAGGCATCTTTGCAGAACATCATTCAAAGCTAAGTATCCCAATCAAGGGCAAACCCTTCTGGGCTTCAAATCATACCTAGATTTCTGTTTTCCTACTTATATTTCACCTCTATATTCTTGTAAATATTGCAGGTTCCCAATACCATTATTCATCACACAGAATCCCTCGTAATCCAAATCAAACCTGTTTTTAACCCCAAGTATACACTGTTCCCCAATCATTTTACAGAAGAGCAGAGACAGAGTGGTTCTTACAATACAGGAAAGTTGGGGACCTTCCACCTGATGAGAACCTCAAACGTCCATTGCACAAATGGTACTGGAGAAGTTGTAGGCAGGGTATGAAACACCTGAGAGAGCAAAAGTCATCTTCCATGGCAAACAACCTGGTCAGGATGAAGGGATGTGTCTGAATCTGCCTCTCTCTCTTCTTATTGTACAGAAGATGGACCAAACCAGGGCTGAGTGGAGAGCTGTTCCCGGGTGCCAATGGTGATATACATTCTACCTTATGAAAGTGTCACAGAAAGTTCTGGCAACCTCCATCTTATGTTACCCTTGGAAGCAACTGTTAGGACAAAGTGGTTGCCAAGGCAGTGACCTAATTCAGTTCCAAAGAATGTGAAATACCTCATTTCCTTGGTGATGGAACTCTCTGAACTTGGTATCCAAGAAGCCAGACACCCAGAGGCAGTCCCAGTCCCAGTCCCAGTGTGCTCACTTGTTTGGATTTACCAAGGACAGAGTCAGTTTTCTTGGTACCTAATGATGTGAGGATGGCCAAATGCCAGGAGAGCTCTGAAGATGGACCTTTCCTGAGAAAACAGGTAGTGGCTAACCACTTTTTCCTGACATCTTCACAGAGTTGGTCAAGGAATCAAGATCTGAGAGAAGACAGGCCATTTCGGGGGAACATAGTATGGCCCACCAGTCAGAGGACACTCCGGATAGTCACAGACGTACTTGGGGGAAGGAGGTGCCTTTGTGGAGTGGGTGTGGGTTTGTTGTTTTGTCTCCTGTTCTGAGAATAGATAGAAAAGGCGGTTTGTTTGGTTTGGAGTGGACAGTTTCTAGTAAGTCATTTGACATGGCGAGTGTTTCTCTTTCTGTGTATCCCACTGTGTCCGTTGTTGTAGACATTAGAAAAGAGAATGCATTAATGGATGTGTCCTGTCTAGTATAAATCTTCCCATAATTCATTCTGCCCAATATATGAATGGACTGCAGCTTGTCTTATCAATGTGCAACATCTGCTATCTTTCTAAGTTGTTGTTTTCTTCCTGAATTCCGGCCACTCTCCAGAATAGGCTCATGGATTTGTGTACAAAATATGTACCACCTCCAAGCTCTGTGACATGGCCATGTACTGGATAGCTGAAGAGAATGGCGAGCATCTCAAAAACTCAGATATCAGTGTGACCAGGAAAGTCTCAGTGCAGAAACCCTGCCTTGGGCCTTTTGCTTACTTATTGTTGTGTTGCACTGAATGTCAGGAAGGTCTTTGCCTCAGGCCACCCCTTTGTGAAGCCTGAAGAAAACATTTTCAAATGGAAATGAATGGGCCTCACCTGTGGCTCTTTATCAGCCTCTTGGACCTGTGTGTGGCTGTGACTTAGATTCTCAGCACCTGATGGATCTTAAGAATGATCCCATGTGAGCTTCCAAAACCAAAATGGCAAAAAATATCATTCATTGTGGATGAAGTCTCTTGCCTTCCTCTGTTAGGTTCCTGCACTCCATCAAATGACAATAGGGATTCTTTGGGTCAAATGAGTTCTTCAAAGCCTGCAGAGGTGCTTGTGTTTTCGCATGACTCTAAATCACCTAAAGAATCGATACCTAAAATCAGTAGGCCTCAAATTGGAGAAACAAAGAAGTATTAACGGCAGGCTTATTTGTTCGCTCCTGTTTCAGAGAAACGGTGTCCAGGCTACCCTGACTTTAGGCAAATGAGGGCAAACGAGCTGATTTTTGACACTTTCTTGGGCTGCGCCCCTCATGGAAACCTCCAGCCAGAGGTTAAGATGATTGACTATATGGAATAAGATGAAGGCCATGTGGGAGTGTTTTGGTTTTAATTTTGGTCATTTGTGTTGCATTGGAAAAAATGACTGGGTCCACGTGAGCTTGAACTCTGGTGTGATTCCCTTAGAGACTGGGTTTTGGAACTGAACTCAGAGAAGCATTGCCATGAATTTTGTTGGGATTTTAAGAGGCCACGCATGAAAGTCGCTCGTGGAAAACTGAGACCTAGGCCCCGGGTGGATTTCCACAGAGGCCTGGGAATCTCAGCAAGGATATCACATGATTTTATTCTTAAAGAAATGGCAGCCATAGTTGAGAGTCAAAACACACATGGACCTCACATTGTAGACCTCAATGGGCCTGGCCTAATGTGACCTTTTGTCCACTCTTTGGGAAGCCGTGCCTGTGAGTGTTCTCCAGAGATTTCATTGAAATGAGCTTCCTCACCATTTAATGTTTGCTGAATGAACTGAAACCCACAGTGCCTCCAACTTCATGGTTGAAAAATGGCTAGATAAATACCATGAAATTTTTGAAATTCCTATGACCAGGTGGCACTGGAGAAACATTGGATGTCCTGTTGCTGATCATGAGTATACCAGACAGTGCCTTGATTTACTGAGTTTCATGAAAATGGTGTAGAACAGAGATGCCAGAAATTTGGAGCCTGCTGAGTAGTGGGTCTAGAGCAGTGGTGGGGAGGTGTTTGCTAAAACATCCGTGGTAGGGCCATGTGGATCTACCATTGGATTCCAAATGGCTTGTAACTGACATGGTGCAGCCAACAGACCCTTATATGTAAAGGCATCTTGTTATATGGAGAGTTTTCAGAGGAAATTTTAAGAATCAGGTTGATATGGACAAGGGGGCAATGGGGCAAGGTGTGAGAGATAGGAGCCTAGTTGGTGCATTCTCTTGCAGACCCTGACCCACCACACGTGACAGAACTCCCTCCAGCACTGTGTCCCAGTTTCGCTCCTAGTATTTCGTGAAACAAATACCAAACTCACAGTGCAGCAGCAAAAACACCACAAAAAGTGGAAGAGGACCAAATGGCTTCACAGTCCACACGGGGAGACACTTAGTCCCCAGTGGCCTCAGTTTACCTACAAAGAGAGGATTCAGCACTGCTTCATCTTGTTCATTGGAAAATAAGAAACCATGTCCTCCAGGTCACATAGATGCAGACCCAGCTTTGATGGTCTCACTACAGAGGAAGCCAAATCTCCAGAAACTACATATATTTCAAGTGTGGAAGCTCAGAGGCAGTTTCTCAAAAAGTTTTTAGGCCAGCAGAGCTCCATGTTTGTGAGTGTTTACCCTGTCCCTTAGTTTTGGAAACTCCTCTACCACCTCCAAGGTTGTGAACTCCTGAGCATTTTCCATTCCAGATATGTATTCACTGATTTTGTAACTCTTCTCCTCTAATTGTGTCTTACTTGGGGTAAAGGTAATGTCAAGGCATTGTTCTGGATGAGAGCGGGAGGATATTTGTGAAGCATATATTTACATCACATTGGATTCATTTTCCAATTTTCCATTCGAAATACTGAATCCCTGACACTAACCCATACCTAGTAGACTCAGACTATTCATCCTAATATAATGGAGAAAATTAACCCAACACAGTAGAAATACAAGTACTTCAGAGGAGACATGTTGTATAGTTGGACTTGACATTTGCATTATATAAGGTAGGAGTTATAAATCTAGTCAAATTTATTTGAAATATTCTCCATGTGTTTTAAACTTAACAAATAAGTGAATTCTTGTTTCCTTTTTCTGTAGTCTATTCACACATGTATATTTATATGCATATATAGAATCCTATCAGGTATCACTCGTACATTTTTGTGAGGTGGCTGTCTTGGCAGATACAAAATGTGAGAAGTGTTCACTCCTCCTAAATGCTGTTGGAAATGAAAATTCAACATATAGGAGAGCGTCCTTGTAGAACAACATTATACATTAACTCATGTTCAGTAAAATAAATATTTTTGCATTTGTGGATGATACATATTTACTGATGAATTTCGATTGGCATTTATATTGGTAATTTTTAATGTCTGTGAGTTGTGTGTGTGTGTGTGTGTGTGTGTGTGTGTGTGTGTGTGTGTGTGTATAGGTATAGATATAGATATAGATACACTCTCCAAATTTTTCAAAATATGAAATATATGTGTCTAATATACACTCTCTAAATTCATTCATGTTCATGTATGTGGATTTATAATCCACTTTTCACAAGATTATAATCAGAAATATTCATCCACCTGAAATACATATTTGTTTCCTAGTACTGAAAACTAACTTCAGTGAATGGTGCATACAAATCCTAATTATTCTACAGTAACTGACCCAGTCTAACATCAATGCAAGTAGACTCCTATGGGACATGATATGTAATTTGTCATTCATTTGTATTCGACACTGGTACATTATTGTTTCTTCAGTTTTTGCACATCACAGGATATACATTTCATCCACAAGTTCACAAATTAATATGCATTTGTTTCAACTTTCACCACTTCTTGCTTCAGAACACATGTATTGTCAGGGTTTCTTGACTGGTCTTTTCATGAGACTTCTTTCCAAACACATTATTTTGAATTTCCATAATCATTTTGAAGCAAAACTCACACACTCTTCATGATAAACCAAAACACAAATATTTCCATTACATATATACCTGGTTGGAATGAATGATTGTATATCAATATACGATTTCCTTTAATTTTTCAGATATCAGTTCAATTCATTATTTAAAGTTCAAAAAAGTTATATTATTTATTCACAGTATGGTCTATTCATGCTTTTTCTCTATGTTCCTAGAAACAGGGTACACCTCTTTGTACCAACGATTCTCATTTTACATCTTCAATATATTGCTCCCAGAAATGGTGAAAGAAATACTCATGTCACCTCATTATCACAGTAATATTCTGGACAAAAAATGGAAAGGTCACACTTATGATTGTACCAAAGCCTAAATGGAAAGTGAACATGGATTTCTAAAAACATCCATGTCCAGGTTGCCTAATGCTGTCAATTGTCAATCCTATTGGTGACTACATATTTGTTTTTTTCCTAATTTATATATTCAAACTCAACCCTGTTGAAAATGTCTAATTCTATCACTCACTTTATACTTTGCCTGATTTCGTAATGTTTCTATTGATATCTGCTTTTCTACATATTTTCCTCAGTTCAACATAGTGACTGACTCTTCATATGAGCTGACATTTACATTCACTCAACAACCGAAAGTCTATTGCTAAAGAACTTTTGGTCCAAATCCTATACTCACTCTTCTTCCTAAACCTACCGACTATCTTCCTAATCCTACTGAATATCCCTTTTTGACTGGATGTTCTCTTCTAAATTCAATCATCCAAAGTACAAGGTCCTATGCCATTGTATATGGAATTATCTGAGGCATCTTTGCAGAACATCATTCAAAGCTAAGTATCCCAATCAAGGGCAAAACCCTTCTGGGCTTCAAATCATACCTAGATTTCTGTTTTCCTACTTATATTTCACCTCTATATTCTTGTAAATATTGCAGGTTCCCAATACCATTATTCATCACACAGAATCACTCGTAATCCAAATCAAACATGTTTTTAACCCCAAGTATACACTGTTCCCTCAATCATTTTACAGAAGAGCAGAGACAGAGTGGTTCTTACAATACAGGAAAGTTGGGGACCTTCCACCTGATGAGAACCTCAAATGTCCATGCACAAATGGTACCTGGAGAAGTTGTAGGCAGGTATGAAGCACCTGAGAGAGCAAAAGTCATCTTCCATGGCAAACAACCTGGACAGGATGAAGGGATGTGTCTGAATCTGCCTCTCCCTCTTCTTATTGTACAGAAGATGGACCAAACCAGGGCTGAGTGGAGAGCTGTTCCCGGGTGCCAATGGTGATATACATTCTACCTTATGAAAGTGTCACAGGAAGTTCTGGCAACCTCCATCTTATGTTACCCTTGGAAGCAACTGTTAGGACAAAGTGGTTGCCAAGGCAGTGACCTCATTCAGTTCCAAAGAATGTGAAATACCTCATTTCCTTGGTGATGGAACTCTCTGAACTTGGTATCCAAGAAGCCAGACACCCAGAGGCAGTCCCAGTCCCAGTCCCAGTGGGCTCACTTGTTTGGATTTACCAAGGACAGAGTCAGTTTTCTTGGTACCTAATGATGTGAGGATGGCCAAATGCCAGGAGAGCTCTGAAGATGGACCTTTCCTGAGAAAACAGGTAGTGGCTAACCACTTTTTCCTGACATCTTCACAGAGTTGGTCAAGGAATCAAGATCTGAGAGAAGACAGGCCATTTCGGGGGAACATAGTATGGCCCACCAGTCAGAGGACACTCCGGATAGTCACAGACGTACTTGGGGGAAGGAGGTGCCTTTGTGGGAGTGGGTGTGGGTTTGTTGTTTTGTCTCATGTTCTGAGAATAGATAGAAAAGGCGGTTTGTTTGATTTGGAGTGGACAGTTTCTAGTAAGTCATTTGACATGGCTAGTGTTTCTCTTTCTGTGTATCCCACTGTGTCCGTTGTTGTAGACATTAGAAAAGAGAATGCAATAATGGATGTGTCCTGTCTAGTATAAATCTTCCCATAATTCATCCTGCCCAATATATGAATGGACTGCAGCTTGTCTTATCAATGTGCAACACCTGCTATCTTTCTAAGTTGTTGTTTTCTTCCTGAATTCTGGCCACTCTCCAGAATAGGCTCATGGATTTGTGTACAAAATATGTACCACCTCCAAGCTCTGTGACATGGCCATGTACTGGATAGCTGAAGAGAATGGCGAGCATCTCAAAAAACTCAGATATCAGTGTGACCAGGAAAGTCTCAGTGCAGAAACCCTGCTTTGGGCCTTTTGCTTACTTATTGTTGTTTTGCACTGAATGCCAGGAAGGTCTTTGCCTCAGGCCACCCCTTTGTGAAGCCTGAAGAAAACAGTTTTCAAATGGAAATGAATGGGCCTCACCTGTGGCTCTTTATCAGCCTCTTGGACCTGTGTGTGGCTGTGACTTAGATTCTCAGCACCTGATGGATCTTAAGAATGATCCCACGTGAGCTTCCAAAACCAAAATGGCAAAAAATATCATTCATTGTGGATGAAGTCTCTTGCCTTCCTCTGTTAGGTTCCTGCAATCCATCAAATGACAATAGGGATTCTTTGGGTCAAATGAGTTCTTCAAAGCCCTGCAGAGGTGCTTGTGTTTTCGCATGACTCTAAATCACCTAAAGAATCGATACCTAAAATCAGTAGGCCTCAAATTGGAGAAACAAAGAAGTATTAACGACAGGCTTATTTGTTCGCTCCTGTTTCAGAGAAACGGTGTCCAGGCTACCCTGACTTTAGGCAAATGAGGGGCAAACGAGCTGATTTTGGACACTGTCTTGGGCTGCGCCCCTCATGGAAACCTCCAGCCAGAGGTTAAGATGATTGACTATATGGAATAAGATGAAGGCCATGTGGGAGTGTTTTGGTTTTAATTTTGGTCATTTGTGTTGCATTGGAAAAAATGACTGGGTCCACGTGAGCTTGAACTCTGGTGTGATTCCCCTTAGAGACTGGGTTTTGGAACTGAACTCAGAGAAGCATTGCCATGAATTTTGTTGGGATTTTAAGAGGCCACGCATGAAAGTCGCTCTTGGAAACTGAGACCTAGGCCCCGGGTGGATTTCCACAGAGCCTGGGAATCACAGCAAGGATATCACATGATTTTATTCTTAAAGAAATGGCAGCCATAGTTGAGAGTCAAAACACACATGGACCTCACATTGTAGACCTCAATGGGCCTGGCCTAATGTGACCTTTTGTCCACTCTTTGGGAAGCCGTGCCTGTGAGAGTTCTCCAGAGATTTCATTGAAATGAGCTTCCTCACCATTTAATGTTTGCTGAATGAACTGAAACCCACAGTGCCTCCAACTTCATGCTTGAAAAATGGCTAGATAAATACCATGAAATTTTTGAAATTCCTATGACCAGGTGGCACTGGAGAAACATTGGATGTCCTGTTGCTGATCATGAGTATACCAGACAGTGCCTTGATTTACTGAGTTTCATGAAAATGGTGTAGAACAGAGATGCCGGAAATTTGGAGCCTGCTGAGTAGTGGGTCTAGAGCAGTGGTGGGGAGGTGTTTGATAAAACATCCGTGGTAGGGCCATGTGGATCTACCATTGGATTCCAAATGGCTTGTAACTGACATGGTGCAGCCAACAGACCCTTATATGTAAATGCATCTTGTTATATGGAGAGTTTTCAGAGGAAAATTAAGAATCAGGTTGATATGGACAAGGGGGCAATGGGGCAAGCTGTGAGAGATTGGAGCCTAGTTGGTGCATTCTCTTGCAGACCCTGTCCCACCACACGTGACAGAACTCCCTCCAGCACTGTGTCCCAGTTTAGCTCCTAGTATTTCGTGAAACAAATACCAAACTCACAGTGCAGCAGCAAAAACACCACAAAAAGTGGAAGAGGACCAAATGGCTTCACAGTCCACACGGGGAGACACTTAGTCCCCAGTGGCCTCAGTTTACCTACAAAGAGAGGATTCAGCACTGCTTCATCTTGTTCATTGGAAAATAAGAAACCATGTCCTCCAGGTCACATAGATGCAGACCCAGCTTTGATGGTCTCACTACAGAGGAAGCCAAATCTCCAGAAAACTACATATATTTCAAGTGTGGAATCTCAGAGGCAGTTTCTCAAAAAGTTTTTAGGCCAGCAGAGCTCCATGTTTGTGGAGTGTTTACCCTGTCCCTTAGTTTTGGAAACTCCTCTACCACCTCCAAGGTTGTGAACTCCTGAGCATTTTCCATTCCAGATATGTATTCACTGATTTTGTAACTCTTCTCCTCTAATTGTGTCTTACTTGGGGTGAAGGTAATGTCAAGGCATTGTTCTGGATGAGAGCGGGAGGATATTTGTGCAGCATATATTTACATACACATTGGATTCATTTTCCAATTTTCCATTCGAAATACTGAATCCCTGACACTAACCCATACCTAGTAGACTCAGACTATTCATCCTAATATAATGGAGAAAATTAACCCAACACAGTAGAAATACAAGTACTTCAGAGGAGACATGTTGTATAGTTGGACTTGACATTTGCATTATATAAGGTTGGAGTTATAAATCTAGTCAAATTTATTTGAAATATTCACCATGTGTTTTAAACTTAACAAATATGTGAATTTTTGTTTCCTTTTTCTGTAGTCTATTCACACATGTATATTTATATGCATATATAGAATCCGACCAGGTATCACACGTACATTTTTGTGAGGTGGCTGTCTTGGCAGATACAAATTGTGAGAAGAGTTCACTCCTCCTAAATGCTGTTGGAAATGAAAATTCAACTTATAGGAGAGCGTCCTAGTAGAACAACATTATACATTAACTCATGTTCAGTAAAATAAATATTTTTGCATTTGTGGATGATACATATTTACTGATGAATTTCGATTGGCATTTATATTGGTAATTTTTAATGTCTGTGAGTTGTGTGTGTGTGTGTGTGTGTGTGTGTGTTTGTGTGTGTGTGTGTGTGTATAGGTATAGATATAGATATAGATATACTCTGCAAATTTTTCAAAATTTGAAATATATGTGTCTAATATACACTCTCTAAATTCATTCATGTTCATGTATGTGGATTTATAATCCACTTTTCACAAGATTATAATCAGAAATATTCATCCACCTGAAATACATATTTGTTTCCTAGTACTGAAAACTAACTTCAGTGAATGGTGCATACAAATCCTAATTATTCTACAGTAACTGACCCAGTCTAACATCAATGCAAGTAGACTCCTATGGGACATGATATGTAATTTGTCATTCATTTGTATTCGACACTGGTACATTATTGTTTCTTCAGTTTTTGCACATCACAGGATATACATTTCATCCACAAGTTCACAAATTAATAAGCATTTGTTTCAACTTTCACCACTTCTTGCTTCAGAACACATGTATTGTCAGGGTTTCTTGACTGGTCTTTTCATGAGACTTCTTTCCAAACACATTATTTTGAATTTCCATAATCATTTTGAAGCAAAACTCACACACTCTTCATGATAAACCAAAACACAAATATTTCCATTACATATATACCTGGTTGGAATGAATGATTGTATATCAATATAAGATTTCCTTTAATTTTTCAGATATCAGTTCAATTCATTATTTAAAGTTCAAAAAAGTTATATTATTTATTCACAGTATGGTCTATTCATGCTTTTTCTCTATGTTCCTAGAAACAGGGTACACCTCTTTGTACCCCCGATTCTCATTTTACATCTTCAATATATTGCTCCCAGAAATGGTGAAAGAAATACTCATGTCACCTCATTATCACAGTAATATTCTGGACAAAAAATGGAAAGGTCACACTTATGATTGTACCAAAGCCTAAATGGAAAGTGAACATGGATTTCTAAAAACATCCATGTCCAGGTTGCCTAATGCTGTCAATTGTCAATCCTATTGGTGACTACATATTTGTTTTTTTCCTAATTTATATATTCAAACTCAACCCTGTTGAAAATGTCTAATTCTATCACTCACTTTATACTTTGCCTGATTTCGTAATGTTTCTATTGATATCTGCTTTTCTACATATTTTCCCCAGTTCAACATAGTGACTGACTCTTCATATGTGCTGACATTTACATTCACTCAACAACCGAAAGTCTATTGCTAAAGAACTTTTGGTCCAAATCCTATACTCATTCTTCTTCCTAAACCTACCGACTATCTTCCTAATCCTACCGAATATCCCTTTTTGACTGGATGTTCTCTTCTAAATTCAATCATCCAATGTACAAGGTCCTATGCCATTGTATATCGAATTATCTGAGGCATCTTTGCAGAACATCATTCAAAGCTAAGTATCCCAATCAAGGGCAAAACCCTTCTGGGCTTCAAATCATACCTAGATTTCTGTTTTCCTACTTATATTTCACCTCTATATTCTTGTAAATATTGCAGGTTCCCAATACCATTATTCATCACACAGAATCACTCGTAATCCAAATCAAACCTGTTTTTAACCCCAAGTATACACTGTTCCCTCAATCATTTTACAGAAGAGCAGAGACAGAGTGGTTCTTACAATACAGGAAAGTTGGGGACCTTCCACCTGATGAGAACCTCAAATGTCCATGCACAAATGGTACCTGGAGAAGTTGTAGGCAGGTATGAAGCACCTGAGAGAGCAAAAGTCATCTTCCATGGCAAACAACCTGGTCAGGATGAAGGGATGTGTCTGAATCTGCCTCTCTCTCTTCTTATTGTACAGAAGATGGACCAAACCAGGGCTGAGTGGAGAGCTGTTCCCGGGTGCCAATGGTGATATACATTCTACCTTATGAAAGTGTCACAGGAAGTTCTGGCAACCTCCATCTTATGTTACCCTTGGAAGCAACTGTTAGGACAAAGTGGTTGCCAAGGCAGTGACCTCATTCAGTTCCAAAGAATGTGAAATACCTCATTTCCTTGGTGATGGAACTCTCTGAACTTGGTATCCAAGAAGCCAGGCACCCAGAGGCAGTCCCAGTCCCAGTCCCAGTGGGCTCACTTGTTTGGATTTACCAAGGACAGAGTCAGTTTTCTTGGTACCTAATGATGTGAGGATGGCCAAATGCCAGGAGAGCTCTGAAGATGGACCTTTCCTGAGAAAACAGGTAGTGGCTAACCACTTTTTCCTGACATCTTCACAGAGTTGGTCAAGGAATCAAGATCTGAGAGAAGACAGGCCATTTCGGGGGAACATAGTATGGCCCACCAGTCAGAGGACACTCCGGATAGTCACAGACGTACTTGGGGGAAGGAGGTGCCTTTGTGGGAGTGGGTGTGGGTTTGTTGTTTTGTCTCATGTTCTGAGAATAGATAGAAAAGGCGGTTTGTTTGGTTTGGAGTGGACAGTTTCTAGTAAGTCATTTGACATGGCGAGTGTTTCTCTTTCTGTGTATCCCACTGTGTCCGTTGTTGTAGACATTAGAAAAGAGAATGCATTAATGGATGTGTCCTGTCTAGTATAAATCTTCCCATAATTCATCCTGCCCAATATATGAATGGACTGCAGCTTGTCTTATCAATGTGCAACACCTGCTATCTTTCTAAGTTGTTGTTTTCTTCCTGAATTCTGGCCACTCTCCAGAATAGGCTCATGGATTTGTGTACAAAATATGTACCACCTCCAAGCTCTGTGACATGGCCATGTACCGGATAGCTGAAGAGAATGGCGAGCATCTCAAAAAACTCAGATATCAGTGTGACCAGGAAAGTCTCAGTGCAGAAACCCTGCTTTGGGCCTTTTGCTTACTTATTGTTGTGTTGCACTGAATGTCAGGAAGGTCTTTGCCTCAGGCCACCCCTTTGTGAAGCCTGAAGAAAACAGTTTTCAAATGGAAATGAATGGGCCTCACCTGTGGCTCTTTATCAGCCTCTTGGACCTGTGTGTGGCTGTGACTTAGATTCTCAGCACCTGATGGATCTTAAGAATGATCCCACGTGAGCTTCCAAAACCAAAATGGCAAAAAATATCATTCATTGTGGATGAAGTCTCTTGCCTTCCTCTGTTAGGTTCCTGCACTCCATCAAATGACAATAGGGATTCTTTGGGTCAAATGAGTTCTTCAAAGCCCTGCAGAGGTGCTTGTGTTTTCGCATGACTCTAAATCACCTAAAGAATCGATACCTAAAATCAGTAGGCCTCAAATTGGAGAAACAAAGAAGTATTAACGGCAGGCTTATTTGTTCGCTCCTGTTTCAGAGAAACGGTGTCCAGGCTACCCTGACTTTAGGCAAATGAGGGGCAAACGAGCTGATTTTGGACACTGTCTTGGGCTGCGCCCCTCATGGAAACCTCCAGCCAGAGGATAAGATGATTGACTATATGGAATAAGATGAAGGCCATGTGGGAGTGTTTTGGTTTTAATTTTGGTCATTTGTGTTGCATTGGAAAAAATGACTGGGTCCACGTGAGCTTGAACTCTGGTGTGATTCCCCTTAGAGACTGGGTTTTGGATCAGAACTCAGAGAAGCATTGCCATTAATTTTTGTTGGGATTTTAAGAGGCCACGCATGAAAGTCGCTCTTGGAAACTGAGACCTAGGCCCCGGGTGGATTTCCACAGAGGCCTGGGAATCTCAGCAAGGATATCACATGATTTTATTCTTAAAGAAATGGCAGCCATAGTTGAGAGTCAAAACACACATGGACCTCACATTGTAGACCTCAGTGGGCCTGGCCTAATGTGACCTTTTGTCCACTCTTTGGGAAGCCGTGCCTGTGAGAGTTCTCCAGAGATTTCATTGAAATGAGCTTCCTCACCATTTAATGTTTGCTGAATGAACTGAAACCCACAGTGCCTCCAACTTCATGGTTGAAAAATGGCTAGATAAATACCATGAAATTTTTGAAATTCCAATGACCAGGTGGCACAGGAGAAACATTGGATGTGCTGTTGCTGATCATGAGTATACCAGACAGTGCCTTGATTTACTGAGTTTCATGAAAATGGTGTAGAACAGAGATGCCAGAATTTTGGAGCCTGCTGAGTAGTGGGTCTAGAGCAGTGGTGGGGAGGTGTTTGCTAAAACATCCGTGGTAGGGCCATGTGGATCTACCATTGGATTCCAAATGGCTTGTAACTGACATGGTGCAGCCAACAGATCCTTATATGTAATGGCATCTTGTTATATGGAGAGTTTTCAGAGGAAAATTAAGAATCAGGTTGATATGGACAAGGGGGCAATGGGGCAAGCTGTGAGAGATAGGAGTCTAGTTGTTGCATTCTCTTGCAGACCCTGACCCACCACACGTGACAGAACTCCCTCCAGCACTGTGTCCCAGTTTAGCTCCTAGTATTTCGTGAAACAAATACCAAACTCACAGTGCAGCAGCAAAAACACCACAAAAAGTGGAAGAGGACCAAATGGCTTCACAGTCCACACGGGGAGACACTTAGTCCTCAGTGGCCTCAGTTTACCTACAAAGAGAGAATTCAGCACTGCTTCATCTTGTTCATTGGAAAATAAGAAACCATGTCCTCCAGGTCACATAGATGCAGACCCAGCTTTGATGGTCTCACTACAGAGGAATCCAAATCTCCTGAAAACAACATATATTTCAAGTGTGGAAGCTCAGAGGCAGTTTCTCAAAAAGTTTTTAGGCCAGCAGAGCTCCATGTTTGTGGAGTGTTTACCCTGTCCCTTAGTTTTGGAAACACCTCTACCACCTCCAAGGTTGTGAACTCCTGAGCATTTTCCATTCCCGATATGTATTCACTGATTTTGTAACTCTTCTCCTCTAATTGTGTCTTACTTGGGGTAAAGGTAATGTCAAGGCATTGTTCTGGATGAGAGCGGGAGGATATTTGTGCAGCATATATTTACATACACATTGGATTCATTTTCCTATTTTCCATTCGAAATACTGAATCCCTGACACTAACCCATACCTAGTAGTCTCAGACTATTCATCCTAATATAATGGAGAAAATTAACCCAACACAATGGAAATACAAGCACTTCAGAGGAGACATGTTGTATAGTTGGACTTGACATTTGCATTATATAAGGTAGGAGTTATAAATCTAGTCAAATTTTAATTGAAATATTCTCCATGTGTTTTTAAACTTAACAAATATGTGAATTCTTGTTTCCCTTTTCTGTAGCATATTCACACATGTATATTTATATGCATATATAGAATCCGACCAGGTATCACACGTACATTTTTGTGAGGTGGCTGTCTTGGCAGATACAAATTGTGAGAAGAGTTCACTCCTCCTAAATGCTGTTGGAAATGAAAATTCAACCTATAGGAGAGCGTCCTAGTAGAACAACATTATACATTAACTCATGTTCAGTTAAATAAATATTTTTGCATTTGTGGATGATACATATTTACTGATGAATTTCGATTGGCATTTATATTGGTACTTTTTAATGTCTGTGAGTGTTGTGTGTGTGTGTGTGTATATACAGATATAGATATAGATATACTCTCCAAATTTTTCAAAATATGAAATATATGTGTCTAATATACACTCTCTAAATTCATTCATGTTCATGTATGTGGATTTATAATCCACTTTTCACAAGATTATAATCAGAAATATTCATCCACCTGAAATACATATTTGTTTCCTAGTACTGAAAAGTAACTTCAGTGAATGGTGCATACAAATCCTAATTATTCTACAGTAACTGACCCAGTCTAACATCAATGCAAGTAGACTCCTATGGGACATGATATGTAATTTGTCATTCATTTGTATTCGACACTGGTACATTATTGTTTCTTCAGTTTTTGCACATCACAGGATATACATTTCATCCACAAGTTCACAAATTAATAAGCATTTGTTTCAACTTTCACCACTTCTTGCTTCCGAACACATGTATTGTCAGGGTTTCTTGACTGGTCCTTTCATGAGACTTCTTTCCAAACACATTAATTTGAATTTCCATAATCATTTGAAGCAAAACACACACACCCTTCATGATAAACCAAAACACAAATATTTCCATTACATATATACCTGGTTGGAATGAATGATTGTATATCAATATACGATTTCCTTTAATTTTTCAGATATCAGTTCAATTCATTATTTAAAGTTCAAAAAAGTTATATTATTTATTCACAGTATGGTCTATTCATGCTTTTTCTCTATGTTCCTAGAAACAGGGTACACCTCTTTGTACCCCCGATTCTCATTTTACATCTTCAATATATTGCTCCCAGAAATGGTGAAAGAAATACTCATGTCACCTCATTATCACAGTAATATTCTGGACAAAAAATGGAAAGGTCACACTTATGATTGTACCAAAGCCTAAATGGAAAGTGAACATGGATTTCTAAAAACATCCATGTCCAGGTTGCCTAATGCTGTCAATTGTCAATCCTATTGGTGACTACATATTTGTTTTTTTCCTAATTTATATATTCAAACTCAACCCTGTTGAAAATGTCTAATTCTATCACTCACTTTATACTTTGCCTGATTTCGTAATGTTTCTATTGATATCTGCTTTTCTACATATTTTCCCCAGTTCAACATAGTGACTGACTCTTCATATGTGCTGACATTTACATTCACTCAACAACCGAAAGTCTATTGCTAAAGAACTTTTGGTCCAAATTCTATACTCACTCTTCTTCCTAAACCTACCGACTATCTTCCTAATCCTATTGAATATCCCTTTTTGACTGGATGTTCTCTCTAAATTCAATCATCTAATGTACAAGGTCCTATGCCATTGTATATCGAATTATCTGAGGCATCTTTGCAGAACATCTTTCAAAGCTAAGTATCCCAATCAAGGGCAAAACCCTTCTGGGCTTCAAATCATACCTAGATTTCTGTTTTCCTACTTATATTTCACCTCTATATTCTTGTAAATATTGCAGGTTCCCAATACCATTATTCATCACACAGAATCACTCGTAACCCAAATCAAAGCTGTTTTTAACCCCAAGTATACACTGTTCCCTCAATCATTTTACAGAAGAGCAGGGACAGAGTGGTTCTTACAATACAGGAAAGTTGGGGACCTTCCACCTGATGAGAACCTCAAATGTCCATGCACAAATGATACCTGGAGAAGTTGTAGGCAGGTATGAAGCACCTGAGAGAGCAAAAGTCATCTTCCATGGCAAACAACCTGGTCAGGATGAAGGGATGTGTCTGAATCTGCCTCTCTCTCTTCTTATTGTACAGAAGATGGACCAAACCTGGGCTGAGTGGAGAGCTGTTCCCGGGTGCCAATGGTGATATACATTCTACCTTATGAAAGTGTCACAGGAAGTAGGGGCAACCTCCATCTTATGTTACCCTTGGAAGCAACTGTTAGGACAAAGTGGTTGCCAAGGCAGTGACCTCATTCAGTTCCAAAGAATGTGACATACCTCATTTCCTTGGTGATGGAACTCTCTGAACTTGGTATCCAAGGAGCCAGGCACCCAGATGCACTCCCAGACCCAGTCCCAGTGGGCTCACTTGTTTGGATTTACCAAGGACAGAGTCAGTTTTCTTGGTACCTAATGATGTGAGGATGGCCAAATGCCAGGAGAGCTCTGAAGAAGGACGTTTACTGAGAAAACAGGTAGTGGCTAACCACTTTTTCCTGACATCTTCACAGAGTTGGTCAAGGAAACCAGATCTGAGAGAAGACAGGCCATTTCGGGGGAACATAGTATGGCCCACCAGTCAGAGGACACTCCGGATAGTCACAGACGTACTTGGTGGAAGGAGGTGCCTTTGTGAGAGTGGGTGTGGGTTTGTTGTTTTGTCTCATATTCTGAGAATAGATTGGAAAGGCGGTTTGTTTGGTTTGGAGTGGAGAGTTTCTAGTAAGTCATTTTACATGGCGAGTGTTTCTCTTTCTGTGTGTCCCACTGTGTCCGTTGTTGTAGACATTAGAAAAGAGAATGCATTAATGGATGTGTCCTGTCTAGTGTAAATCTTCCCATAATTCATCCTGCCCAATATATGAATGGACTGCAGCTTGTCTTATCAATGTGCAACACCTGCTATCTTTCTAAGTTGTTGTTTTCTTCCTGAATTCTGGCCACTCTCCAGAATAGGCTCATGGATTTGTGTACAAAATATGTAACACCTCCAAGCTCTGTGACATGGCCATGTACTGGATAGCTGAAGAGAATGGCGAGCATCTCAGAAACCTCAGATATCAGTGTGACCAGGAAAGTCTCAGTGCAGAAACCCTGCTTTGGGCCTTTTGCTTACTTATTGTTGTGTTGCACTGAATGTCAGGAAGGTCTTTGCCTCAGGCCACACCTTTGTGAAGCCTGAAGAAAACAGTTTACAAATGGAAATGAATGCGCCTCACCTCTGGCTCTTTATCATCCTCTTGGACCTGTGTGTGGCTGTGACTTAGATTCTCAGCACCTGATGGATCTTAAGAATGATCCCATGTGAGCTTCCAAAACCAAAATGGCAAAAAATATCATTCATTGTGGATGAAGTCTCTTGCCTTCTTCTCTTAGGTTCCTGCACTCCATCAAATGACAATAGGGATTCTTTGGGTCAAATGAGTTCTTCAAAGCCCTGCAGAGGTGCTTGTGTTTTGCATGACTCTAAATCACCTAAAGAATCGATACCTAAAATCAGTAGGCCTCAAATTGGAGAAACAAAGAAGTATTAACGGCAGGCTTATTTGTTCACTCCTGGTTCACAGAAACGGTGTCCAGGCTACCCTGACTTTAGGCAAATGAGGGGCAAACGAGCTGATTTTGGACAGTGTCTTGGGCTGCGCCCCTCATGGAAACCTCCAGCCAGAGGTTAAGATGATTGACTATATGGAATAAGATGAAGGCCATGTGGGAGTGTTTTGGTTTTAATTTTGGTCATTTGTGTTGCATTGGAAAAAATGACTGGGTCCACGTGGGCTTGAACTCTGGTGTGATTCCCCTTAGAGACTGGGTTTTGGAACTGAACTCAGAGAAGCATTGCCATGAATTTTGTTGGGATTTTAAGAGGCCACGCATGAAAGTCACTCTTCGAAACTGAGACCTAGGCCCCGGGTGGATTTCCACAGAGGCCTGGGAATCTCAGCAAGGATATCACATGATTTTATTCTTAAAGAAATGGCAGCCATAGTTGAGAGTCAAAACACACATGGACCTCACATTGTAGACCTCAATGGGCCTGGCCTAATGTGACCTTTTGTCCACTCTTGGGGAAGCCGTGCCTGTGAGAGTGCTCCAGAGATTTCATTGAAATGAGCTTCCTCACCATTTAATGTTTGCTGAATGAACTGAAACCCACAGTGCCTCCAACTTCATGCTTGAAAAATGGCTAGATAAATACCATGAAATTTTTGAAATTCCTATGACCAGGTGGCACTGGAGAAATATTGGATGTCCTGTTGCTCATCATGAGTATACCAGACAGTGCCTTGATTTACTGAGTTTCATGAAAATGGTGTAGAACAGAGATGCCAGTAAGTTTGAGCCTGCTGAGTAGTGGGTCTAGAGCAGTGGTGGGGAGGTGTTTGCTAAAACATCCGTGGTAGGGCCATGTGGATCTACCATTGGATTCCAAATGGCTTGTAACTGACATGGTGCAGCCAACAGACCATTATATGTAAAGGCATCTTGTTATATGGAGAGTTTTCAGAGGAAAATTAAGAATGAGGTTGATATGGACAAGGGGGCAATGGGGCAAGCTGTGAGAGATAGGAGCCTAGTTGGTGCATTCTCTTGCAGACCCTGACCCACCACACGTTTTTGCACATCATAAGATATACCTTTGCCAAGGCAGTGACCTCATTCAGTTACAAAGAATGTGACATACCTCATTTCCTTGGTGATTGAACTCTCTGAACTTTGTATCCAAGGAGCCAGGCACCCAGAGGCAGTTTCAGTCCCAGTCCCAGTGGGCTCACTTGTTTGGATTTAGCAAGGATAAAGTCAGTCATTCTTGGTTCCTACTGAAGTGAGGATTACCAAATGCCTGTAGAGCTCTGAAGAGGGAACTTTCCTGAGAAAGCAGGTAGTAGCTCTCCATTTTTTCCTTACAACTTTACAGAGTTCGCCAAGGAAAACAGATCTGAGAGAGGACAGGCCATTTCAGAAGAACAGAGTATGGCCACCAGTCAGAGGACACTCTGGTTAGTCACACAGCTACTTGGTGAAGGAGGTGCCTTTTTGGGAGTGGGTGTGGGTTTGTGGTTTGTCTCATCTTCTGAAAATAGGTAGGAATGGCGGTTTGTTTGTTTTGGAGTGAACTGTTTCTGGTAAGTCGTTTGACGAGGTGAGTGTTTCCATGTCTGTGTATCCCACTGTGCCTGTGGTAGTAGACATGAGAAAAGAGAATGCAGCAATGGATGTGTCATGTCTAGTATAAAGCTTCCCAGCATTCATCCTGCCCAATTTATGAATGGAGTGTGGCTTGCCTTATGCACGGGCAACACCTAATACCTTCCTAAGTCCCTGTTTTCTTCCTGAATTCTGGCCACTCTCTAGAATAGGCTCATGGTTATGTGTCCAAGATACGTACCAAATCCAAGGTCTTTGACATGGCCATGTACTGGATACCTGAATGGAATGGCCCGCATCTCAGAAAACTCAGATATCAGTGTGACCAGGAAAGTCTCAGTGGAGATACCCTGTTTGGGCCTTTTGCTTACCTATTGTTCTGTTGCCCTGAATATCAGAAAGGTCTATATCTCATGCAACCCCTTTGTTAAGCCTGAAGAAAACAGTTTTCAAATGGAAATGAATGTGCATCACCTCTGGCTCTTTGCTTAATTTCATTGGAAAACGATGTGTCTGATTCAGGCCCTTTGCCCTGTTTTAGGCTGTGACTTAGATTCTCAGCACCTGATGGATGTAAAGAAAGATCCCATATGTGCATCTAAACCAAAATGGAAAAACGTTCAATCAATGTGCATGAAGTATATTGCCTTCCTTTGTTAGGTTTCTGAAATCCATCATATCAGAATAGGGATCCTTTGGGTGAAATGAGTTCTTCAAATCTTTGCAGAGGTGCTTGGCTTTTCTCATGACTCCAATTCACAAAAAGAATCTAGACCCCACAGTCAGAGAGGCTCAAATTGGAGAAGCGAAGCAGTATTAAGGGCAGGCCTATTTGATCACTCCTGGTTCACAGGAAGGGTGTCCATGCCACCCTGTCATTCAGCAAATGAGGGGCAAGGGAGCTTATTTTGGACACTGTCTTGGGATGTGCCTCTCATGAAAACCTCCATCCAGATGTTATGATGAGTATCTTTATGGTAGAAGATGAGGGCCATGTAGGAGTGTTTTGGTTATAATAGTGGTCATTTGTGTGGCAGTTGGAAGAGATGACTGGGTCCACCTGGGCATGAATTCTGCTGTGATTCCCCTTAGAGACTGAGTTCTGGAACTGACCTCAGAGAAGTATTGACATGAATTGTGTGGGGATTTTAGGAGGCCAGGAATGAGAGTTGCCATTGGGAACCTGGGATCAAGGCCCAGAGTGGCTTTCCACAGAACACTGGGAATCACAGCCAGGATATTACATGATTTTATTCTGAAAGACTTGGCAGGCATAATTGAGATTCAAAACACACTTGGACCTCGCTTTGTAGACCTCAATGGGCCTGGCTTCATGTGACTTTTTGGCCACTCTTTGGGTAGACTTGCCTGTGAGAGTGCTCCAGAGATTTCCCTGAAATTAGCTTCCTCACCATTTAATGGTTCCTGAATGAATTGAAACCAACATTGCCTCCAAATGCATCTGTGAAAAAATGCTAGATAATTACCATGAAATTTTAGAAATTCCGATGACCAGCTGGCACTGGAGGACTTTTGATGTCCTGTTGATGATCATGAGTATACCAGACAGTTCCTTGATTGACTGGGTTTCATGAAAATGGTGTAGAACTGAGATGCCAGTAAGTTGGGGCCTGGTAAGTAGTGGGCCTAGAGTTGTGTTATGCAAATGTGTGATAAAACATCTGTGGTGGGGCCATGTGGATCTTCCATTGGCTTCCAAATGGCTGTGACTGACATGGTGCAACCATCACACCCATATATGTAAAGGCATATTTTTATATGGAGAGGTTTCAGAGCAATGTTCAGTATCATGTTGTAATTGTCAAGGGGGCAAGCTACTTGAGATAGATCCCTGGTTGGTGCATTCTCCTGGAGACCCTGCCAACCACACCTGACAGAACTCCCTTCAGCACTGTGTCCCATTTGAACTCATTGTATTTCATGAAGCAAATACCAAACTCCCAGTGCAGCAGCAAGAAACACCACGAAAATTGGAGGATGACCATTGGTTTCACAGTCCACACGGGAAGACCCTTAGCCCTCAGTGGCCAAAGTTTACCTACAAAAAGAGAATTCATCACTGCTGCCTCATTTTTATTTTAAAATAAGTAACCATTTCCTCCAGGTCACACAGATGCAGATCCAGCTTTGATGGTTTCACTACAAATAAAGCTAAAGCTCCTGACAACAACATATATTTCAAGTGCCCAACCTCAGAGGCAGATTCTCAAAAAGTCTTTTGGCCAGCAGAGCTCCATGTTTGTGGAGTGTTTACCCTGTCTCTTACTTTTGGAAACTCCTCTACCACCTCCAAAGATGTGAAATCTGGAGCATTTTCCATTCTAGATATGTATTCACAGATTTTCTAACTCTTCTCCTCTAATTGTGTCTTACTTGGGGCGAAGGTAATGTCAAGGCATTGTTCTGGAGGAGAGTGGGAAGATTTTTCCGTAGCATATATTTGCATACACATTGGATTCAGTGTCCTATTTTCAATTCAAAATACTGAATACCTGACTCTAACCCATACCCTACCAGACTCTGACTACTAATCCTAATATGATGGAGAAAAATAACCCACAAAGAATAGAAATACAAGCAGTTCAGAGTAGGCATGGTGTATAGATGGACTTGCCTTTTGCATGATACAGAGTTGGAGTTATAAATCTAGTCAATTGTTTGTTGAAATAGTTGTCCTAGTATTTTTAAGGTTAACAAATATGTGAATTCCTGTCTCCCTTTTTCTGTATTCTTATATGCACATATAGATTCCTATCTGGTACCACACGTACATTCTTGTGAGGTGGCTGACTTGGCAGATACAAATTGTTAGAAGAGATCACTCCTACTAAACCCTGTTGGAACTGAATATTCAACCTATGGGTGAGCTTGCTAGTTGAACAGCATTATACATAAATCCATGTTCAGTAAAATGAATATTTTTAGATCTGTGGATGGTATATATTTTATAATGAATTTTGATTGACATATATATTGCTACTTTTTTGTCTGTGTGTGTGTTTTATGTATATGTATATATATATACACTCTCCAGATTTTTCAAAATATGAAATATATGTGTCTTATATTCACTCCCTAAATTCATTCATGTTCATGTATGTGGATTTATAATCAACTATTCACAAGATTATTCTCAGAAATATTCATCCACCTGAAATTTGCCCAGTGCTCTCAAATGTCAATCCTATTTGTGACTACATATTTGTTTCTTCCTAAGATTATATATTTAAACTCAACCCTGTTCAAAATGTCTAATCCTATCACTCACTTTATACTCTGCCTGATTTTGTAATGTCTATATTGATATATGCTTTCCTACATATTTTCCCCAGTTCATCATTGTGACTGACTCTTCACCTGTGCTGACATTTACATTCACTCTCTAATCGAAATCCTATTGCTAAGAAACTTTTGTTCCAAATCTTATACTCACCCTTCTTCCTAAACTTATTGACTATCTTCGTAATGCTACAGACTATCCCTTTTTGACTGGATGTTCTCTTCTACATTTAATCATCCAAGTAAATGTGGTGCGAGCTTCAGAGGAGGAGACTACCAACAGACTATCTCATGCAACATCAAATGGTTTATTGGGTGTCCAGCAGGCTGGGGTTCAGAGCTCACCTGAATAGAGCAGATAGCCCTGAGAATAGCTGAAGTAGAGCTTATATACTTTCCCTGGAGAGGGAAGGGAGGGAATTGTATTGATGGGTCAGGGCGAGTGGGCGGTTTGCATGCAACTGGGAGAGGGAGTACATTCTGCAATTTGGCAGCTGGGGATAGAACATTCTGGAAACAAGATTTGCAAACATTTCTCAAGATTTCAACAGTGTTCTGTTAAGCATACAGAAAAACAAGATGTGACAAGTACCTATTTTATTAATATTTCATTCCCCACTTCTTCTTCTGGCTAATTTTAATCATAAAAATGATCATTGGAGGGTGTCACATTCAATGTCTGCTAGTGGGGTATTACCATAAGTTTAACTCGTCCAATTTGAGCCTGGAGAAAAGACATTACACGGTTGAGCAAACAGGGTTTTATAGTTAGCAATAATATGAGGATTATTATTGGACCGGCCAGGGTTGATAAAAACGTAGTTAACCAGGGGGACTGTGTGAACCAAGACTCAAGCCACCCTTTTTGGGCCTCTCTCACTTGTTGATGCTCTTCAAGGTGTCTTTTAAATTTACTCATAGATTTTATTACAACTCCAGTATAGTCAGCATAAAAACAACATTCTTCCCTGAATGCAGCACAAAGGCCCCCTTCTCTAATGAAGAGGAGGTCCAAAACTCAACTGTTCTGTAAAACAACTTCAGAGAGAGAGGTTAAAGTTTCATGCAAAGCCCTGAAGGAGGTTTCTAATATCTTACTTTTGCTCTATTGCTGCTTCTAATTGGGTCATCTTTTGTGTCCCATGGACAATGCCACTGGTTCCTCTGCCCACCCGTGCAGCAACTCCTATTCCTAATAGGATGGCTAAAGTGAGGGATATATGTTCCCAGTGGAACCGGTTGTATGCCCCCCCTATTTGATCCTCAAATGAACCTGCGTCATGATAGAGCACTCTGGGAAACATCTGCACCATTACACAAATTATCACATATCTTGATCATTTCATGAAAACATAAACGATGTTTAAGTATATAGAATTATGCTGTTGTAGGCACTGACAAAGCAAGGCACCTAAGATAGCACTCAAGAGAGGGAAACAGTCCTATTTGGTTGCAACCGGATTCAGAGGGCATTGCTTCTATTGTAATCAATTAATCCCCTGAAACTCAAGTTTAGGTAGTTTCAGAAATTTGTACCCAACATATAAGGCATGCGGCTCAGAAGTTCACAGTCTTCAGAAGTTTAAAAAAGCAGTATTTGTTTCTGTTTTTCCTTCTGTTCTGGGCAAGTTAACTTTTCAAGGACACCTGGGAGGAGGAGAGCTTTTTCTTCCCTTTCTTATTTTCCCCCTGCCAGCTGTTACCATGGAGTCCGGTTGGTAATTTCTTTAACTTAGAAATGTAGCCATCTCTGTGAAGCCCCAGCTGAAGGCCAGAGGACTTGTTCACATATTTTGTGAAAAACTAGTTAGAGGTTGTCTAGCTTAGAAGTACTGAGATTTTTAGACAGTGGCCAAGTAGAACAGGGCAATACAAAAGAGAATGTTTATCTACATTAAAGTCTTTATTGGGACTCTTTGGCTGAAAGTTCAAAACTCAGCCATGGTGAAGACTTCTGAAGAAGGTCATTTAAGACTTTTCTGTGGACCTGGTACAGAGGGGGAAAGACGGGGAAGTTGGGGCTGAGAGCACCTCCGAGAATCTGAGAATGAGGGAAAAGAGAGATGTAAAAGAATAATGCGAAAGGGTATTTGGAATTTCCTAGCAGCAAACTTGAGCAGTAGATCAGGTAGAGCAGAGTGAAAGACGGGAGTGAGGATCCCAAAATCCTGTGAGGGACTTTAAATTTTAGTAACCTGTTTTCAGTGATGACAAAGCAACTTTAAAGGCCAATTATATTACATCTTGGATAAGGGTCTCAGGGCTCTCCTCAGCTCGTTTGAGCATTGGGTTAGCTGGTAAGAGGACCTGGTGGGACCCGGTGAGGGCACTGACAGGAGATGAGAGGAATGAGTCGGTGGAGCGGTACCTATGTACCTGCTACCTCAGCAAGGGGGCTATGGTCAGAGAACTGGTGGAGCTTTGGGTTTCTGATCTAGTTATTGGAGGGGAGAAATCAAGTTGCTGAGATGGGAGTGACAGCAGAGGGTCTGGAGCAGAAGGCTGAGGATAATGATCTATTGGAGAAGCATAGTTCAGGATGTGAGTGAAGGAGGGAATAGGCTTCCACATAGGGGAATTTCCTTTCACTCTTTTGAGCACTTGCAGAAGTCAAAAAGGTCATGCAAAATTTGAGGATCTAGAGACCCCTCTGGGTGCCATAGTTTTTGGTTGTCTAATTGGTAATGTGTCCAATGCTGTGTACTGAATTTGATGAAGAATTGGGGTTCCATCAGGCAGCCCCTGTATGCACACATTCCCATGACATACAGAAAAAGTCGGCTTTTCCCCCACACAGCCGTTACTCTTTGTGGCTTTGATAGTCTGCCAGGCAAACTTAGTAATCTAGACTAGCCAACCTGCATCTGGCTTGCGTGTCCCTACATCCATAATGTTTGTTTCCATTATCTATGGTACAGAAGGGATTTAATGGTATTTTAGTGGGATCCTCTTCATCAGTGATATCACAATAGGAAATACCTATAGCCAGCTAACAAATGTCTGGGTGGAGAGATGGCCACCAGGTCCCTAAGGGGGCTGTATGTGAGATAGACCATACTTCTTTTCCAGTAGGATTTGTGATCAGCCATCACTGCTTAATGGGCTGATGAGGGTTAGGACTACTTGTAGCCAAGGGGAGAGTATATAACCTTATTCACATTGCGAATACACAATTTGAAACTGTTACCAGTCTTTTTCAGTTTCCAGAAAGATTCTGTACAGGGAGCAGGCTTGAGATGAGAGGCATGGATCCTGGAAGTGATTCTGTTTACGTTTACCACTGTAGGTGTTATAATAGCACCTGGTATGGTCCTTTTCAGCGGGGTACCAGGGATGACACCTGATATCATCTTACATAGATGAAATCTCTTACTTGATATGGATGTGGAATCCCCTGGTTCCCAGTTGGGTAGGCAGTGGCCAGCTGTTTTCACAGGTATTACTGAGTTCTTTCAAGATCTTTAAGTCTGTCAAGCAAGGGGGTGTGGAAAGGATCTTTAGGTCTTACAGTTGGGCTTAGGTCCCCTACTGGAGGAGGGCCACCATAAAGAATTTCACACGTGGTAAGGTTACTCAAAGAAACAAAGGGATTTTTTCTTGCATGAAACATTGCATAAGGCAGGAGCATAGTCGAATCCTATGCTGGTCTCTAAGCTTAATTTCGTTAAGGTCTCTTTAATGGTTCTATTCATTCTTTCTACTTGTCTTGAACTTTGTGGTCTATAAGCACAATTTAACTTCCAATTAATCCCCAGGTTCCTGGCTAACCCCTGACTTACCTGGGCCATGAACATCGGTCCATTGTCAGATCCTATTACCTGCTTAGCTTCCTCCAATGGTAGAGAGGCTTAGTCAGCAGCAGCGGAATCACTTAGAGTGTGTTGTGTGTTAGGGGACGAGGGCAGGGGATAAGGAGGGGGAGAAGAGTCCAGTAGAGTCAAATCTGTGACTCAGGGAGAACAGAGGGTGGAGGAGGAGGAGGTTGAGAGGGTTTGAGAGATCATGGGGGAAGGAGTAGGAGCAGAGGTAGGGGCAAGGAAAGGCTTCACCCATGGAGGAGGAGATTTGCAGAGGTCCTGCCAAGTTAAGATATATGGCTGTTGATCCGGATGGCTATGTGGCGCTGGCTGAAAGACAATACCTCTGACTTTTTAAATTAGTGGGAAGTAGAAAGATCCTTCTAGGGGCCATACGACTCCAAAGATGGGCCATTCTGAGCCACAGAGATTCTGCCAGGTCCAGCGTTTTACTAAAAAAAGAAAGATTCTGAGCCCTTAAGCGGACTTTGGTCCAGTGATCAAGGGTCAGGGACAGAGGCATTGACGTGCTCTGTTCCATAATGAAAGTTCCACAAACAGTAAAAGCAAGGACACACGACACAGATAAGACAAGACCATAAAGACAGGCAATGAACGTCCAACACTGAGACCAGGAATGAGTAGCCGGCAAAACCCAATGGTATGGCAACAACGAATCTAAAAGAAAATATCACTGAGTCGAGAAGACTATTGTTCCTTGATTTCCCGAGTTCTCTGCGGGGTCCTCCAGAGAGGTGCCCTTTGTCTCTGTGACACGTCTCTCAGCCACCGTCGGAGAGAGCCCAGGCTCTTCATCGCCAGCAATTTGGCCAAGCCCTAACAAGAAACCTGAAACCGGAAAGAGGCACCTTACTTGCTCCAAGAGGAGCCCGTTGGGGTCTCTCCTCCGCCACTGCTGGAACTCGGTGGAACCTCAATATGTAAAGGTCAGGCGAGTGTCAGAGGAAGATACTATCAAGAGACTGTCTCATGCAACAGCAAAGGGTTTATTTGTGGTCCAGCATGCTGGAGCTCAGAGCTAAATTAAATAGAGCAGAGACCTCTGAGAACAGCTTAAGCAGAGCTTATATACTTTCCTTGGAGAGGGAAGAGAGGGAAGTTTAGTGATGGGTAAGGGCGAGTGGGCGGTTTGCATGACACCGAGTGAGGGAGTACATTCTGCAGTTCGGCTGTTGGGAACAGTACATTCTAGAACAAGATTAGCAAACATTTCTCAAATTTCAAAAGTGTTTAGTTAAGCATACAGAAAAACAGGAAGTGACAAGTACCTATTTTATTAATTTTATTAACCTTTCACTACCGACTATGCCTTTTTGACTTGATGTTCCTTCTACATTAATTCATGGAACGTACAAGGTGCTATGCCATTGTATATCGATTTATCTGAGACAACTCTGCAGAACGTAATTCAACACCACGTATCCCTATCAAGGGCCCAATGCCCTTCTGGGCTTCAAATCAGACTTAGATTTCTTTTTTCATACATATATTTCACCTATATATTCTTCTACACATAGCAAGTTCTCAATACGATCATTCATCCAGCAAAATGATTTCTAACCCAAATCGATCATGTTTTTAACCATAACCGGACACTGTTCCCTCAATCTAACTTTACAGAAGAGCAGGGAAGGAGTTGATATTACAATACAGAAATGTAGAAAAACTTCCACCTGCTGAGAACCTCAAAGGTCCATGCAGAAATGATCCCTGGAGAAGATGTAGGAAGCAATAAAGGACCTGAGAGACCAAAAGTCATCTTCCATGGCAAACAACCCGGTCAGGATAAAAGGTTGTGTCTGAATCAGATTTTTTTTTAATGTAGAGATCATGGACCAAACCAGGCCTGTGTGGAGATCTATTCCTGGGTGCCTTTGGTTGATATACCATTCTAACTTGTGAAAATGTCACAGGAAGTAGGGGCGGCCTCAATTTCTTGGGACCCTTGGAAGCAACAGTTAGGACAAAGTGGCTGCCAAGACAGTGCCCTCATTCAGTTCAGGAAGGAAGTGACCTCACCTCACTTTCTTGGTGATGGAACTCTCTGAACGTGGGATCCAGGAAGCCAGGCAAACAGAGCCAGTCCCAGTCCCAGTCCCAGTGGTCTCACTTGTTTGGATTTACCAAGGACAGGGTCAGTATTTTTTGGTACCTACAGATGTGTGGAAGGCCAAATGCCAGGAAAGCTCGGATGCAGGGCTTTTCATGAGAAAGCAGGTAGTAGCTCACCGTTGGCTCCTAAGAAGTTCACAGAGTTGGCCAAGGAGACAAGATCTGAGACAGGAAAGGCCATTTTGGGGGAACATATTATGGCCCACAAGTCAGAGGACACTCTGGATATTCACAGACCTACTTAGGGGAAGGAGGTGCCTTTGTGGGTGTGGTTGTGGGTTTGTGGTTTTGTCTCATTTTCTGAGAATAGGTAGGACAGTCGGTTTGTTTCATTTGAAGTGGACTGTTTCTAGTAAGTCTTTTCACAGGGCGAGTGTTTCTATGTCTGTGTATTCCACTGTTTCCGTGGTTGTAGACATTAGAAAAGAGAATTCATCAATGGATATGTCGTGTCTAGTAGAAAGCTTCTCAGCATTCATATTGCCCCGTTTTTGAATGGACTGTAGCTTGCCTTATCGATGAGCAACACCTGCTACCTTCCTAAGTTTCTATTTTCGTCCTGAATTCCGGCCAATCTCAAGAATAGGCCCATGGTTTTGTGTCCAAGATATGTACCACCTCCAAGCTCTGTGACATGGCCATGTACTGGATAGCTGTAGGTGATGGCGAGCATCTCAGAAAACTCAGATATCAGTGTGACCAGGAAAGTTTCAGAGGAGAAATCCTGCTTTGGGCCTTCTGCTTACCTATTGTTCTGTTGCCCTGAATGTCAGGAAGGTCTTTGCCTCAGGCCACCCCTTTGTGAAGCCTGAAGAAAACAGTTTTCAAATGGAAATGAATGGGCATACCTGTGGCACTTTCCTTAATTGCTTTGGAAAGGGATGTGTCTGAATCAGGCCCTTGGCCCTGTGTGTGGCTGTGGCTTAGATTCTCAGCACCTGATGGATCTAAAGAAAGTTACCATGTGTGCATCCAAAAGAAAATTCGCCAAAAGAACAATTATTGGGATGAAGTCTCTCGACTTCCTCTGTAAGGTTCCTGACCTCCATCAAGTGAGAATGGGATCCTTTGGGTCAAAAGAGTTCTACAAAACCTGCAGAGGCTAGCCCATTGTGCTTGGGTGTTCTCATGACTAAAATTCACATAAAGAATCTAAACCCGACAGACAGTAGTCCTCAAATTGGAGCAGTATTAATGGCAGGCCTATTTGATCACTTTTGGTTCACAGGATGGGTGTCCAGGCCACCTTGACTTTAGGCAAATGAGGGGCAAAGGAGCTTATTTGGGACACTGTCTTGGTCTGCGCCCCTCATGGAAACCTCCAGCCAGATTATGATGAGTGTCTATATGAAAGAAGATGAGGGCCATATGGGAGTTTTCTTGTTTTAATTGTGGTAATTTGTGTGGTAGTTGGAAGAGATGACTGGGTCCACCAGGGCTTGAACTCTGGTGTGATTCCCCTTAGAGACTGAGTTCTGGAACTGACCTCAGAGAAGTATTGCCATGAATAGTGTTGGGATTTTAGGAGACCACGCATGAGAATCGCTTTTGGAAACTGAGATCTAGGCCCAGGATGGCTTTCCACAGAGCTCAGGGATTCTGAGCCAGGATATCACATGATTTAATTCTTAAAGACTTGGTAGCCATAGTTGAGAGTCCAAACACACATGGACCTCACATTGTATACCTCAATGGGCCTGGATTCATGTGTCCTTTTGGCCACTCTTTGGGAAGGCTTGCCTGTGAGTGTTCTCCAGAGCTTTCATTGAAATGAGCTTCCTCACCATTTAATGGTTCCTGAATTAAATGAAACCCACAGTGCCTCCAACTTCATCCTTGAAAAATGACTAGATTAATACCATGAAATTTTTGAAATCCCCATGACCAGGTGGCACTGGATAACCTTTAGATATCCTGCTGCTGATCATGAGTATAACAAACAGTGCCTTGATTGACTGAGTTTCGTGAAAATGGTGTGGAACAGAAATGCCAGTAAGTTGGAGCCTGCTGGGTAGTGGTTGTAGAGCAGTGGACTGTAGGTGTGTAAATAAATATTTTTGGTAGGACCACCTGGATCTTCCATTGGCTTCCAAAACTTGCTACTGACATGGTGCAGGCAGCAGACCTTTATATGTAAAGGCATCTTGTTATATGTAGAGGTTTCAGGGCAATGTTCAGAATCAGGTTGCTATAGTCAAGGGGAAAGCTATGTGGGATAGAAGCCTGGTTCGTACATTCTCTTTCCGACCCTGACCAACCACACATGACAGAACTCCCTCCAGCATTGTGTCCCAGTTGAACATATTGTATTTCGTGAAGCAAATACCAAATTCCCAGTGCAGCAGTAAGAAACACCCTGAAAAGTGGAGGATGACCAAATGGCTTCACAGACCACACGGGAAGACACTTAGCTCCCAGTGGCAACAGTTTACCTACAAAGGGAGAATTCAGACCTGCTGCCTCATGTTCATTACAAAATAAACAACCATGTCCTCCAGGTTACATAGATGCAGACCCAGATTTTTGGTGTCACTATAAACGAAGCTAAATCTCCTGACAATTACATATATTTCTTTTTCTTTTTTTAATTAATTTTCATTGTAGGTAGTTCAAAACATTACATACTTCTTGATATATCATATTTCACACTTTGATTCAAGTGGGATATGAGCTCCCATTTTTATTCCATATACAGATTGCAGAATCACATCAGTTGCAGAACCATTGATTTACATATTGCCATACATATATTTCTTGTGCCTAACCTCAGAGGAAGTTTCTCAATAAGTCTTTAGGTGAGCACAGCTCCATGTTTCTGGAGTGTTTACCCTCTCCCATACTTTTGTAAATTCTTTTACCAACTCCAGTGTTGTGAACTCCTGAGCATTTTTTATTCCACATATGTATTCACAGGATTTCTAACTCCTCTCCTCTAATTGTGTCTTACTTTTAGCGATGGTTATGTCAAGGCATTGTTCTGGATAAGAGAGGGATGATTTTTGTGTATCACATGTTTGCATACACATTAGATTCATTTTCCTATTTTCCATTTGAAATACTGAATCCCTGACACTAACCCATACCCTACTAGACTCTGACTACTAATCCTAATATCATGGAGAAAAAAAAACCTAACTGAATAGAAGTACAGTCCTTTCATAGGAAGCATGGTGTATATTTGTATTTGTCTTCCTCTTTATCAAGAGTATGTGTTTTAAATTTAGTAAACTTTTCATTTTAATATTTTTCCATGATTTTTTAAAGTTATCACATATGTAAATTCCTGTCTCCCTTTCTCTGTATCCTATTCAGCACATGTAATTTTTTTATGCATATACAATATCCTACCTGGTATCACACGTACATTCTTGAAAGAACACTGGCTTTGGAATATAAAAATTGTGAGAAGAGATAACTTTCCCTAAATAATGATGGAACTGAAAATTCCACCTATGGGTGAGCTTCCTAGTGAAAAACACTATACATAAATCCATGTTCAGTAAAATGAATATTTTTGGATTTGTGAATGAATTATATTTCATGATGAATATCGATTGGCATATATATTGCTAAATATTAATGTGTGTGTGTGTGCGTGTGTGTGTGTGTGTGTGTGCGTGTGTGTGTGTGTGTGTATATTCTCCAGATTTTAAAAAAATATGAAAAATATGTGTCTTATTATACACTCCCTAAATTCATTCATATTCATTTATGTTCATTTAAATTCAAATTTTCACAAGATTATTCTCAGTAATATTCATACACCTGAAATATATTTTGGTTTCCTACTACTGAAAACTAAGTTCAGTGGATGGTGCTTAAAAATCCTAATATTTCTACAGTAACTGACCCAGTTTAACATCAATGCAAGTAGATTGCTATGGGACATGATGTGTAATTTGAAGTTCATTTTTACTCAACACTGGTACATTACTATTTCTTCAGTTTATGGACATCATAGGATGTATTTTTTCATCCACAACTTCACAATTTTTTTTGGCATTTGGTTCACTTTCAATTACTTACTACTTCAGAACACATGTATTCCTCCATGTTTCTTTACTGGTCTTTTCACTAGACTTCTTTCTAAACACATTATTTTCGATTCCATAATCATTTTTGAAGCAAAACTCACTCTTCACGATAAACCATAACCCTAATAATACCATTGCATATATAACTCGTTGGAATGATGGTATATATATCAATATAAGATTTCCAATATATTTTCAGATGCAAACTCAAACCATTATTTAATGTTGGATCCAGTTACATACTTTATTCACAATATGGTCTATTCATGCATCATCTCAATAATCATCAACACAAGGTACACCTATTTTTATCCCCAGTACTAATTTATAAGTTTCCAGAATATTACTCCCCTTTACAGTGCAAGAAATACTCATGTCACCTGATCTACATATACATTTTACCACAGTAGTATTCTGTACACAAAATGCAAAGGTCACACATATGATTGTACCAAAGCCTAAATGGGAAGTGACCATGGATTACTAAAAGCATCTATGTCCAGGGTGCCTACTGCTCTCAAATGTCAATCCTATTGGTTACTACATATTTGTTTCTTCCTAAGATTATATATTTAACCTCAAGCCTTTTGAAAATATCTAATCCTATCACTCACTTTATATGTTTCCTGATTTCCTAATGCCCCTATTGATATCTGCTTTCCTACATATTTTTCCCAGTTCAACATTGTGACTGTCTCTTCACATGTGCTGACATTTACATTCACCCTCTAACTGAAAACCAATTGCTAAAGAACTTTTGGTCCAACTCCGAGACTCACTCTTCTTCCTAAACCTACTTACTATCTTCCTAATCCTACAGACTATCCCTTTTGACTGGATGTTCTCTTCTACTTTCAATCATCCGAGGTATAGGGTCCTATGCCATTGTATATCGATTTATCTGAGACCTCGGTGCAGAACATGATTCAATCTAAGTATACCAATCAAGGGCCCAATGCCTTTCTGGGCTTCAAATCTTTCCTAGATCTCTGTTCTCATACATATATTTCACATTTATATTGTTATAAATATCACAGGTTCCCAATACCATAATTCATCCAGCAGAATGACTCCTAACCCAAATCGAACATGCTATTAACACTAACCATACACTGTTCCCTCAATCTCACTTTACAGAAGAGCAGGGACAGAGTTGGTCTTAAAATCCAGGAAGGTAGGGTATCATTCCCCAGCTGAGAACCACAAAAGTCCCTGCAGAAATAATCCCTGGAGAAGGTGTAGGCAGGTATGAAGGATTTGAGAGAGCAAAAGTCATCTTCCATGGCAAACAACCTGGTCAGGTTGAAGGGATGTGTCTGAATTAGCCTCTCTCTTCCTAATGTAGAGAAGATGGACCAAACCATGGCTGTGTGGAGAGCTGTTCCCCGGTGCCTATGGTTGATATACCATTCTAACTTATGAATGAGTCACAGCAAGTAGAGGCAGACTCCATCTTTTGAGAACCTCGGAAGCAACTGTTAAAACAAAGTGGTTTCCAAGGCAGTGACTTCATTCAGTTCTTGAAGGAAGTGACCTCACCTTACATTATTGGTGATGAAAGTCTGTGATCTTGGGATCCAGGAGACCAGGCACACAGAGTCAAACCCACTCCATGTCCCAGTGGGCTCACTTGTTTGGATTTAACAAGACAGAGTCACTCTTTCTTGGTACCTACTGATGTGAGGACAGTCAAATGCCTGGAAACTATGAAGACTGGCCTTTCCAGAGAAAGCAGGTAGTTTCTCACCACGGGCTCCTGACAACTTCACAGAGTTGGCTAAAGAGACCAGATTGAAGACAGGACACGCCATTTTTGGGGAACATAGTATGGCCCACAAGTCAGAGGACACTCCGGATAGACACAGACCTACTTTGGGGAAAGAGGTACCATTTTGGGTGTGAGTGTGAGTTTGTGGTTTTGTCTCATGTTCTGAGAATAGTTAGGAAAGCTGGTTTGTTTGTTTTGGAGTGAACTGTTTCTAGTAAGTCCTTTGACAACGTGAGTGTTTCTGTGTCTATATATCATACTGTGTCCGTGATTGTAGACAGTAGAAAAGAGAATGCATCAATGGATGTGCCCTGTCTACGAGAAAGCTTCAAAGCATTCATCCTGTGCAATTTATGAATGGACTGCAGCTTGCCGTATGGATGGGCAATTCCTGCCATCTTTCTAAATTCCTGTTTTCTTCCTGAATTCTGGACACTCTCCAGAATACGCTCATGATTTTGTGTCCAAGATATGTACCACCTCCATCTCTGTGACATGGCCATGTACTGGATAGCTGATGGGAATGGTGAGTATCTCAGAAAACTCAGATATCAGTATGCCCAAGAAAGTCTCAGTGGAGAAACCCTGCTTTGGGCCTTTTGCTTACCTATTCTGTTGCCCTGAATGTCAGGAAGGTCTTTGCCTTAGGCCACACTTTGTGAAGCCTGAAGAAAATAGTTTTCAAATGGAATTGAATGGTCATTACCTGTGCCTCTTCGGTTAATTGCTTTGGAAATGGATGTGTCTGAATCAGCCTCTTGGCCCTATGTGAGGCTGTGGCTTAGATTCACAGCACATGATGGGTCTAAAGAAAAATCCCATGTGTGCATCCAAAACCAAAATGGACAAAAGAACTGTCATGGTGGATAGAGTCTCTCGCCTTCGTCTGTAAGGTTCCTGACCTCCATTAAGTGAGAATAGGGATCATTTGGGTCAAGTGAATTCTTTAAAGTCCTGCAGAGGCTATCCCATAGGTTCGTGGGTTTTCTCATGACTCCAATTCACATCTATGTTTACTGAAGAGCAGGGACAGTGTTGGTCTTACAATACAGGAATGCAGTGGATCTTCCATCTGTTGAGAACCTCAAAGCTCCATGCAGAAATGATCTCTGGAGAAGATGTAGGCAGCTATGTAAGACCTGAGAGAGCAAAAATCATCTTCCATGGCAAACAACCTGGTCAGGATTAAGGGTTGCGTCAGAATGAGCCTATCTCTTCTTAATGTAGAGAAGATGTACCAAACCCGGCCTGTGTGGAGAGCTGTTCCCTTTTGCCTACGGGTGATATACCATTTTAACTTGTGAAAGTGTCACAGGAAGTAGGGGCAGCCCTCATCTCATGGGACCGTTGGGAGCAATTGTTATGACAAAGTGGTTGTCAAGGCAGTGATCTCATTCAGTTCCTGAAGGAAGTGATCTCATCTCACTTCCTTGGTGATGGAACTCTCTGAACTTGGTATACAGAAAGCCAGGCACCCAGAGCCAGTCCCAGTCCTAGTCCCAGTGGTCTCACTTTTTTGGATTTACAAAGGACAGAGTCAGTATTTCTTGATACCTACTGATGTGAGGATGGCCAAATGCCAGGAAAGCTCGGAAGAGGGGCTCTTCCTGAGAAAGCAGATAGTGGCTCACTCCTGGCTTCTAACAACTTCACATTGTTGGCCAAGAAGATCAGATCTGAGACAGGTCAGGCCATTTCGGAGCATCATAGTATGACCCATCAGTCAGAGCACACTCCGGAGAGTCACAGATCTATTTGGGGGAAGGAGGTGCCATTGCGGGTGTGGGTTTGTGGTTTTGTCTCATGTTCTGAGAATAGGTAGAAAAGGCAGTTTGTTTGGTTTGGAGTGAACTGTTTCTAGTAAGTCGTTTGACAATGCAAGTGTTTCTATGTCTGTGTATCCCACTGTGTCCGTGCTTGTAGACATTAGAAAAGAGAATGCATCAATGGATGTGTCCTGTCTCATAGAAAGCTTCCCAGCATTCATCCAGCACAATTTATGAATTGACTGTGGCTTGCCTTATTGATGGGCGATACCTGCTACCTTCCTAAGTTGCTGTTTTCTTCCTGAATTATGGCCAATCTCCAGAATAGGCTCATGGTTTTGTGTCCAAGATATGTACTACCTCCAAGCTCTGTGACATGGCCATGTACTGGATAGATGAATGGAATGTCGAGCATCTCAGAAAACTCAGATATCAGTGTGACCAGTAAAGTCTCAGTGGAGAATCCCTGCTTTGGGCCATTTGCTTACCTATTGTTCTGTTGCCCTGAGAGTCAGGAAGGTCTTTGTCTCAGGCCAACCCTTTGTGAATCCTGAAGGAAAGATTTTTCAAATGGAAATGAATATGCTTTACCTTTGGCTCTTTCCTTAATTGATTTGGAAAGAGATGTGTGTGAATCAGCCTCTTGGCCCAGTGTGATTCTTTGACTTAGATTCTCAGCACCTGATGGATCTAAAGAAAGATCCCATGGGTGCATAAAATCCAAAATGGCAAAAAGAGCAGTCATTGTTGATGAAGTATTTTGCCTTCCTCTGTAAGGTTCCTGAATTCCATCAAGTGAGAATAGGGATCTTTTGGGTCAAATGAGTTCTTCAAATCTATTCAGAGGCTATCCAATAGGTGCTTGAGTTTTCTCATCTTTCCAATTCACATAAAGAATCTGTACCCGACACTCAGTAGGACTCAAATTGGAGAAGCAGAGCAGTATTAAGGGCAGGCCTATTTGATCACTCCTGGTACACAGGAAGGGTATACAGGCCACTGGGAATTTAGGCAAATGAGGGGCAACAGAGCTTATTTTGGACACTGTCTTGGCCTACGCTAATGCTATCAAATGTCAATCCTATTGTTGACTTCATATTTGTTTTATCCTAAGCTCACATATTCATCCTCAACCCTGTTGAAAATATCTAATCCCATCACTCACTTTATTCTTTTCCTGATTTCCTAATGTCTCTATTGATATCTGCTTTCCTACATATTTTGCCCTGTGCATCATTGTGACTGACTCTTCACTTGTGTTGACATTTACATTGACTCTCTAACCAAAACCCTATTGCTAAAGAACTTTTGTTCCAAATCCTATACTCACTTTTCTTCCTAAACTTACCGACTATCTTTCTAATCCAACTGACTATAACTTTTTGAATGGATGTTCTCTTCTACATTCAATGATCCAAGTACAGTTCAGGTTTCTATTCAACCGGGTGAGGGAGTAGATTCTGAAGTTTGGCAATTGGGGACAGCACATTCTGGCAACAAGATTAGCAAAGAGTTCTCAAGATTTCAACAGTGTTTTGTTAAGCGTACAGAAAAACAGGAAGTGACAAGTACATATTTTATTAACCTTTCATTCCCCACTTCTTTTTCTGGCTACTTTTAATCATAAAAGTGATCATTGTGGGGTGTCACATTCTATGTCTGCTAGTGGGGTATTACCATAATTTTAATTTGTCCAATTTGAGCTTGGAGAAAAGAAATTACATGATTGCGGAAACAGGGTTTTATAGTTAGTAATACTATGAGGATTATTATTGGACCAGCCAGGGTTGATAAAAACGTAATTAACCAGGGGGACTGTGTAAAAAAAGACTCAAACTACCATTTTTGTGCCTCTCTCTCTCGTTGTTGCTCTTCAAGGCATCTTTTTAATTTACTCATAGATTTTTTTACAACTCCAGTATTGTCGACATAAAAACAACATTCTTCCCTCAATGAAGCACAAAGGCCCCCTTCTGTCATGAAAAGGAGGTCCAACCCTCGCCTTTTCTGTAAAACAACTTCAGAGAGAGAGGTTAAAGATTCCTGCAAAGCTGTGATGGAGGTTTCTAAAATCTTTAAGTTTTGATCTATTGCTTCTTCTAATTGGGTCACTTGTTGTGTCCCATGGACCAGAGCAGTGGTTCTTGTGCCCAACCCTGCAGCAACTCCTATTCGTAATAGAATGGCTAAGGTGAGGGACATATGTTCCCAGCGGAACCGGGTTGTATGTCCCCCTCTTTGATCTTCAGATGAACCTGCGTCATGATAGAGCACTCTGGGAAACATCTGCACCATTTCACAATTAATCACATCTGTTGACCATTTCATGAAAACATAAACAATGTTTAAGTATATAGAATTATACTGTTGTAGGGACGGACAAGGCAAGGCACCTAAGATAGCACCAAAGACACGGAAACAGTCTTTTTTGGTTTCAACCAGATTCAGAGGGCATTGCTTCTGTTGTAATCAATTAATCCCCTGAAACCCAAGTTACGTAGTTTCAGAATTTTGTACCCAACACGTAAGGGAAGGGGCTCAGAAGTTCACAGTCTGCAGAAGTTCACAAAAAGCAGTTTTTGTTTCTCTTTTTTCCTCAGTTTGGGCAAGTTAACTTTTCAAGGACACCTGGGTGTGGGTGTCTTCCCTTTCTTTTTTTCCCCCTTCCAGCTGTTTCCATACAGCCCAGTTTGTAACTTCTTTATCTTAGAAATGTAGCCATCTCTGTGAAGCCCCAGCTCAAGGCCAGAGGACTTTTTTTCAAATATTTTGTGAAAAACTAGTAAGGGTGTGTCTAGATCAGGAGTGCTTAATTTTTTAGCCAGTTGCCAAGGAGACCAGGGCAACACAAAAATAGGAAGTTTATCTACAGTGAACTCTTTTATAGGGACTCTTTTGCTGAAAGTCCTAAATCAGCCATGGTGAAGACTTCTGGAGAAGGTCAGTTAAGACTTTTCTGTGGGCCTGGTACAGAGGGGGACAATTTGGAAGGCAGAAATAAGAGCAGCTCTGTGGATCTGAGAATGAGGAAGGAGAGATGTAAAAGAATATTGGGAGAGGGCTTTGGGATCTTAATAGCAACAAAAACTTGAGCAGTAGAACAGATAGAACAGAGGGGGAGACGGGAGTGAGATTCCAAAAAGCCTGTGAGGGACTTTAAATTTTTAGTAACCTGTTTTTAGTGATGACAAAGCAACATTAAAGGCCATTTTCATTACATCTTGTATTAGGGTCTGAGGATTCTTCTCAGCGGGTTTCAGCTTTGCATTAGGTGGTAAGAGGACTGGGTGGGACCCGGTGCGGGCACTGACAGGAGAGGAGAGGAGTGAGTGAATGGAGTGGTACCTCAGTACCTGCAACCTCAGCAAGGGAGCAATGGTCTGAGAACCAGTCGAGATTTGGGTTTTTGATCTAGATATTGGAGGGGAGAAATCAAGTTGCTGAGGTGGGAGTGACAGCAGAGAGTCTAGAGCACAAGGCTGAGGGTGAGCATCTATTGGAGAAGCATAGTTCAGGATGTGAGCAAAGGAGAGAGAAGGCCTCCACATAGCGGAATCTCCTTTCACCCTTTTGAGCACTTGCATAAGTTAAAAAGGTCACACAGAATTTGAGGATCTAGAGACCCCTCTGGGGGCCATCGGTTTTGGTTATCTAATTCGTAATATGGCCAATGCTGTGTACAGAATTTTATGAGGAGTTTGGGTTCCATCTGACAGTCCCTGTATGCTCACATCCCCATGACTTACAATAGAAGTCTGCTCTCCCCCCCCACAGCCGTGACTGTTTGTGGCTTTGATAGTCTGCCGGGCAAACATAGTAATCTAGGCTAGCCAACCTGCATCTGGCTCACGTGTCCCTACATCTATAATGTTTGTTTCCATTATCTATGGTACGGAAGGGATTTAATGGAATTTTAGTGGGATCCTGTTAATCAGGGATATCCCAATAGGAAAGACCTATAGCCAGCTGACAAATGACTGGGTGGAGAGATGGCCACCAGGTTCGTAAGGGGGCTGTATTCGAGATAGGCCATACTTCGTGTCCAGTAGGATTTGTGATCAGCCATCGCAGCTTAAGGGGCTGATGAGGGTTAAGACTACTGGTCGTCAAGGGGAGAGTAAATATCTTCCAGGATCTTCTTTACAACCATTTGCGATGTTTCTTTTTTCTTCTTTTTTATTTCTTTTTTTTGTGTGTGTGGGGAAGGCTTCAATACATCCTGAAAATGTATGTTCAAAGACTAGGAGTTATTTAAGTCCATACCTTACTGGCTTAATTTCAGTAAAGTCCACTTCCCAGAATTGTCCTCGTCTGGTTCCTCATAGGTGCTTTCCTGCAGGAAGCTTGGAAGTGTAAGCTTTAACCAATTAATGGACCTGACAGGCTTTTGTTACCCATTCAGTTATTTCCTTTTGCTGTGTGTAGGTTAGTGGAAAACTGTGTTCTTGATCCTTCACGAATGAATGCAGTTTCTTTGAACAAAGGTGAGTGAGTTGATGAACATTTGCTACTGACATAGTTAGAGCCATGATTATAGGAGTAGTTACTGAAGGATTAAAAAATTCCACTTGGGGGCCTTCAGGGTTAAAAGTTATTTTGGCCCAGAGCTTGGTGAGCAGAACTCTGCCCATCAATGGGGCCAGGCATTCTGGGATTACTAGGAAGGAGTGATGGATTTTTCCTTTTCCCTGGTCCATGGTCCTCTTAGTTGTCAAAGCCCGATATTTACTTCTGTTAGACTCTTGAATTAGAGACCTTTTATTCGGTAGAGGGCCCAATGGGCCTTATGGGCTGAGTATATTGCCCCTGAATCTACTTCAAAGTTTATTGTGTTCCCCTCCATTTCAAAAGTTACCTTGAGGTCAGGGAGAGGATCTGAGCCCGGACTTTCTTAGTATTCCTCCAGAGTCAGAATATCTGGCTGGCATGGCTGTCTCTTTCTAGGGCACTCTTTGGCCCAGTGTCCTTTTTCTTTAGAGTAGGCGCATTGATCTGAGGCCAGGGGTGGCCTCTAGTGTGTGCCCAGGTATCCCTTCCTGTCTCTCTGTTTCTTAGTTTCTGGCCTATTTGTTGTTGTGACCAGGACCTTAGTCAATGCCTTAGTCTGTCTTTTGTTTCTTTTATTTTCACTCAGCTCCCTTCTCTTCCTCAGTCTCTCTCTTAAAGTATACCTTCTCGGGTTCTCTGACTAAATCCCTCAAAGTCATATCTTGTAATCCATCTAAGCATTGTAACTTTCTTTTAATATCCAGGGCAGCTTTCCCAATAAAGGCCATTGTGACAGATGCCTTTTGATCCTCTGCCTGAGGATCGAAAGGAGTATGTCTCTTATATGCCTACATAATTATCTCTAGGAACATACAGGGAGATTCATCAGGCCCTTAAATAATCTCTCTTACCTTGGCCAAATTAGTTGGTCACCTAGCGGCCACTAAGATACCCACTATTAGAGCCCGGCGATAAGTGGACAGATGCTCCCTACCTTCAAAGGTGTTGGGGTCCCAGTTGGGTCGTTTCAAGAGAAAGCCGGCTTTGAATATGTTGGGAAGTTGTGTCGGTCACGCATTTGGTCCGAGGATACTTTTTTCTAGCCTCCAGGAGGATTCTCTTTTGTTCCTCTGTCATGAAGAGAGTGCCTAGGAGTTGTTGGCAGTCATCCCAAGTAGGTTGGTGTGAAAACATCAATGACTTCACCAGACCTGAGAGCCAGGTTGGGTCCTCGGTAAAAGGGGGATTGTTATTTTTCCATTTATATAGGTCTGAAGAGGAGAAGGCCAATACTGGTAGGCTTCCATTTTTTTCCCCATGGCCATCGTCAATCATTGGCCCTTAGGGATGGAGGGAAGCAACACGGGAGTTCCAGGGTTTTCAATCATTTGCCACCAGCGAGTTCCTTTAGCAAGTCCAGCTTCCTCCAGGGGAGGAGGGGCTGTGTGTGATGCAGGGGAGTTATCTGGAGGGCCCTGGGCTGGCTTAGCGTCCTCTAATTGCAGAGAGGCTGAGTCAGCAGCTGGAGAATCACTTAGAGGGTGTTGGGGGTTGTGGGACAAGGGTAGAAGATAAGGAAGGGGAGGAGAGTCCAGTAGAGTCAAATCTTGTGACTCAGGGAGAACAGAGGGTGGAGGAGGAGGAGGAGCAGAGGGGTTGAGAGATCGTGGGGGAAGAAGTAGGAACGGGGACACAGCAAGGAAAGGCTTCACCCACGGAAGAGGAGATTTGCAGAGGTCCTGCCAAGTTAAGGTATATTCCTGTTTATCAGTATGGCTATGTGGCCCTGGCTGTAAGACAATATCTCTGTCTTTTTAAATTAGTGTTAAGTAGAAAGATCCTTCTAGGGGCCATCCGAATCCAAAGGTGGGCCATTCTGAGGCACACAGAGTCTGCCAGGTCCAGCGTTTTCCTGAAAAAGAAACATTCTGAGCCCTTAAGCGGACTTTGGTCCATAGATCAAGGGTCAGGGACAGAAGCATTGAAGTGATCTGTCCCATAATGAAAGATACACAAACAGTAAAAGCAACGACACAGGACACAGACAAGAGAAAACAATAAAGACAGGCAATGGACGTCCAACACTGAGACCAAGACTGAGCAGGCGGCAAAACCCGATGGGCTGGCAATACCGAATATGAAACAAAGTATCACTGAGTCAAGGGGACTATTATTCCTCGATTCCCGAGTCCTCTGTGGCCTCCCCCAGGGACTTGGCTTGTGGCTCTGTGACACGTCTGCCAGCCACCATCAAAGAGAGCTCACACACTTCATCGACAGCCATTTTGCCAAGCCCTAACCTGAAACCTGAAACCAGAAAGAGGCGCCTTACTTACCCTGAGAGTAGCCCATTGGGGTCTCTCGTTCACCGCTGCTGGATTTCGGTGGAACCTCCATATATAAAGATCGGAAGAGCATTGGGGGAAGAGACCACTAAGAGACTCTCTCATGCAAAAACAAAGGGTTTATTGGGGGTCCAGCATGCTGGGGCTCAGAGCTCATTTGAATAGAGCAGAGAACCCTGAGAACAGCTTAAGCAGAGCTTATATACTTTCCTTGAAGAGGGCAGGGAGGAAAGTTTATTGATGGGCCTGGGCGGGTGAGCAGTTTGCGTGCAACTGGGTGAGGGAGTACATTCTGAAGTTTGGCTGTTGGGGACAGCACATTCTGGGAAAAAGTTTAGAAAACACTTCTCAAGATTTCAACAGTGTTTTATTAAGCATACAGAAAAACAGGAAGTGACAAGAATCTATTTTATTAACATTTCACTACCGACTATACTTTGCCAGATTTCCTAAAGTCTCTATTGATATCTGCATTCCTACATATTTTCCCCAGTTCATCATTGTGATTAATTCTTCACATGTGCTGACATTTACATTCACTCAATACCCGAAACCCTATAGCTAAAGAACTTTTGGTCCAAATCCTATACTCACTCTCCTTTATAAACATACCGACTATCTTCCTAATACTCCTGACTATCCATTTTGACTGGAAGTTCTCTTTGAAAATCAATCATCCAAGTTACAAGGTCCTATGCTTAATACCGCAATCAAGGGCCCAATGCCCTTCTGGGCTTCAAATCTTACCTAGATTTCTGTTTTCAGATTCCTATATTTTACCTATATATTCTTGAAAATATCGCAGATTCCCAATACCATTATTCATCCAGCAGAATGATTTCTATTCCAAATCAAACCTGTTATTAACCCTAACCATACACTGTTCCTTCAATCTAACTTTAGAGAAGAGCAAGGACAGAGTTGGTCTTAAAATACAGGAATGTAGGGGATCTTCCAACTGCTGAGAAACTCAAAGGTCTATGCGCAAATGATCCCTAGAGAAGTTGTAGGCACCTATGAAGGAACTGAGAGAGCAAAAGTCATCTTTCATTGCAAACAACCTGGTCAGCATGAAGGGATGTGTCTGAATCAGCCTCTCTCTTCTTTATGTAGAGAAGAAGGACCAAACGAGGCCTCTGTGGAGAGCTGTTCCTGGTTACCAATGTTAGATATACCATTCTAACTTGTGAAAGTGTCAAAGGAATTAGGGACAGCCTCCATTTCATGGGACCTTTGGAAGCAAATGTTAGGACAACGTGCTTGCCAAGGCATTGACCTCATTCAGTTCCTGAAGGAAGTGACCTCACCTCACATTCTTGGTGATGGAACTCTCTGAACTTGGGATACAGGCATCCAGGCACACAAATCTAGTCCCAGGCCCAGTCCCAGTGGTCTCACTTCTTTTGATTTACCAAAGACAGAGTCAGTCTTTCTTGGTATCTACTGATGTGAGGATGGCCAAATGCCAGGAAAGCTCTGAAGAGTGGCCTTTCCTGAGTAAGCAGGAAGTGGCTCACCGCTGTCTCCTGACAACTTCACAGAGTTGGCCAAGGAAACCAGATCTGAGACAGAACAGGCCATTTGATGGGAACATAGTACGGCCCACCAGTCAGAGGTCACACCCGATAGTCAGAGACCTACTTTGGGAAAGGAGGTGACTTTGTGGGTGTGAGTGTGTGTTTGTGATTTTGTCTCATGTTTTGAGAATAGGTAGGAAAGGCAGTTTGTTTGGTTTGGAGTGGACGATTTCTAACAAGTGATTTGACAAGGCGAGTGTTTTTAAGTCTGTGTATCCCACTGTTTCCATGGTTGTAGACATTAGAAAAGAGAATGCATCAAAGGATGTGTCCAGGCTAGTAGAAAGCTTACCAGAATTCTTTCTGCCCAATGTATGAAAGGAATGCGGCTTGCCTTATGGATGGGTAACACCTGCTATCTTCCTAAGTTCCTGTTTTCTTCCTGAATTCTGGCCACTCTCCAGAATAGGCTCATGATTTTGTGACCAAGATAAGTACCGCCTCTAAGCTCTGTGACATGGCCATGTACTGGATAGCTGAAGGGAATGGTGAGCATCTCAGAAAATTCAGATATCAGTGTGACCAGGAAAGTCTCAGTGGAGAAACACTGCTTTGGGCCATTTGCTAACCTATTGTTCTGTTCCCCTGAATGTCAGGAAGGTCTTTGCCTCAGGCCACCCCTTTGTGAAGCCTAAAGAAAACAGTTTTCAAATGGAAATGAATGGGCATCACCTGTGGCTCTTTGCTTAATTGCTTTGGAAAGGGATGTGTCTGAATCAGCCTCTTGGCCCTGTGTGAGGTTGTGGCTTAGATTCTCAGCACCTGGTGGATGTAAAGAGAGATCCCATGTGTGCATCCAAAACCAATACGGCCAAAAAGCAGTCCTTGTGGATGAAGTCTGTCGCCTTCCTCTTTAAAGTTCTTGAACTCCATCAAGTGAGAATAGGGATCCTTTGGGTCAAATGGGTTCTTCAAAGACCTGCAGAGGTGCTTGTGATTTCTCATGACTGCAAATCACATAAAAATATATACCTGACACTCAGTTTTCCACAAATTGGAGAAGCATAGAAGTATTAACGTCTAGCATATTTGATCACTCCTGTTTCACATGAAGGGTGTCCAGACCACCCTGAATTTACGCCAATGAGGGGCAAGGGAGTTATTTTGGACACTCTCTTGGACTCCGCCACTCATGGAAACCTTCCGCCAGAGGTTGTGATTAGTGTCTATATGGAGAAGATGAGGGCCATATGGGAGGGTTTTGGTTTTAAATTTGGTCATTTGTGTCCAGTATGAAGACATGACCTGGACCACCTGGGCTTGAACTCTGGTGTGATTCCCCTTAGAGACTGAATTCAGAGAAGTATTGCCATGAATTTTGTTGGGATTTTAGGAGTCCACCCATGAGAATCACCCTTGGAAACTGAGATCTAGGCCCAGGTGGGCTTTCCACAGAGCCCTGGGTATCTCAGCCAGGATATCACATGATTTAATTCTGAAAGACTTGGCAGCCATAGTTGAGAGTCACAACACCCATGGACGTCACATTGTAGACCTCAATGGGCCTGGCTTCATGTGACATTTTGGCCACTCTTTGGGAAGCCTTGCCTGTGAGAGTTCTACAGAGCATTCATTGAAATGAGCTTCCTCACCATTTAATGGTTCCTGAATGAATTGAAACCCACAGTGCCTGCAACGTCATCCTTGAAAAATGCCTAGATAAATACCATGAAATTTTTGAAATTCCCATGACCAGGTGGCACTGGAGAAACTTTGGATGTCCTGTTGCTGATCGTAAATATGCAAGACAGTGCCTTGATTGAGTGGGTTTCATGAAAATGGTGTAGAACAGAGATGCCAGTATGTTGGAACCTGCTGAGTAGTGGGCCTAGAGCAGTGGTAGGCAGATGTGTGATAAAAAATTTGTGGTGGGGCCATGTGGATCTGCCATTGGCTTCCAAATGGCTTGTGACTGACATGGTGCAGCCAGCAGACCCTTCCATGTAAAGGCTTCTTGTTATATGGAGATGTTTCCGGGCAATGTTCAGAATCAGGTTGCTATAGACATGTGGCCAAGCTATGTGGGATAGAAGCCTGGTTGGTGCATTCTCCTGCAGACCCTGACCAACCACACATGAAAGAATTGCCTCCAGAACTGTGTCCCAGTTGAACTTCTTTTATTTCATGAAGCAAATGCCAAAGTCCCAGTGCAGCAGCAAGAAACACCACGAAAAGTGGAGGATGACCAAATGGCTTCCCAGTCCACATGGGAATACCCTTAGCCCCCAGTGGCCACAGTTTACTTACAAAGAGAGAATTCAGCACTGCTGCCTCATGTTCATTGGAAAATAAGAAATCATGTCCTCCAGGTCACATAGATGCAGACACAGCTTTGATGGTCTCACTAGAAAGAAGCTAAAGCTCCTTACAAAAACATATATTTCAAGTGCCCAAACTCAGAGGCAGTTTCTCAAGAAGTATTTAGGCCAGCAGAGCTCCATATATATGGAGTTTTTATCCTGTCCCATACTAGGAAAACTCCTCTACCACTTCCAAGGTTGTAAACTCCTGAGCATATTATTCACAGATTTTATTACTCTACTCCTCTAATTGTGTCTTACTTTGGGGGAAGGAAATGTCAAGGAATTGTTCTGGATGAGAGTGGGAAGATTTTGTTTAGCACATATTTGCATACACATTGGTTTCATTTTTCTATTTTACATTTGATATACTGAATCCCTGACACTAACACATACCCTACTAGATTCTGAATACTAATCCTAATATGATGGAGAAAAATAACCGAAACAGAATAGAAATACAAGCAGTTCAGAGGAGGCACGTTGTATACTTGGACTTGCCTTTTGCATTATATAGGGTAGGAGTTATAAATCTAGTAAATTTTTTGTTGAAATTGTTTTCCATGTGCTTTTACAGTTAACAAATATGTGAATTCCTGTCTCCCTTTCTCTGTATTCTATTCAGCACATGTATTTTTATATGCACATTTAGAATCCTACCTGGTATCACACGTACATTCTTGTGAGTTACATAACTTGGCAGATACAAAGTGTGAGAAGAGATCACTCCTCTTAACGCTGTTTGAACTGAAAATTCAAACTATGGGTGAGCTTCCTAGTTGAAAAAAGTTATACATAAATCCATATCCAGTAAAATGAATATTTTTGGATCTGTGGATGATATGTATTTCACGGTGTAATTTGATTGGCATATATATTGCTAATTTTTAAAATCTGTGTGTGGTTATATATATATATATATATATATATATATATATATATATATATATTCTCTCCAGATATTTCAAAATATTTAATATATGTGTCTTATTATACACTCCCTAAATTCATTCATGAATATGTATGTGGATTTATAAAAAACTTTTCACAAGATTATTCTCAGAAATATTCATTCACCTGATATACGTATTTTTTTCCTAGTATTGAAAACTAACTTCAGTGAATGGTGCATATGAATCCTAATATTTCTACAGTAACTGATCCAGTTTCACATCAATGCAAGTAGATTCCTATGGGACATGATAAGTATTTTGAAGGTCATTTTTATTTCAACACTGGTACATTACTATTTCTTCAGTTTATGCACATTATAGGATATATATTTCATCCACAAGTTCACAAATTTATAGGCATATATTTCACTTTCAATCACTTTCTGCTTCAGAAAACACGTGTTCCGCCATGTTTCAAACTGGTCTTTTCATGAGACTTCTTTCAAAACACATTATTTTTGATTTCCATAATCACTTTTGAAGCAAAACTCACACACTCTTCATGATAAACCATAAGCCTAGGATTACAATTAGATGTATAACTAGTTGTTATGAATGATTCTATATCAATATATGATTTCTTGAGAGGCAAGATGGCCGCAAAGGGAGTGCAGTAACTCCGTGTACTGCGTCACTGTGAGGGAAAATGACGAGTTAGAACGGCTAAAAGCTATCTTGTTAGGAATTTCCAGCAAAATTGGGGTGCTCCAAAACCTAGTGGAAGGATTTTCATCGCACGAGGATCAGCTTCAGGGGCTCAAATGCGAGCGATCTGTCCGTCTGTATGGAGCGCTGCTTGTTCGGCAGATCACCCCATGGCTGGAGTCTGCGGCGCGCGCTGGGAAATGACAGGCTGGTGGCGCAGAGATACAGCAATGCTGATTCTGTGGGCTCCTGCCAGCTAGGCATTTGCTGAGCTCGGAGCTGAATTCTGGGTTGGAGACAGGGAAAGGAAACGGTCCAGGTTGGTTCTCCACACCGGTCAGACCACGGAGGAAGCCAGCGGTCACCATCTTGGAGAGCTGACGTCACCATCCTTGTTTTCGACTGATTGCAGCTCTTTCAGCTATAGAACAGGTAATTTCAGGCTGACAGTTGTCTGCATCTCGCAGACAAATTGCTCAGACTTAGTGCTAAATAACCCGCGGAAACTGCTTCTTGGAGCCTGCTCCTATCAGAACACGCACCGAGCCCGGAGTGTCGGAGTTCCGGCTCCCGGAGCTGCTCTGGCCCAGGGCTATAGAACCCGCTGAAACTGGTTCTTGGAGCCTGCTCCTGTCGGAGCATGCACCAAGTCCGGAGAGGCCGAATTCTGGCTCCCGGAACTGTTTTGGCCCGGTGATAAAGAACCCGCGGAAACTGTTTCTCGGTCCGGGTCCTGCTGAATACTGTGGAGGCCAGAGGGGCCGAACAGAGCCGCCGCCCGGGCCCGTAACAGGTCCAGCGACCTGCCGGCGTGGTAGTCAAGAAAACCCGGAGGCAGCACTGGCACAGGAGCCGGCGGTAGCTGCGCGGCGCGGGTCTCCCAGCTACCGCTCCCACCAGTGCTGACAACTGAGGTCTCTTGCACCGACTCGCCTCGGCGTGGGACTCACGGCTACCGCTCCCACCAGTGCTGACAACTGAGGTCTCTTGCACCAGATACGGGGGCGTGGCTACCAGAAGGTAAGCAAATTGGCTGGGGTTTCTCTGCCCCAAGCTGTACAAACTTAGGGCCTGAGGGAGGCCAACAAGAAGAGTGTGCCCAGGCACTAATGAAACAGCTGCTCCACGCGTGTGCAAGGTAGGCGGAACTGTGAACACCGACAAAACAGGCCCAGTGAACCGCCAGACACATCCCTCCGGTTGGGGGAGGGGCAGAGCCACCGGGCGCCTGCAAGGTAGGCGGACCCGCGACCCACCAGCAGAAAATGCACAGCAATCCACAAAGCGGCATAGCCACCCCCCGAGCCTACAAGGTAGGCAGACCTGTGACCTACCGGCAGGTCATGCCCAAAAACCTGCGGAGGGGCACAGCTGCCCCACGTGCCTGCTAGGTAGGCTGAACCGTGACCACCAACAGAACAGGCCCAGCGGCCGGCCAGACACATCGCCCCGCCCAGGTTGGGGGAGGGGCAGAGCCGCCAGGCGCCTGCAAGTTAGGCATACCTGCGAATCACCAGCAGATCAGGCCCAGCAACCGCGGAGCGGCAGAGCCACCCCCGGGCCTGCAAGGTAGGCACACTTGCCACCCACCGGCAGGTCAGGCCCAACAAACTGCGGAGGGGCACAGCTGCCCCACGAGCCTGCTAGGTAGGCAGAACCCTGACCACCGACAGAACAGGCCCAGAGGCCGGCCAGATACATCGCCCCGCCCCAGTTGGGGGAGGGGCAGAGCAGCCGGGCGCCTGCAAGGTAGGCAGACCTGCGAATCACCAGCAGATCAGGCCCAGAAACTGTGGAGCGGCAGAGCCACCCCCGGGCCTGCAAGATAGGCGCACTTGCCACCCACCGGCAGGTCAGGCCCAAGAAACTGCGGGGGGGCACAGCTGCCCCACGAGCCTGCTAGGTAGGCAGAACGCTGACCACCAACAGAACAGGCTCAGAGGCCGGCCAGACACATTGCCCCACCCCGGTTGGGGGAGGGGCAGAGCCGCCGGGCGCCTGCAAGTTAGGCAGACCTGCATCTCACCAGCATATCAGGCCCAGCAACCCGCGGAGCGGCAGAGACACCCCCAGGCCTGCAAGGTAGGCGCACTTGCCACCCACCGACAGGTCAGGCCCAGCAACTCTCAGAAAGACCCAGCTGCTCCATGCGCGTGCAGGGTAGGCGGAACCGTGACCACCGACAAAAGAGGCCCAGTGGACCGCCAGACACATAGCTCCGGTTGGGGGAGCGGCAGAGGCGCCGGGTGCCTGCAAGGTAGGCGGACCCGCGACCCACCAGCAGAACAGGCACAGCAATCCACAGAGCGGCAGAGCCACCCCCCGAGCCTACAAGGTAGGCAGACCTGCGACCCACCGACAGGTCAGGCCCAAAAAACTGCGGAGGGACACAGCTGCCCCACGTGCCTGCTAGGTAGGCTGAACCATGACCACCAACGGAACAGGCCCAGCGGCCGGCCAGACACATCGCCCCGCCCCGGTTGGGGGAGGGGCAGAGCCGCCGGGCGCCTGCAAGTTAGGCAGACCTGCAACTCACCAGCAGATCAGGCCCAGTGACCCGCGGAGCGGCAGAGCCACCCCTGCGCCTGCAAGGTAGGCAGACTTGCCATCCACCGGCAGGTCAGGCTCAGCAACTCTCAGAGGGACACAGCTGCTCCACGCACGTGCAATGTAGGCGGAACCGTGACCACCGACAAAACAGGCCCAGTGGCCCGCCAGATACATCACCCCGGTTGGGGGAGGGGCAGAGCCGCCACCAGCGCCTTTTAGGTAGACATACCTGCAACCGACAGACAGAACAGGCCTAGTGGCCAGCGGAGGGGCAAAACCGCTGCTCACTCCTGCAAGGTAGGCGGACCTGTGACCACCGAAAGAACAGGCCCATCGAAAGTAGAGGCACAGCGGCCTCCCGGCATGGTAGGCACATTGCCTCAATTGAAGGAGGGGCAGAACCACCGCCAAAGCCTGCAAGGGAGACGATGCAGCTATACAAAAGCAATATAAATATATAGGGGGAAAAATCAATAACACAACAGTTTCACCAAGCAGAAAGAAACGCGATCAGAATGAAAAGACAAGGAAAAAAAGGACCACAAGCAATGCAGGTCAATTCAACTTTAGAAGAGGTAATATCTGCAGCAGATGGAATGTCAGATAAAGAATTCAGGATATACATGCTTCAGATGATCTGGAGTCTCAAGGAAGACATTAGACAGCAAAATCAGACAATGAAAGACCACTTCGACCACTTCGACAATGAATTACATAAACAAATCCAAGAAGCAAAAGATCAATTATTCAGGGAGATAGAGGTTATAAAAAACAAACAAACAGAAATCCTGGAAATTCAGGAAACAATAAACCAACATAAAAACTCAATTGAGAATACTACCAGCAGAGTAGAACACTTAGAAGATAGAACATCAGACAATGAAGACAAAGTATTTCAACTGGAGAAGAACATAGACAGCTCAGCAAAGCTGTTAAGAAACCATGAGCAGAACATTCAAGAAATATGGGATAACATAAAGAGACCAAACTTAAGAGTCATTGGGATACAGGAAGGTATTGAGGTCCAAACCAAAGGAATGAGCAATCTATTCAATGAAATAATACGAGAAAACTTCCCAGACTTGAAGAATGAGACAGAATCCCAAATCCTAGAAGCCTACAGGACGCCAAATGTGCAAAATCATAAGAGATCCACACCTAGACACATTATAATGAAGATGCCCAACATACAGAATAAGGAGAGAATTTTAAAAGCTACAAGAGAAAGGAAGCAGATTACATTTAGGGGTAAACCAATCAGGATAACAGCTGATCTTTTAACACAGACTCTGAAAGCTAGAAGATCCTGTAATAACATATTTCATACACTAAAAGAAAATGGGTTACAACCAAGAATTGTGTATCCCGTGAAATTAAGCTTCAGGATGGAAGATGAAATTAAAACCTTTCATGATAAACAAAAGTTAAAAGAATTTGCAGCTAGAAAACCATCTCTTCAAAACATCCTCGGCAAAATATTACAGGAAGAGGAAATGGAAAATGTCAATGAAAACCAACAGCGGGAGGTAGTACAGTGAAGGGGGGGAATAATCAAAGAGGAAAACAAACCATGTTTAGTAACATAAATAAACCAATATGGCTGGAAGAACACCCATATCTCAATAATAACCCTAAATGTTAATGGCTTAAACTCACCAATTAAGAGACACAGGCTAGTAGAATGGATCACAAAACAAGACCCAACAATATGCTGCCTTCAGGAGACGCATTTGATAGGAAAAGATATACTTAGACTGAAGGTGAAAGGTTGGGAAAAATCATATCACTCATATGGACTTCGGAAACAAGCAGGAGTGTCCATATTCATATCAAATAAAATAGATTTCAAGCCAAAGTTAATCAAAAGGGATGAAGATGGACACTACATACTTCTCAAGGGAACCATACACCAACAAGACATAACAATCATAAATATATATGCCCCAAACAATGGTGCAGCTATGTTCATCAAACAAACACTTCTCAAGTTCAAGAGTCTAATAGACCACCATACAATAATCATGGGAGACTTCAACACACCTCTCTCACCACTGGACAGATCTTCCAAACAAAAGTTGAATAAGGAAACTATAGAGCTCAATAACACAATTAATAACCTAGACTTAATTGACATATATAGAATATACCACCCAACATCAAGCAGTTACACTTTTTTCTCAGCAGCACATGGATCCTTCTCAAAAATAGATCATATATTATGTCACAGGGCAACTCTTAGACAATATAAAGGAGTAGAGATAATACTATGCATCTTAACTGATCATAATGGAATGAAATTGAAAATTAACGATAAAAGAAATAAGGAAAAATCATGCATCACTTGGAGAATGAACAATAGGTTACTGAATGATCAATGGGTTATAGAAGACATCAAGGAGGAAATTAAAAAATTCTTAAAGATAAATGAAAACACAGACACAACATATTGGAATCTATGGGACACATTGAAAGCAGTTCTAAGAGGAAAATTTATTGCTTGGAGTTCATTCCTTAAAAAAAGAAAAAACCAACAAATAAATGATCTAATACTTCAACTCAAAATCCTAGAAAAAGAAGAGAAAAACAACAGCAAAAGAAGTAGAAGACAAGAAATAATTAAAATCAGAGCTGAAATTAATGAAATCGAAACGAAAGAAACAATAGAAAAAATTGACAAAACTAAAAGTTGGTTCTTTGAAAAAATAAAAAAAATCGACAGACCCTTAGCCACGCTAACGAAGAGAAGAAGATAGAGAACTCATATTACCAGCATACGGGATGAAAAAGGCAATATCACAACAGACACTTCAGAAATACAGAAGATTATCAGAAATTATTTTGAATCCTTATACTCCAACAAAATAGAAGATAGTGAAGGCATCGATAAATTTCTTAAGTTATATGATTTGCCCAGATTGAGTCAGGAGGATATTGACAACCTTAACAGACCAATATCAATTGAGGAAATAGAAGATACCATCAAAAGACTACCAACTAAGAAAAGCCCAGGACCGGATGGGTATACAGCAGAGTTTTACAAAACCTTTAAAGAGGAACTAATACCAATACTTTTCAAGCTATTTCAGAAAATAGAAAAAGAGGGAGAACTTCCAAATTCATTCTATGAGGCCAACATCACCCTGATTCCTAAATCAGACAAAGACACTTCAAAGAAAGAAAACTACAGACCAATATCTCTAATGAACCTAGATGCAAAAATCCTCAATAAACTTCTGGCGAACCGGATACAAAAACATATCAAAAAAATTGTGCAACATGATCTGGTAGGATTTATCCCTGGGATGCAAGGTTGGTTCAATATACGGAAATCAATAAATGTTATTCACCACATCAATAGGCTTAAAAATAAGAACCATATGATCATCTCGATAGATGTGGAAAAAGCATTCGACAAAGTAGAGCATCCCTTTATATTCAAAACTCTAGAAAAACTAGGGATAACAGGAACATACCTCAATATTGTAAAAGCAATCTATGCTAAGCCTCAGGCTAGCATCATTCTGAATGGAGAAAAACTGAAGGCATTCCCTCTAAAATCTGGAACAAGACAGGGATGCCCTCTCTCACCACTTCTGTTCAACATAGTTCTCGAATCACTGGCCAGAGCAATTAGACAGACGAAAAAAAATAAAGGCATAAAAATAGAAAAGAAGAACTCAAATTATCACTATTTGCAGATGACATGATTCGATACCTAGCAGACCCAAAAGGGTCTACAAAGAAACTATTAGAGCTAATAAATGAATTCAGCAAAGTGGCAGGCTATAAAATCAACACGCATAAATCAAAGGCATTCCTGTATATCAGCGACAAATCCTCTGAAATGGAAATGAGGACAACCACCCCATTCACAATATCCTCAATAAAAGTAAAATACTTGGGAATCAACCTAACAAAAGAGGTGAAAGACTTATACAATGAAAACTCCAGAACCCTAAAGAAAGAAATAGAAGAAGATCTTAGAAGATGGAAAAATATACCCTGTTCATGGATAGGTAGAAGTAACAACATCAAAATGGCGATAATACCAAAAGTTCTCTATAGGTTTAATCCAATGCCAATCAAAATCCCAACGGCATTTCTTGTAGAAATAGAGAAAGCAATCATGAAATTCATATGGAAAAATAAAAGACCCAGAATAGCAAAAACAATGCTAAGCAGGAAGTGTGAATCAGGCGGGATAGCTATACCAGACTTCAAACTATACTACAGAGCAATAGTAACAAAAACACCATGGTACTGGTAACAAAACCGGCGGGTGGACCAATGGTACAGAATAGAGGACACAGAAGCCAATCCACAAAACTACAACTATCTTATATTCGATAAAGGGGCTAAAAGCATGCAATGGAAGAAGGATAGCATCTTCAACAAATGGTGTTGGGAAAACTGGAAATCCATTTGCAACAAAATGAAACTGAATCCCTTTCTCTCGCCATGCACAAAATTAACTCAAAGTGGATCAAGGAACTTGATATCAAATCAGAGACATGGCATTTGATAGAAGAAAAAGTTGGCTATGATCTACATACTGTGGGGTCGGGCTCCAAATTCCTCAATAGGACACCCATAGCACAACAGTTAATAACTAGAATCAACAAATGGGACTTACTCAAACTAAAAAGTTTTTTCTCAGCAAAAGAAACAATAAGAGAGGTAAATAGGGAGCCTACGTCCTGGGAACAAATCTTTACTCCTCACACTTCAGAAAGAGCCATAATATCCAGAATATACAAAGAACTAAAAAAATTAGACAATGAGATAACGAATAACCCAATCAACAAATGGGCCTAGGACCTGAACAGAAATTTCTCAGAGGAGGACATACAATCAATCAACAAGTATATGAAAAAATGCTCACCATCTCTAGCAGTCAGAGAAATGCAAATCAAAACCACCCTAAGATACCATCTCACTCCAGTAAGACTGGCAGCCATTAGGAAGTCAAACAGCATCAAGTGCTGGCGAGGATGTGGGGAAAAGGGTACTCTTGTACATTGCTGGTGGGACTGCAAATTGGTGCGGCCAATTTGGAAAGCAGTATGGAGATTTCTTGGAAAGCTCGGAATGGAACCACCATTTGATCCAGCTATTCCCCTACTCGGTCTATTCCCTAAAGACCTAAAAAGAGCACACTATAGGGACACTGCTACATCCATGTTCATAGCAGCACAATTCACAATAGCAAGACTGTGGAACCAACCTAGATGCGCTTCAATAGACGAATGGATAAAAAAAATGTGGCATTTATACACAATGGAGTATTACTCTGCATTAAGAAATGACAAAATCATAGAATTTGGAGGGAAATGGATGGCATTAGAGCAGATTATGCTAAGTGAAGCTAGCCAATCCCTTAAAAACAAATGCCAAATGTCTTCTTTGATATAAGGAGAGTAACTAAGAACAGAGTAGGGACGAAGAGCATGAGAAGAAGATTAACATTAAAGAGGGATGAGAGGTGGGAGGGAAAGGGAGAGAGAAGGGAAATTTCATGTAAATGGAAGGAGACCCTTAGGGGTATACAAAATTACATACAAGAGGATGTGAGGGGAAAGGAGGAAAATATAAGGGGGAGAAATGAACTACAGTAGAGGGGGTAGAGAGAGAAGAGGGGAGGGGAGGGGGGAGGGGGGATAGTAGAGGATAGAAAAGGCAGCAGAATACAACAGACACCAGAATGGCAATATGTAAATCAATGGTTCTGCAACTGATGTGATTCTGCAATCTGTATATGGGGTAAAAATGGGAGCTCATATCCCACTTGAATCAAAGTGTGAAATATGATATATCAAGAACTATGTAATGTTTTGAACAACCTACAATAAAAATTAATTAAAAAAATATATGATTTCTTATATATTTTCAGATATCAATTCAATACATTATTTAAAGGGGAACCAGTTATATTATTTATTAACTGTATGATCTATTCATGCATTATCTCTATATTCATAGACACAGGGTACACCTATTTTTACCCTCAATACTAATTTATACGTTTTCAAAATATTCCTCAAAAAATGGTGGAAGAAATACTCATGTCACCTGATCTATATATACATTTTATCACAGTAATATTCTGTACAAAAAAATCAAAGGTCACCCTTAAGTTTGTACCAAAGCCTAAATGGAAAGTGAGCATGGATTACTAAAACCTTCCATGTCCAGGTGGCCTAATGCTCTCAAATGTCAATCTTATTGGTGACTACATTTTTGTTTCTTCCTAAGATTATATATTCAACCTCAAGCCTGTTGAAAATGTCTAATCCTATCACTCACTTTATACTTTGCCTGATTTAGTAATGTCTCTATTTATATCTATTTTCCTACATATTTTCCCCTGTTCATCATTGTGACTGACTCTTCACTTGTGCTGACATTTACATTCACTGTCTACCTGAAACCCTATTGCTTAAGAACTTTTGGTCTAAATCCTATTCTCACTGTTCTTTGTAAACCTACTGACTATCTTCCTAATCCTACCGACTATCCCTTTTTGAGTGGATGTTCTCTTCGACATTCAATCATCCAAGGTACAAGCTCCTATGCCATTGTATATAGATTTATCTGAGGGTCTCCTTTCATTTCCAAGCAATTTCCCTTAAATAATTCAAAGCTAAGTGTACCAATTAAGGGCCCAATGCCCTTCTGGACTTCATATCTTCCATAGATTTCTGTTTTTATACTTATATTTCACCTATATATTCTTGTAAATATCATAGTTTCCCAATACCATTATTCGTCATGCAGAAGGATTCCTAACCCCAAATTGAACATGTTACTAACCCAAAACCATACATTGTTCTCTCAATCGAACTTTACAGAACAGCAGGGACAGGGTTGCTCTTAAAATCCAGGAATGTAGGTCATGTTCCAGCTGTTGAGAACACCAAAGGTCCATGCAGAAATGATCCCTTGAGAAGATGTAGGCAGCTACGAAAGACCTGAGAGAGAAAAGTCATCTTCTATGCCAAACAACCTTGTCAGCATGAAGGGATGTGTATGAATCAGCCTCTCTCTTCTTAATGTAGAGAAGATGGACCAAAACAGTGCTAGGTGAAGAGCTGTTCCCGGGTGCCCATGGTTTATATACCATTCTAACTTGTGAAAGTGTCACAGGAAGTAGGGGCAGCCTCCATCTCATGGGACTCTTGAAAGCAACTGTTAGGACAAAGTGGTTGTCAAGGCAATGACCTCATTCAGTTCCTGAAGAAGTGATCTACCTCACTTCCTTGGTGATGGAACTCTCTTAACTTAGGATCCAGGAAGCCAGGCACCCGGAGCAGTCCAGTCCCAGACCCAGTAGGCTCCCTTGTTTGAATTTACCAAGGAGAGTGTCAGTCTTTCTTGGTACCTACAGATGTGAGGATGGCCAAATACCAGGAGAGCTCTGCATAGGGGCCTTTCCTGAGAAAGTAGGTAGTGGTTCACCGCAGGCTCCTGACAACTTCACAGAGTTGGCCAAGGAGACCAGATCTGAGATAGGACAGGCCATTTTGGGGGAACATAGTATGGCCCACCACTCAGAGAAAACTCCGGATAGTCACAGAGTTACATGGGGGAAGGAGGTGTCTTTGTGGGTGTGGGTGTGATTTTGTGGTTTTGTCTCATGATCTGAGAATAGGTAGGAAAGACGGTTTGTTTGATTTGGAGTGGTCTTCTTCTAGTAAGTCGTTGGACAAGGCAAGTGTTTCTATGTCTGTGTATCCCACTGTGTCCGTGGTTGTAGACATTAGAAAATAGAATGCAACAATTGATATGTCCTGTATAGTAGAAAGATTCCCGGCATTCATCCTGCCCAATTTATGAATGGACTGCAGCTTGCCTTATCCATGGGCAACACCTGCTACCTTCCTAAGTTCCTGTTTCTTCCAGAATTCTCACCACTCTCCAGAATATTCTCATGGTTTTGTGTCCAAAATATGTACCACCTCCAAGCTCTGTGACATTGCCATGTCCTGGATAGCTGAAGGGAATGGCGAACATCTCAGAAAACACAGATATCAGTGTGACCAAGAAAGTCTCAGTTGAGAAACCATGCTTTCGGCCTTTTGCTTATCAATTGTTCTGTTTCCCTGAATGTCAGGAAGGTCTTTGCCTCAGGCCACCCCTTTGTGAAGCCTGAAGAAAACAGTTTTCAAATGAAAATGAATGGGCACCACCTGTGGCTCTTTGCTTAATTGCTTTGGAAAGGGATGTGTCTAAATCAGCCTCTTGGCCCTGTGTGAGGTTGTGGCTTAGATTCTCAGCACCTGATGGATATAAAGAGAGATCCCATGTGTGCATCCAAAACCAAAATGGCCAAAAGAGCAATTATTGTGAATGAAGTCTCTCGCATTCATTTGTAAGGTTCCTGACCACCATCAAGTGAGAATACGGATCCTTTGGGTCAAATGAGTTATGCACAGCCCTGCAGAGGCTAGCCCATAGGTTTTTGGGTTTTCTCATGGCTCCAAATCATATAAAGAATCTATACCTGACAGTCAGTAGGCCTCAAATTGGAGATGCAGAGCAGTATTAACAGCTAGCCTATCTGATCACTCCTGGTTCACCTGATGGGTGTCCAGGCCACCTTGACTTTAGGCAAATGAGGGGCAAGGGAGCTTATTTTTGACACTGTCTTGGGCTGCACCCCTCATGAAAAACTCCAGCCAGAGGTTATGATAAGTGTCTATATGGAAGAAGATGAGGGCCATGTGGGAGTGTTTGGTTTTAATTGTGGTCATTTGTTTGGCGGTTGGAAGAGATAACTGGATCCACCTGGGCTTGAACTCTGGCATGATTCCTCTTAGAGACTGAGTTCTGGAATTTACCTCAAAGAAGTATTGCCATGAAATGTGTTGGGATTTTAGGAGGCCACGCATGAGAAGCCTCCCTTGAAAACTGAGATCGAGTGCCAGGGTGTCTTTCCACAGTGCAGTGAGAATCTCAGCCAGGATATCACATGATTTTATTCTGAAAGACTTGGCAGCCATAGTTGAGAATCTAAACACATATGGAACTCATATTGTAGACCTCAATGATCCTGGCTTCATGTGACCTTTTGGCCACTCTTTGGGAAGCCTTGCCTGTGAGATTTCTCCAGAGTTTTAATTTAAATGAGCTTCCTCACCACATAATGGTTCCTGCATTAATTGAAACGTACAGTGACTCCAACTTCATCCTTCAAAAATGGCTAAATAAATACCATCAAATTTCTGAAATTCCCATGACCAGGTGGCACTGGAGAACCTTTGGATATCCTGTTGCTGATCATGAGTGAAATAATTCCCCACGCAATGACACTTCACTGGGAGAATTCCAATTTTATTGCTCAAAGCTGTGTGCTTATATAGAACTAAGGGGGAGATGGTAGGGCTTAGATAAATGGCAGCAACCCGTTTATTGGCAAGTTCTTTCAGATATCAGCTCCAGAGCCCAGGAATTAGTTCTCATTGGGGCTAAGGTTCCCCACACGTGAGATTTGAAATTGGCGCTGACGTGAGAGTTCACAAGGGTGGGAACTTTTTGCGCCACTGAAGAAATGAAGAAGGTAGGAAGAAGAAGTCCTTAGGCGCCATGTTGAGGTTTTTCTCTGGGGTATGGCTGCCATTTATTCTTTTCCCAACATTCCACCCTTTTTGTTTTCTTAGGAAGTGGGGCGTCATTTGTCAGATCCGGCTGCTTCCTGCTGTGTGGGGGTGGTGTGGGGCCTAGAAAGAGAAGTGGAGGAATGCTCATGGAGCAGGTTTGGGATTATCATGGCAGCCAGAAATAAAACCCAGTGGCTATAGACAGCTATTTTCGTAGGGGTGAAGTCAATGAATGTTCCCTGAAGCCAAAGATGTCGATGGCATGGAACCAGTCCTGGATGGAAGAGATTGTTGGTATCAGCCACTGGTCCTGTAACAGAGACTCTAGGAAATACTGGAAGCGTTGCCTGGACATGGCGTCACCAGCACCTGAAGAAGATCAGAGCAAATAAAAACAGAATGAAGATAAAAATTAAAGGAAATGTCATTTTTTGGCAGAAGTTCCATGTTGGGGGACTGACATAGAAGAGGCCAAGGGCCATGAGAAATCTTAGAAGGTGGTAAAGACTCATGAATCCAGGATGGCAGATTAAGAGGTTCTCAGAGCTCGTTGTCTCCCGCTGTCTGATACCCATTGCATTCCATCATGCCTGGTAGTGAGCTTCATCACTGAGTTACTGTTCTCTTGGAGATGTTGGGGGTTCATCGGTCATCAGAGGCTGGTAGTGCCTAAGCAAAAGCTGGTTAAAAGTTTGATTAGGAATTTTTTGCAGTTGGGTTTGAAGGCACTTCATTTTGCAGGGCAAGAGAGCACAAAAAGGAGCATCCCAATAAGGGGCCCCAAGATATGTAGTAAGTACATGGCAAGATAGGATTGGAAGAACCCTATGATGGGATTGGAGGAGGTATGTTTGAGAAATTCGGTCGATAATTCCTGCAATTTAACAACATTTTTTTTTTATTAGCCCAGATTCATTAACATAATAGCAAAATTCCTCTCTGAGGAATAGGCATGTAACCCCTTTTTCTGCAGTGAGAAGATCAATTGCCCTTTGGTTCTGTAAAGCCACTTGTGCCAATGATGTAACCTGCCGCTGCAAGGAACCCAGAGACTCAGCCATGGTATTGAGTGTTTCCTGCAGTTTTTGTTGAAGGTCATTGGATGCCCATAGAGCATGACCTATAGCTCCACCAGAGAGTCCGAGACTCGTCACTGAGGTTGTTAAAATGAGGCCTACCAGAACCGGCAGAAAGACTACCTTACGGGTGCGGGAAGGTAGGGCCAACTGTCGGAATTCGGTGGGAGTATACAAAGATAGCTGAGGAACTACAGTAACCAAGAAACAGGTGCCAGAGTCATTGATCGTTGAGGTACTTAAAGACCCATTACACCAGAGGAAATGTTCAGGTTGCCTAAACACAGGGCTCTATGGGGTGTTGTAGCTCAAGGAACAAACGGGTAAAGGATTCATTATTGGCAGGTGGAAACTGATGAAAGGAAATAAAGTATTGGTGGAATAACTTTCCCACAGTGGGTTACGTGTCACATGTAGGGTTTGTCCTTTTTAGAGAAATTGTAGGGTTTTGCTGGAATATTTTCTGCCGCTAATGGGACTGCTGCTAGAAGTGGACGACTAAGTGAAGCACAGAGAAAGCACTGAGAAGTAGGCAAAGAAAGACGGGTGGAGTTTAATAATCAAAACGTTTGGTGTAGCAAATTGAGCCATGTGGGAGAGGGACCTGAGGGGGTTGAAGGCTCTGAATCCTCTTTGGATGAGCTATGGATACGATCTCGAAGTTTTGATTCTGAGTCCTTAATGTGTTCGACTACCTGGATGGTTGCCTTAGGTTGCGTAATCAGGGTGCGGCCAATAGTCATCCACCCTGTGGGTCTGACTGAGGTTGTCTGAGCATAGACAGCAAACTCAACATAGCCCCAACGTTTGTCCTTGGGGTCAGGTTTATCTAAAGTATACCATCCATTGTTATTGGATGAAGAGCCTTTATGCCACTTTATGTAACTAGAAGTCCACCCTTCAGGGTAACCGAGTGAGTGGTAAGAATAGCTACCACGTTCATCATGGAACCTGCATGACCAATAGGGGCACCCATTATATATCTCAGGCCACCAATGACAATAATCTTTTGTTTGATCAAAAAGGAAGCAAATGAAAGGCCAGTTCCAGCTACCAGGGACGAAGGTCCTTGAAGGTGACAATTTTAGGGAAATAGAGGTGCAGTTGTGGATGAAGCAAGTAGTTGCATCCACTCCGCGGACCGTCTGCATGCCATGTTCTGAGTATCGTTCCCGAAGAGTGAATAAATGCATGGTAGGTGAGGAGGGTAAAGACCAGTCCTGACAGAGCACAGAAAATAAGCAGAGCACAAAAAACAAGCAGTTAGAGAAGACTAGGGTGTTGGGAGAGCTCATTGTGCCTTCTTTAAGAGGAATTGGGCTGCAAGGAAAACCGTGTGAGCCGCAACTTAAATGGGTGAGATGGGTGTGGAGAGCAGGAGTAAAGGGGAGGTTCAGGAGGTGATTCTTGGAGTTCCTCTGGGGTGGCCCTGTCGTCAGCATGTGGGGCCTCCTGGTGATGTGGCTTCAACCTAGACATGTGATTCCAGGGAGTGAGACGGTTGTCTGGTAAGGAGAGTTTGGCGGCGGTGGGGGTACAGAGAATGACAGGATGGGGCCTTCCCATTTTGGGGCAAGAGTCCCTTTCTCCTCTGGGGTATTATAATTGACTAGACTAACAGGTGTTAAGGGAGGAGTTTTTGGAGAGGAGACTGGGTCCGGAAGAAGCCAGTCCTGATATTTCCAGAGTTCCGAGCGGAGATGGAGCAAGAGAGGCAAAGACAAATCTCGGGTGAGAGGTCCTTGTGAAATGACCAACGCAGGGGTTATAAGATGTCTTTCATACATTATCTCAAAAGGAGACAGTAAAGATGGTTTCTTAGGGAGAGCTCTGATTCGAAGCAAAGCCAAGGGAAGGAGTTTGACCCAGTCTATGTTTAATTCCATTGTCAATTTGGTAAGGACTTCCTTTAGAGTACGATTTACCCTTTCCACATTCCCTGAAGCCTGGGGGAAATATGGACAGTTGAAATGCCACTTGAAGGAGAGGGCTTGAGAGACCTTTTGTGTGATCCTAGAAGTAAACTCAGGGCCATTGTCATATTGTAGGGAAGTGGGCATACCAAACCTGGGGATGATGTCTGTCAGTAAGATTGAAGCTAAAGTGGAAGCCTTTTTATTGGAAGTGGGAAATGCCTCAACCAAACCAGAGAAAGTGTCCACAAAGACAAGGAGGTCTTTAGTGTGCCATACTGTGGGCATGTTGGTGAAGTCTACCTGCCAGTCAGCAGAGGGAATGTGTCCCCGGGCTTGTTGGGAAGGGAAACGTTTGGGCCTTAAAGGAGTATGAGTGTTGGTCCGCTGACAGATCTGACAATTAGAGGCTATATTCTGTAGCATGGCTTGTCAGAGGGAGTGAGGAAGAAGAAACTCTGTAAAAAGAGGGTCAAAGACTGAGAATTGGAAAGGAATAGAGTATGAAGGAACTTGAAAAGATGCTTGTTCTTACTGAAAGAAGTAGGGGCTTCAGATGAGCTGTCTAAAGTGGCCATTATATGTCCACCATGGGGGCCATGATTGGAAGTGGTAGCAGCCATTCGTGCCACCTGGTCAGCTTTGGCATTGCCCTCAGTGATAAGAGAGCCGTCCTTCTGATGGGACCTACAATGGACATCTCCCAACTGGGTGGGTAAGTGGGAGGCCTCTATCAGATTGGTTATAAGAGCTGAATTAGTGATCGCATTACCTTTGGTGGTAAGTAGGCCTCGCTTCTTTCAAATTGCAGCATGGGATAATAAGATATGGAAGACATATTTTGAATCATTTTAGAGGGTGAGGGATTTGCCTTGTGCTAGAAGGCAGGCACGAGTGGATGCTATAAAATCAGCCTGCTGGTCTGTAGTTCCTGAAGGCAAAACTTTGGCCTCTATAATCTCAGTGGCTGAAAATACAGCGTATCCAGAGTAATGAGTTCCATTCTGCCTAAAGGAACTGCTGTCAGTAAACCAGATAAGGTCAGGCTTGGTGAGTGGTCTCTCATAAATGGAAGAATGACAGGGGAGGAAATCATCTAAGTTTTCCAAGCAATTTTGAGTTGGTGTGTGAGACATGGGAGTTATTGGGAGCAGTGAGGCAGGGTTCAGTGCAGAGCAGGGGAGGAAAATAATATTAGGGTTTTCCAGAAAGGAAGTGAGGAGCGACAGAACTCTGGATGTAGGGAGGGTTTGAAGACCCTTTTAAGGTAAAAGATCTTTCAAGTGATGTGGGGAGTAGATAGTTCAAGGGGCCCCAAAAGTCAGATTAGAGGCTTCTTTGTGTAAAATTTGTCCAGTAGCCAGAGCTCTTAAGCAAGGGGCCCACCCACGGATGGAAAATAAGAAACCATGTCCTCCAGGTCACATAGATGCAGACCCAGGTTGATGATTTCACTAGAAAGGAAGCTAAAGCACGTGACAACAACATATATTTCAAGTGCCCAACCTCACAGGCAGTATCTCAAGAAGTCTCTAGGACAACAGACCTCCATGTTTTTGAAGTGTTTACCCTGTCCCTTACTTTTGGAAACTCCTCTAACACTTCCAAGGTTGTGAACTTCTGATCGCATTCCATTCCAGATATGTATTCATGGATTTTCTAACTCTTCTCCTCTAATTGTGTCTTACATGGGGTGAAGGTGTTGTCAAGGTATTGTTCTGGATGAGAGTGGGAAGATTTTTGTGTAGCACATATTTACATACACATTGGATTCATTTTCCAATTTTCCATTCGAAATACTGAATCCCTGTCAGTAACCCATACCCTAATAGACTCTGACTACTAATCCTAATATGATGGAGACAAATAACCCAAACATAATATTAATACAAGCAGTTCAGAGGAGGCATGGTGTATAGTTGGTCTTGCCTTTTGCATGATATAGTGTAGGAGTTATAAATCTTGTCAATTGTTTGTTGAAATAGTACTCCATGTGTTTTTAAAGTTAACACATATGTGAATTTCTGTCTCCTTTTTTCTGTAGCCAATTCAGCACATGTATTTTTATATGCACATATAAAATCATACCTGGTATCACACGTACATTTTTGTGAGGTGGCTAACTTGGCAGAAACAAAGTATGAGAAGAGATCACCCCTCCTAAACGCTTTTGGAACTGAAAATTCAAACTATGAGTGAGATTTTTAGTTGAAAAACATTATACATAAATCCATGTTCAGTAAAATTAATATTTTTGGATTGGTGGATGATATATATTTCACGATGAATTTTGATTGGCATATATATTGCTACTTTCTAATGTTTCTCTGTGAGATATATATATATATATATATTCTCTAGATTTTTCCAAATATAAAATATATGTGTCCTATTATACACTCCCTAAATAATTCACTCATGCTCATGTATGTGGTTTTATAATCAAATTTTCATACGATTATTTTCAGAAATATTCATCCACCTGAAATACATATTTGTTTTCTAGTACTGAAAACTCACTTCACTGAATGGTGCAAACAAATCCTTATATTTCTACTGTAACTGACCCAATTTAACATCAATGCAAGTAGATTCCAAAGGGGCATGATGTGTATTTTGACGTTCATTTTTATTTAACACTGGTACATTACTATTTCTTCAGTTTTTGTACATCATAGTATATACATTTCATCCACAAGTTCACAAATTTAAAGACATTTGAAACACATTCAATCACTTCCTGCTTCAGTACACATGTATTCCTCCTTGCTTTTGACTGGTTATTTATTGAGACTTCTTTCCAAACACATTATTTTCGATTTCCATAATCAATTTTGAAGCAAAACTCACACACACTTTATGATAAACCACAACCCTAATATTACCATTAGATGTATAACTGGTTGGAATGAATGTATGTATGTCAACATGACATTTCCTGTGTATTTTCAGATATCAATTTATTCCAATTTCTAAAGCTGGAATCTGTTATATTATATATTCACACATGGTAAACCTATTTGTGCCCCCAATACTAATTTATATCTCTTCTAAATATTGCTCCCAGAAATGGTGCAAGAAAGACTCATGTCACCTGATCTACATATACATTTTATCACAGTAATATTCTGGCCACAAAATGCAAAGTCACACTTACAATTGTACCAAAGCCTAAATGGAATGTGAGTATGGATTATGAAAATCACCCATGTCCATGTTGCCTAATGCTCTCAAATGTCAATCCTATTGGTGACTACATATTTGTTTCTTCCTAAGATTATGTATTCAACCTCAAGCCTGTTGAAAATGTCTAATCCTATCAATCACTTCATCATTTGCCTGATTTCCTAATGTCTCTAATGATATCTGCTTTCCTACATATTTTCCCCAGTTCATCATTGTGACTGACTCTTCAAATGTGCTGACATTTACATTTTCTGTCTACCTGAAACCCTATTGCTAAGGAAGTTTTTGTCCAAATCCTATACTGACTCTTTTTTCTAATCCTATCAAGTATCTTCCTAATCCTACCAACTATCCTTTTTTGACTGGATGTTCTCTTCAACATTCAATTATCCAAGGTACAAGGTCCTATGCCATTATGTATAGATTTATCTGAGACACATGTGCACAACATAATTCAGAGTAAAGTATCCCAATCAAGGATCCAATGCCCTTTTGGGCTTCAAATCTTACCTAGATTTGTGTTTTCATACATATATTTCACCTCTATATATCCTTATAAATATTGCAGGTTCCCAATACCATTATTCATGCAGCAGAATGATTCCTAACCCAAATCAATCATGTTATTAATCCTAACCATACTTTGTTTCCTCAACCTAACTTTACAGAAAAGCAAGGACAAAGTTGTTCTTATATAGAAATGTAAGAGATCTTCCACCTGCTGAGAACCTCAAAGGTCCATGCAGAAGTGAACCCTGGGGAAGATATAGAAAGCTATGAAGGACCTGAGAGAGCGAAAGTCATCTTTCATGACAAAAAAAAAAAAAAAAAACAGGTCAGGATGAAGGGGTGTGTCTGAAGCAGTCTCTCTCTTCTTAATGTAGAGAAGATGGACCAAACCAGGCTTGTGTGGAGAGCTGTTTACGGGTGCCTATGTTTGATATACCATTCTTACTTGTGAAAGTGTCACAGGAAGTAGGGGCAGCCTCCATCTATTGGGACACTTGGAAGCAACTGTTAGGACAAAGATGTTGCCAAGGCAGTGACCTCATTCAGTTCCTGAAGGAAGTGACCTATATAACTTTCTTGGTGATGGAACTCTCTGAACTTGGGATCCAGGAAGCCAGGTACCCAGAGTCATTCCCAGTCCCAGTCCCAGTGGCCACACATGTTTGGATTTACCAAGGACAGAATCGGTCTTTCTGTGTAACTACTGATGTGAGGATAGCCAAATTCCAGGAGAGCTCTGAAGAGGGGCCTTTCCTGAGAAAGCAGGTAGTGTCTCACTACTGGCACCTGACAACTTCACAGTGTTGGCCAAGGAGACCAGATGTGACATAGGACAGCCCATTTCGGGGAAACATAGTATGTCCCATCAGTCAGAGGACACTCCGGATAGTCACAGACCTACTTGGGGGAAGGAGTTGACTTTGTGGGTGTGCGTGTGAGTTTGTGGTTTTGTCTCATGATCTTAGAATATATAGGAAAGTCGGTTTGTTTGATTTGGAGTGGACTGTTTCTAGTAAGTCTTTTGACAATGCGAGTGTTTCTATGTCTGTTTATCCCACTGTGTCCGTGGTTGTAGACATTAGAAAAGAGAATGCATCAATGGATGTGTCCTGTCTAGTAGAAAACTTCACAGCATTCATCCTGCCCAATTTATGAATGGACTGTGGCTTTCCTAATGGATGGGCAACAACTACTATCTTCCTAAGTTCCTGTATGTCTTCTTGAATTCTGGCCACTCTCCAGAATAGGTTCAGGGTTTTGTGTCCACGATATGTACCACCTCCAAGCTCTGTGACATGGCCATGTACTGGATAGCTGAAGGGAATGGGATCATCTCAGAAAACTCAGATATCATTCCAGAAACCCTGCAATGGGCCATTTGCTTATCTATTGTTCTGTTGCCCTGAATGTCAGAAAGGTCTTTGCCTCAGGCCACTCCTTTGTGAAGCCTGAAGGAAACGGTTTTCAAGGGGAATTAATGGGCATCATCTGTTGCTCTTTGCTTAATTGCTTTGGAAAGGAATGTGTCTGCATCAGACTCTTGGCCATGTGTGAGGCTGTTGCATAGATTCTCAGCACCTGATGGATCTAAAGAAAGTTCCCACGTGTGCTTTCCAAAACCAAAATGGCCAAAAAAGCAGTCATTGTGGACGAAGTCTCTCGCCTTCCTCTGTAACGTTCCTAACCTCCATCAAGTGAAAATAGGGATCCTTTGTGTCAAATGAGTTCTCAAAACACTGCAGATGATAGCCCATATGTGCTTGGGTTTTCTCATGATTACAATTCACATAAAGAGTCTATACCCGAGAGTCAGTAGGCCTCAAATTGGAGAAGCAGATCAGTATTTATGGCAGGCTTATTTGATCACTCCTGGTTCTCAGGAAGGGTATCCAGGCAACCCTGACTTTAGGCAAATTATGGGCAAGGGAGTTTATTTTGTACACTGTCTTGGGCTGAGCCCCTCATGGAAACCTCCAGCCACAGGTTATGATGAGTGTCTATATGGAAGAAGATGAGGGCCTTGTGGGAGTGTTTTGGTTTTAATTGTGATCATTTGTGTAGTGCTTGGAAGTGATGACAGGGTCTACCTGGGCTTGAACTCTGGTGTGATTCCCCTTAGAGTCTGAGTTCTGGAACTGATCTCAGAGAAATATTGCCATGAACTGTGTTCAGATTTTAGGAGGCCACACATTGGATTTCCCCTTGGAAACTGAGATCAAAAAAGAAGGGTGACTTTCCACAGAGCCTTGGAATCTCAGCTAAGATATCACATGATTTTATTCTGAAAGATGTGGCAGCCATAGTTGACAGTCAGAACACCCATGGACGTCACATTGAAGACCTCAATGGGCCTGGCTTCATGTGACCTTTTGACCACTCTATGGGATGACTTGCCTGTGAGATTTCTCCAGAGATTTCATTGAAATGAGTTTCCTCACCATTTAATGGTTCCTGAATGAACTGAAACCCACAATGCCTTCAACTTCATCCATGAAAAATGGCTAAATAAATACAATAAAATTTTTGAAATTCCCTTAACCAGGTGGCACTGGAGAACCTTTGGATGTCTTTTTCCTGATCATGAGTGTACAAGAGAATGCCATGATTGACGGGGTTTCATGAAAATGGTGTAGAACAAAGATGCCACTAAGTTGGACCCTGCTGAGTAGTGGGCCTATTGCAGTGGTGGGCAGGTGTGTGATAATACATCTGTGGTGTGGCCAGGAGGATTTTCCATTGCCTTCAAAATGGCTTGTGACTGATATGGTGCAGCCAGCAGACCCTTCTTGTTACATGGAGAGGTTTCTGGGCAAAGTTCAGAGTCAGATTTCTATGGACAAATGGGCAAGCTTTGTGAGATAGAAGCCTGGTTGGTGCATTCTCTGTCACCACAAGTGACAGAACTCCCTCCAATACTGGGTCCCAGTTGAACTCGTTGTATTTCATGAAGCAAATACCAAACTCCCAGTGCAGCAGCAAGAAACACCACGAAAAGTGGAGGATGACCAAATGGCTTCACAGTTCACACGGGGAGACACTGAGCACCAAGTGGCCACAGTTTACCTATAAATACAAAATTCAGCACTGCTGCCTCATGTTCATTAGAATACAAAAAACCATGTCCTCCAGGTCACGTAGATGCAGACCCAGCTTTTATGGTGTCACTAGAAAGGAAGCTAAATCTCCTTACAACAACATATATTTCAAGTGCCCAACCTCAGAGGAAGTTTCTCAAGAAGTCTTTAGGCCGGCAGAGCTCCACGTCTTTGGAGTGTTTACCTGTTAGAGCAGGACGCTAGAAAAGACCACTGACTCAAATTAAAATAAAATAAAATTAAGCTTATTATTTCCACCGGCCGTGCTGCCTCTCCCTCCCAAAATGGTGGGAACAAGACAGCATCCCCAGCTTTCCTACAGCCCAGTTTTATAGCCCAGAAAGTTACACAAAAGGGGGGTTACAGATAACAGAACTCTGATAAACATCACATTAAAGGTAGTTTACAATTTTTTTGCTGTCCCTACATCAGAATTCATGAGGACCATTAGAGCCTCAGAGAGGGTTGTTGTCTGGCCAGAGAAGGCAAATATTTATGATGTGTCACTAAAGTTTCAGAGAGGGCTGCTATCTGGTCAGAGAGCTGGGCATGCGTGAGTTCAAGACGTGGGCAGGCATTCCACGCAGGTTCAGAATTTGAAGTAATTTATGGTAAAGCCAAAATTATCTTTTCATGGCTTTGTGGCATGATGGCTCCCAATTTTAATAAAAGATCAGGTTGGGTCTACAATTTCCCCCTTTTCTCTGTGTCCCTTTCAAATCTTTGATAGATTATGGGAAGAACACTGAGGAAATTTTTATCCCTCAGATAAGAGTCTCCAAAATTTTACAACTCACCCAAAACCGATCTCCCTGATTTTACCTGACTTAATTAATTATTTATATTGATAGTCTATTTATCTTTCTCTCCATTGTTGTAAAAAGTGTGGCATCACTAATTTTTTCTTCTTCTCTCCTGAGACAGGGTGACGTGAGTGGGCTCGTCGTGAGGGACATGAGTTGACTATTAGAAGTCAGTTGAGAGACATGAGTTGCTCTTTAGAAGTCAGTTCGGTTTGAAGTCAGGTTGGGGAAGAACAGGTTGTAAAGTCATCTGTGAATGGATTCTTCTATGAGTGAAACAAAAACCATGAGTACTGAATAAATGTTGCAGCAGCTGGAACATGTCACTGTATAGAAATTCCCTCACCAGTCTTTAATATCCCCAATTATCAGGACTGTCAACTTAATATTTAACTTTAAGTGTTACAGTTGGCCCTCCCAATAAGACACAGTTTAATAATTTAATGTCATCTGATCTTGTAAAAATCCTTTTACTAGTATGACCTCTGCGTCTAATAGAGAAACCTTTAATTCTGTTACTCAGGGCTGGATAATCGTACTAGCAAACACCAAGCCTACCTGTGTAGGTTAGGAATATCTGTAGGTCTTAAACTGAAAACTTCTGCCTGTGGCAGCTCTTCTTGATAGTCTCTTTTTATAAGTATTAGGCATTCCTGTGTGAGAATCCTTCTTTGTAGCCTCCAGTCTTACTTATTTTGGGAGGATAAGATAAAGTGCATACCTTAAAATTTTATTATTATTATTATTATTATTATTATTATTATTATTATTATTATTTAAAATGCCCAGGAGTGGCTGTATTTTGGTCTTAACTGTCTTTGCTAAGTGTTTAAGATGAAGCAGTCAAACTGACTTTTGTTTCTATCTATTGTTAACAGTCAGCTGAGCTTTTGTGGGAATCAATTCTGGGGAAACTTGAGAGGAGATTCTCAGTTCTGCTAGTGCCATTTGCGCTAGGTGGGTCCAGGTCTTGCTTGACCATTTGGCTTCCCTCAGAAGCATCAGGGATGTCTCCTTTCTCTGATGACTCTCCTCTTTGTAACAAATGCACTGATTGGCTTTCTGTTCTCCAGTGGTCTCATTAATCTCCCTGATCAGGAGGTTATGTGGCCCAGAGTTGCAAAGCTCTTTAGAGAAGTCCCCTGTTCCCTGGATTCAGACTGACTCAGAGGGCAAGAGCCAAATATTGGTTTTCTTGGCCCTTTTCATTTAACATTCATTTTAAATCCTAATCTTAAAAATCCAGCAAATAAATTTTAACAGCCTTACATTAAGAGTACTGGGCTTTAATGTCTATAACTTTATAATTACCTTTTTATTAATTGGGATCTGTATTATTCTGTCTGTATTGTAGTTGATGACTTATTATCTTGAATAAACCCATGTTGTGTTCTTATAGCAACACATTTGTAAAACACTAACAGGGAATCTTTAGATCACTTATAAGAAAATTTCAAACTAAAATTAACAAAAGTAAAAATACTTAGTTCGTGTAATATCTTCCCTGAATTTTTTGGCTGAGTTATACATTATATCCCCTGTTTGAGATCCTAGGAATATTGACAATAAAAAAAAACTTTTTAACATAACTTTAAAGAAATATTATCTGACCTAATCTTTTCATAGTCATTCTCACATGTAGTAAGATGGGACACACAGCCTTATCTCAGGAAAGGCAGGGCTCTTTATAAATCTTAACTATTTTAGTTCTAAAGCTGATCTTTATTTTTAAATATCATTTGACAATGTTTAAATAAATTGTTTGAGGTCACATGAACATTAGCTAACACCATATGATATCACATTTAAAACATGAATTAAAGAAAGGCTGAAAGTTTTTAACCTTTACAAAGATTAGGCTCTAATTAACTTAAAAATACATTTAAATTGTTCCCCAATGTAAAAAGTAACATAAAAATTTACATATCTTATTGATAACAGGTAAATAAATCCACAATATATTTTTTACCACACAACTTCAGAGCACCAGCTTGATATAATACTCTTTAAACGTTTCTACCTTACAGACTTCCATACCTGTAAGATATGAAAACATTAATAGCATAACAATTACATTTATGTTTCTACATTAATCAAGTTTGGCTTTTAAAGAAATGGCAGTACAGTGCTCTAAAATAACAGTTTTAATTTAATCAGTTGTTTAATTTTTATGGTTGCTTGCTCTAGAAAACATAAATCTTAATAAACTCAATGTTATGGGTAAACTTATGTTTTAAGAAATTTTTGTCTCATTAACACATGACTGATTTTTACAATCTTATACAGAGTTTACTAAAAAAAATACAGATCTTAGTAAATCAATCAGATATCTAACAAAAGTACTCATGAATGAGTAATCCCATATCAAATTTACTTTACTTATTTATCAAAAAGTTAGAGAAATGTATTGAACAGTGTAAACCATTTTTATGTTGAAGGAAAGGTACTAGAGCCAAGGCATATTAGACATTTTGTAGATGTTAATATTTTGTTAGATGTTTGAACACCTAGAAAACTTTGTAAGCTTAATTTTAAAGACATTTGTTTTTATCTCTTTATCCAATTTAAATTGAAACATTTAAATCACGTGAATTTAAGATCTTTGGATCCACTTTTTTAAAATTTGTTTTTACGAGCACTATTTTTTTATGAGCGCTCCTTATATATGTTAATTAGTGTATCATATATATGATATACGGATATATGTATATATAGACATACAACACATAACAATTTGTGCACACATAATAATAGTAAAGGCCTTGTAGCTTTTCGTAGTTGAAATCTTTATTGCAATGTTTCAAAAAGTCCACAGTTGGTCAAAGATAGAACTGATCAGAAAAACATTAACCTAGGTCTGTATGCTCAAAATCATGAGGTCAAAAAACATAAAGTATCTAAGAAAAAAAATAAGAGTCCTAGAAAAAATGACTTGCCAGTAATTAGTAAATAACATACAATTTACCTTTTTTTCCCTTAGACCTCAAATCACTCTCCTACAAAGCTTGCAGGCTTCTTTCATTTGCATTTCAACATAAGTCATGGCTGAGGTCTGGAAGGAGCAGCAAAAAAACTGCTATTCTGAACAGACATCTCAGGACTAAGGCATTTTAACCATAATTTTCAGGTTCAGATGTTGAAAATTATGATACAAGTTTAAGATACAATTCACAAAATTTTATATCTTTACATCTTGTTTTGTCAACAGACACCATACTATGATTTACTATTTATGTCCAAATTAATGCACTGGTACACACAGTGACATTTTCCCAGGCTACCCAATTCAAAATTGTTGAAAAAAAAAAAAAAAGCCCGTATGATTGGGAAGTTTCTTGCCAACTTGTAAGTAGAGTTCTTCAGTTATCCATCCTAAGTATTTAAGTTCTCTGGCATGAATTATCTGAAATCATAAACTAAACAATTACCTAAACCCGACTTTTTACTCCAAGATTGTGCAATGCTTCAAAAACCCATTCAGATACCAGATTGTTAAAATAAAACATCATCATTTAGACACACATTCAGCTAAGATCATTCCCCAAAAACAATTTATAATATCAACACATTATTGCAGATGTCTTAAAGGGCCAGAAACTAAGACACAATACAGACAGAAAGGAGGTCCAGACTATGGCTGTCAGACAGAACCCTTTAAACCAGAGCAGATAAGAGAAAAATCTCCTACAGCAGTGGCACCATAGATGTCCCCACAAGGGGACCAGATGTTTTCACAGAAGGGCAACCTGAAATGTAAAACAAAGTGTCTCCATGGTGACTTTACTGCATTTAGTGTCACCTTTTTCTTTTTCTCTTTTTTTAACAAGACAGAGGTGGCATAATCCTTACAGTGCAGGGAAGGAAGGAGGTAATTCCCTGAATCAACAGGGCTTTGGCAGCTGCTGGGAGTCCCTCAGTTTCCCCTTTTACATACAGGATTAGCTCCTCTGATTCAGTTCCACATCAAGCATGCTCTATCTCCTAACATTTCAGTAGATAGCTCTCACAAAGTTCCGGGGCGGAGGGGGGGTACAAGATTTGTAACTTAAAGTTTGGTTCCTGACCTTGAAGCCAATTAATACAAATTTAATAATGAGGACTGGGTTTTGAGAAAAAGAAAAAAGGAGTTTTATTGCTTGGCTAACAAAGGAGAAACACAGGGGACTCTGCCAAAGTTGTGACTCTCTTTATCTGGAGGGACAAGGGGTTTTAAAGGAGTTTCACTTGTTAACCTGGGAGATACTCAGTTCTTAGGTCCCCAGCAGGCATAGCCCTCTGCAATGGGTGTGCTCCAGGCAGCCAGCTAGGGGCTTCTATCATCCTGCTTTACAATGGGGGATAAAGTTCATTGCAGTTCCTTAAAACACAGTCCAAAGGGGTGTCAGGCTTAATCTCTTTATTTCTGATTTTCATGTCCAATATACTTAAGTTTTTACCACCAATATCACACAACAAAACGAACAAAAACAAACAAACAAAAAACCAAAAAATAGAACACAGAACACAAAAAAACAGAAACCCAGCGCCTAAACACAGAAACAGGGCAAGAGTGCAACATCTTGCTAAAGCTCCAGGGTAGGAGCGCATGCGTGCCCGTCGGCACCTCTCTACAGTTCCAGAGGAATTCCCTACAGAACAGAACAGAGGACAGAAAGATTCTCGTTACTGTCCTGGACAGAAGTATATGTGAGCCTCCCCGTGCCACATCTCTGTCATCAGAAGAGATCTCCCTTAACCAGATATCAGATGTTATAAAGGAGCCACTTACCTATGGAGGCGTCCTCCATCAGGTGCTTGCTTATAGTTTTAGTGCAGAGGTTCACTGCAGTGCTCCCTGGACTAAAGGCTCTCTTCCAAATATAAAGAAGATGGACCAAATCAGGCCTGTGTGGAGAGCGGTTCCTTGGTGCCTATGGTTGATATACCATTCTAATTTGTGAAAGTGCTACAGAAAATAGGGTAAGCCTCCTTCTCATGGTACGCTTGAAAGCAACTGTTTGGACAAAGTGGTTGCCAAGGCAGTGACCTCATTCAGTTCCTGAAGGATGTGACCTCACTTCAATCCCTTGGTAATGGAACTCTCTGAACTTGGGATCCAGGAAGCCAGGCACACAGAGTCAGTCTCAGTCCCAGTCCCAGTGTCTCACTTGCTTCGATTTAGCAAGGACAGAGTCAGTCTTTCTTGGTACCTACTGATGTGAGGATGGCCAAATGCCAGGAGTTCTCTGAAGAGGGGCCTTTCCTGAAAAAGTAGGTAGTGGCTCACAGCTGGCTCCTGACCACTTCACAGAGTTGGACAAGGAGACCAGATCTGAGACAGGAAACGCCATATCGGGGGAACATAGTATGGCCCAGCAGTAAGAGGATACTCTGGAGAGTGAGAGACCTACTTGGGGAAGTAGGTGCCTTTGTGGGTGTGGATGTGTGTTTGTGGTTTTGTCTCATGTTCTGAGAATAGGCAGGAAAGTCGGTTTGTTTAGTTTGGAGTGAACTGTTTCTAGTAAGTTGTTTCACAAGGCGAGTGTTTCTATGTCTGTGTATCCCACTGTGTCCGTGCTTGTAGACATTAGAAAAGAGAATGCATCAATGGATGTTTCCTGTCAAGTAGAAAGCTTCCCAGCATTCATCCTGCCCAATTTATGAATGCACTAGGGCTTGCCTTATCGATGGGCAACACCTGCTATTTTCCTAAGTTCCTGTTTTCTTCCTGAAATCTAGCCACTCTCCAAAATAGGTTCATGCATTTGCATCCACGATATGTACCACCTCCAAGCACTGTGACATGGACATGTACTGGATAGCTGAAGAGAATGGCAAGCATCTCAGAAAAGTCAGATATCACTGTGACCCAGAAAGTCTCAGTAGAGAAACCCTGCGAAGGGCCTTTTGATTACCTATTGTTCTGTTGCCCTGAATGTCAGGAAGGTCTTTGCCTCAGGCCACGCTTTTGTGAAGCCTGAAGAAAACAGTTTTCAAACGGAAATGAATGGGCATCACCTGTGGTTCTTTGCTTAAATGCATTGTAAAGGGATGTGTCTGAATCAGCCTCTTGGCTCTGTGTGAGCCTGTGGCTTAGATTATCAGCACCTGATGGATCTAAAGAAAGATCCCATGTGTGGATCCAAAATCAAAATGGCCAAAAAATCAGTCATTGTTGATGAAGTCTCTCGCATTCCTCTGTAAGGTTCCTGACCTCAATCAAGTGAGAAAAGGGATCCATTGGGTCAATTGAGTTCTTCAAAGCCTTGCAGATGCTAGCCCATAGGTTCTTGGGTTTTCTTATGAATCCAATTCAAATAAAGAATCTAAACCCACCGTCAGTAGGCCTCAAATTGAAGAACAGAGCTGTATTAATGGCAGGCATATTTGATCACTCCTGGTTCACAGGAAGGGTGTCCAGGCCACTCTGACTTTTGGCAAATGAGGGGAAAGGGAGATTATTTGGGACACTGTCTTGTGCTGCGCCTCTCATGGAATCCTCCTGCCAGAAGTTATGATGAGTGTCTATTTGGAAGAAGATGAGTGCCATTTGGGAGTGTTTTGGTTTTAATTGTGGTCATTTGTGTGGTGGTTGGTAGAGATAATTGAGTCCATCTTGTCTTGAACTTTGGTGTGATTCCCCTTAGAGACTGTGTTTTGGAACTGACCTCTGAGAAGGTACAAGGTCCTGTGTCATTGTATATCCATATTTCTGGGACATCTCTACGGAACGTAATTCAAAGCTAAGTATACCAATCAAGGGCCAAATGAACTTCTGGGCTTCAAATCTAACCTAGATTTCTGTTTTCATACTTATATTGAAAGGTTAATAAAATAGGTACTTGTCACTTCCTGTTTTTCTGTATGCTTAATAAAACACTGTTGAAATCTTGAGAACTGTTTGCTCTTCTTGTTCCCAGAATGTGCTGCCCCCAACTGCCAAACTGCAGAATGTACTCCATCAACCATTTGCACGCAAACCGCCCACTCGCCCTTACCCATCAATAAACTTCCCTCCCTGCCCTCTCCAAGGAAAATATATAAGCACTTCTTAAGCTGTTCTCAGGGCTCTCTGCTCTGTTCAAGCGAGCTCTGAGCCCTTGCATGCCGGACTCCCAATAAACCCTTTGCTGTTGCATTAGACAGTCTCTTGGTGGTCTCTTTCATCGATGCTCACCCGACCTTTACTTCTGGTGGCCCCAGCGAGATCCGGCAGCTGCAGATGAAAGACCCCCAACGGGATGCTCGGGGGGTAAATAAGGCCCCTCTTTCTGGTTTCAGGATTCAGGTTAGGGTTTGACAAAATGGCTATTGGTAAAGAGCGTGAGCTCTCTCCCACGGTGGCTGACACACATGTCACAGAGCCACAGGCCATGTCCCTGGGGGATGGACTCGGGAAATCAAGGAACCATAGTCTCCTCGACTCAGTGATATTTTCTTTCAGATTCGGAATTGCCAGCCCATCAGGTTTAGCCGGCTACTCAGTCCTGGTCTCAGTATTGGACGTCCATTGCCTGTCTTTATTGTCTTGTCTTGTCTGTGTCATGTGTTGTTGCTTTCACTGTCTGTGTATATTTCATTATGGGACAGAGCACTTCAATGCCTCTGTCCCTGACCCTTAATCACTGGACCAAAGTCTGCTTAAGGGCTCACAATCTTTCTTTTTCATTAAAACACCACACCTGGCAGATTCTGTGTCTCAGAATAACCCACCTTTGTAGGCGGATGGCCTCTAGAAGGATGTTTCTACTTCGCACTAATTTGAAAAGTCTGAGATATTGTCTTTCAGCCGGGGCCACATAGACATCCAGATCAATAGCCATATATCTTAACTTGTCAGGACCTCTGCAAATCTCCTCCTCCATGGGTGAAGCCTTTCCTTGTTTCTGCACCCACTCCTACTCCTTCCCCTATGATTCTATCTCTCAAACTCTCTGTTCCTCAACCTCCACCCTCTGTTCTCCCTGAGTCTCAAGACTCTACTCGTCCTTATCCTCCGCCCTTGTCCTCCAACCCCCAAAACCCTGTAAGTAATTCCCCTGCTGCTGACTCAGCCTCTCCACCATTCGAGGAAGCCAGAATGGCCCAGCGCCCTCCAGATGACTGTCCCATGACACACACAGCGCCTCCTTCCCTGGAGGAAGCTGGCCCGGGTAAAAAAACTCAGAGAACTCGCCAACGTTTTCACACCTGCCTACTTGGAATGACTGCCAACAACTCCTAGGGACTCTCTTCATGACAGAGGAATGAGAGAAAAACCTCCTGGAAGCTAGAAAAAAATATCCTCGGACCTGATGGGCGACCAACACAACTTCCCAACATAATAAAAGCTGCCTTCCCCTTTAACCAACCCAACTGGGACCCCAACACCTTTGAAGATAGGGAGCATCTGTCCAATTATTGCCAGGCTCTAATTGCGGGTATCCAAGGGGCCGCTAGGTGACCAACTAGTTTGGCCATGGTAAGAGAAAATATTTAAAGGCCTGATGAATCTTCCTCTATGTTTCTAGAGAGAATTATGGAGGCATATAAGAGATATACTCTTTTCGATCCTCAGGCAGCAGATCAAAAGGCATCTGTCACGATGGCCTTAATTGTTGAAGCTGCCATGGATATTAAAAAAAAAAAAAGTTAAAAGAGAGATTTAGTCAGAGAAGCCGAAAAAGTATACTATAAGAGAGAAACAGGGAAAAAGAAAGGGAGCAGAGGGAGGATGAGAGAAGCAAAAGAAAGACTAAGGCATTGACTAAGATCCTGGTCACAACAAGAAAGAGGCCAGAAATTAAGACATAAGGTGACAGGAAGCGATACCTGGGCCCGTGCCACAGGCCACCCTGGCCTCAGATCAATGTGCCTACTGTAAAAAAAAAGGACACTGGGCCAAAGAGTGCCCTATAAAGAGACAGACATGCCAGCCAGCCATTCTGACTCTGGGGGATGACTAAGAAAGTTGGAGCTCAGATTCTTTCCCCTAGCTCAGGGTAAGATTTGAAGTGTAGGGGACCCCAGTAAACTTTGAAGTGAATACAGGAGCAGTATACTCAGCCCTTAAGGCCCCATTGGGCCGTCTATCAAATAAAAGGTCTGTAGTTCAAAGGGCTAACGGCAGTAAATATCGGGCTTAGATTTCTAAGAGGACCATGGACCTGGGGAAAGGAAAAATCCATCACTCCTTCCTAGTAATCCCAGAATGCCCGCACCCATTGATGGGCAGAGATCTGCTCACCAAGCTCTGGGCCAAAATAACTTTTAACCCTGAAGGCCCCCAAATGAAATTTCTAAATCCTTCAGTAAAAACTCCTATAGTCACGGCTTTCACTATATTAGTAGAAGATGAACGTCCACTCTTCACACCCCCCAAGACTGATCAAACAGGCAAGCTACCCCAGAAATGGATAACAGATTACCGAGATTCATGGGCAAAAACTGCTGTGTTAGGCCTGGCCGTGAAACAACCTCCAATAACAGTGGATTTATAAACCTCAGCCTCCCCAATCAATGTCAAATAATATCTTCTAAGCATAAAAAGCTAAAGATGGGATAAGGCCCTATATTCAGAAATATCTGGCCTTAGGGGTCCTAAGGCCCTGTCAATTGGCCTGGAACACTCCCCTGCTATTAGAAGAAAAAGCCAGGAACCAGGGACTATCACCCTGTTAAAGACCTAAGAGAGATCAACAACAGAGTGCAGGACATTTACCCCACGGTACCTAATCTGTTCAATCTGCTTTGCACTCTGAACCCTGAGCAGAAATGGTATACTGTTCTGGACTTAAAACAAGCTTTCTTTTGCTTGCCTCTGCATAAAGATAGTCAGTTGCTGTTTGCTTTTGGGTGGGTAGACCCAGAAACCGGAAAGTATAGTCAACTAACTTGGACTAGACTCGCAGAGGGGTTCAAAAACTCCCCCACTCTCTTTGATGAAGCCCTTCACAGAGATCTCAACAATTTCAGAACTACACACCCCGAATTCACCCAGCTTCAATATGTGGATCACCTGCTACTGGCATCCAACACCAAGGAAAACTGAACTGGGACCCAAACACTATTATCCGAGCTTGCTCAACTCGGGTATAGAGCTTCGGCCCAAATTGCCCAATTTGCCAGCAAGAAGTAATCTTCCTCGACTATTTCCTTAGGGGCGGTAAACGATGGCTCACTGAGCCCAGAAAACAAACCATTGAGCAGATACCAAGCCCATCTTACAGCAGACAACTAAGAGTTTCTTGGGATTGCTGGGTTTTGCAGGTTATGGATAAATGGGTTTGAGTCCTTAGCTGCTCCTTTATACCCGCTGTTAAAGGGAGATGCCCAATTCCAATGGACCCCTAAGTACCAGGAAGTTTTAGATAACATCTAAGGACACTGACATTGAACGCCTCAACTTTACTGAGCTCAGCCTGCAATTACAGAAAGCCCTACACTACGTTAAAAATGTACATCAACTCACTCACCTTGGTTCAAAGAAACTGCAGGCATTCCTGTAGGATTAAGAACAGAGTTTTCCACTAACTGACGCACAGCGAAAGGAAATAATTGAACTGGTAACAAAAGCCTGTCGGGTCAGTCAATTGTTTAATGCTTACCCTTCCAAGTTTCTTAGACGAAAGCACCTACGAGGAACCAGACCAGGACAATTCTGGGAAGTGGACATTACTGAAATTAAGCCAGCAAGGTATGGACTTAAATATCTCCTAGTCTTTGTGGATACATTCTCAGGATGGATTGAAGCCTTACACACACACACACACACACACACACACACACACACAGAAAAAAAAAAAAACGGCGCAAATGGTTCTCAAGAAGATCCTGGAAGATATTTTTCCAAGATACGGTCTGTCTAAGATAATAGGGTCTAATAATGGACTTGTGTTCATGGCCCAGGTAAGTCAAGTGTGGATTAATTGTAAGTTACATTATGCTTATATACCCCAGAGCTCAGGAGAGGTAGAAAAAATAAATAGAACCATTAAACAGACCTTAACAAAATTAAGCTTAGAGACCGGCATAAAAGATTGGACTATGCTCCTGCCTTATGCACTGTTTCATGCGAGAAATACTCCCTCAGTTTCTTTGTGTAACCTCACCCCCTATGAAATTCTCTATGATGCCCATCATCCAGTAAGGGACCTAATCCCCAACTCTAAGGCCTAACAATCCCTTCCACACCCCTTGCTTGACAGACTTAAAGCCATTGAAAGAACTCAGTGATAACTGTGGAAACAGCTGGCCACTGCCTACCAACCTGGGGACGAGGGGATTCCACATCAATATCAAGTAAGAGACTTCGTCAACATAAGACAACATCAGGTGTTATCCCTAGAACCCCGCTGGAAAGGAACATACCAGGTGCTACTTATAACACCTACAGGCATAAAAGTAGACAGAATCACTTTTTGGATCCATGCCTCTCATCTCAAGCCTTCGCTGTATCCAGACTCTGGTTGGAAACTGGAAAAAACTGGTAACCATTTCAAATTGCGTATTCGCTATGTGGACAAGACTATAGACTCTCCCCTTGGCCACCAGTACTCCTAACCCTCATCAGCCTGTTCAGCAGTGAAAGCTGATCTGAAATCCTAGTAGACAAGAAGTATGGTCTATCTCACATACAGCCCCCTTAGGGACCTGGTGGCTATCTCTCCACCCAGACATTTTTCAGCTTGGTATAGGTCTTTCCTATTGAGATAACCCCAATGAAGAGGATCCCACTAAAGTTTCATTAAATCCCTTCCATACCATAGATAATTGAAACAAACATTATGGATGCACGGAAACGCGAGCCAGATTCAGGTTGGTTAGCCTAGATTACTATATATGCCCGACGGACTATCAAAGCCACAAACAGCCATGGCTGTGTGGGGGGAAAGCCAACTTCTTGTGTAATTCATGGGGATGTGAGCATACCGGGGCTGCCTGGTGGAACCCAAACTCCTCATCAAATTCAGTACACAGCATTGGCCATATAACCAGTTAGACAACCAAAAACTATGGCCCCCAGAGGGTTCTCTAGATCCTCAAATTCTGCGTGACATTTTTAACTTCGGCAAGTGCTCAAAAGGGGAAAATTCCCCTATGTGGAATCCTTTTCCCTCCTTCACTCACATCCTATACTATGCTTCTCCAATAGTTCCTCACCCTCAGCCTTCTGCTCTAGACTCTCTGCTGTCACTCCCACCTCAGCAACCTGATTTCTTCCCTCCAATTACTACATCAAAAACCCAAACCTCCGCCAGTTCTCAGACCATTGCCCCCTTGCTGAGGTAGCAGGTACCGAGGTACCCCTCCACTCACTCACTCCTCTCTTTTTCTGTCTGTGCCTGCACTAGGTCCCACCAAGTCCTCTAAGAAGCTAAACCAAAGCTCAAACCAGCTGAGAAGAGCCCTCAGACCCCTATCCAAGATGTAATAAAAATAGCCTTTAAAGTTGCTTTGTCATCACTGAAAACAGGTTACTAAGAATTTAAAGTCCCTCACAGGCTTTTTGGAATACTCACTCCCATCTTCACCTCTGCTCTACCTGTTCTACTGCTCAAGTTTTGTTCTAGGAAAATCCCAAACCCCTTTTCCATTATTCTTTTACATCTCATCTTCCTCATTCTCAGATCCACGGAGCTGCTCTCAGCCTCGCCTTCCCCGTCTTCCCCCTCTGTACCAGGTCCATAGATATGTCTTAAATAACCTTCTCCAGAAGTCTTCACCGAGGCTTACATTAGGTCTTTCAGCAAAAGAGTCCCTCTGAAAGAGTTCAATGTAGATGAACTTCCACTTTTCGTGTTGCCCTGTTCTACTTGGCCACTCGCTGAAAAAATCACCACCCCTAAGCTTGACACCGCCTTACTAGATTTTCACAAAATATGTGAACAAGGCCTCTGGCCTTGAGCTGGGGATTCACAGAGATGGCTAGATTTCTAAGATAAAAAAGTTACCAATTGGGCTTCATGGTGACAGCTGGCAGGGAGAAAAAAAGAGACAAAAAAGCTCTCCCTTTCCAAGGTGTCTTTGAAAAGTTAAGTTGCCCAGAACAGAGGAACAAAAACAAAAACAAAAACTGATTTCTGTGAATTTCTACAGACTGTGAACTTCTGAGCCACTTCCCTTACATGTTGGGTACAAATTCTAAAACTACCGAAACTTGGGCTTCAGGGGATTAATTGATTACAACAGAAGCAATGCCCTCTAAATCCGGATGCAACCAAATAAGACTGTTTTCCTGTGTTTGGTGCTATCTTAGGTCCCTTTCCTTGTCCGTCCCTACAACAGTATAATTCTATACACTTTAACATTATTTATGTTTTCATTAAATGGTCAATATATGTGATTAATTATGTAATGATGCAGATGTTTTCCAGAGTTCTCTATCATGACTTAGGTTCATTTAAAGATCAACTAGGGGGGCATACAACCCGGTTCCACTGGGAACCTGTATCCCTCCCTTTAGCCATCCTATTAGAAATAATAGTTGCTGAAGGGGTGGGCTAGTCCATGAGACACAACAAAGACACAATTAGAAGCAGAAATATGCCAAAGTTTAAAGACATTAAAAACCGACATCACAGCTTTACAGGAATTTTAACCTCTCTCTTTCTGAAGTTGTTTTACAAAGCAGGCGAGTGTTGGACCTCCTCTTTATGAGAGAAAGGTGCCTTTTTGCTTGCATTGAGGGAAGAATGTTGTTTTTATGCCGACAATACTGGAGTTGTAAAAGAATCTATGAGTAAATTAAGAAAACGACTTGAAGAGCGTCAAAGAGAGACAGAGGCCCCAAAAGGGAGCTTTGAGTCTTGGTTCACATAGTGACCTGATTAACTACGCTTTTATCTGCCATGGCCGGTCCATTAAAAATCCTCATATTATTGCTAACGTTAGGACCCTGTTTGCTCAACCGTGTAGTTTCCTTTCTAAACCAAATCGAACCTGTTATTAATCCTAACCATACACTGTTCTCTCAATCTAATTTTACAGAAGAGCAGGGACAGAATTGGTATTAAAATACAGAATTATAGAGGATCTTCCACCTGCTGAAAACCTCAAAGGTCCACGCAGAAATGATCCCTGGAGAAGATGTAGGCAAGTACGAAGGACCTGAGAGAGCAAAAGTCTTCCATGGCAAACAACCTGCTCAGGATGAAGGGATGTGTCTGAATCAGCCACTCTCTTCTTAATGTAGAGAAGGTGTACCAAAGCAGGCATGTGTTGAGAGCTGCTCCTGCATGCCTATGGTTGACATACCACTCTGATCTGTGAAAGTGTCACAGGAAGTAGGAGCAGCATCCTTCTCATGGTGACCTTGGAAGCAACTGTTAAGACAAAGTTGTTGCCAAGGCAGTGACCTCATTCAGTTCCAAAAGGAAGTGACCACACCTAACTTCCTTGGTGATGGAACTCTCTGAACTTGGAATCCAGGAAGCCAGGCACCCAGAGCCAGTCCCAGTCCCAGTCCCAGTGGTCAAACTTATTTTGATTTACCAAGGACAGACTCAGCCTTTCTTGGGACCTACTGATGTAAGGATGGCCAAATGCAAGGAAAGCTATGAAGAGGGGCCTTTCCTGAGAAAGCAGGCAGTGGCTCACCGCTGGCTCCTGACAACTTCACAGAGTTGGCCAAAAAGACCAGATCTGAGACAGAACAGGCTATTTCCAGGGAACATAGTAAGGCCCACCAGTCAGAGGACACTCCGGATAGTCACAGACCTACTTGGGGAAAGGAGCTGCCTTTGTTGTGTGGGTGTGGGTTTGTGGTTTTGTCTCATGTTCTGAGAATAGGTATGAAAGGCAGTTTGTTTTGTTTGGAGTGAACTGTTTCTTGTAAGTCGTTTGACAAGGCGAGAATTTCTATGTCTGTGTATCCCACTGTGTCCGTGGTTGTAGACATTAGAAAAGAGAATGCATCAATGAATATGTCCTGTCTAGTAGAAAGCTTCACAGCATTCATCCTGCCCTATTTATGAATGGACTGCAGCTTGCCTTATTGATGTGCAACACCTGCTATCTTCCTTAGTTCCTGTTTTATTCCTGAATTCTGGCCACTCTCCAGAATAGGTTCATGGTTTTCTGTTTAAGATATGTACAACCTCGAAGCTCTGTGACATGACCATGTACTGAAGGGAATGGTGAGCATCTCAGAAAACTCAGATATCAGTGTGACCAGGAAAGTCTTAGTGGAGAAACCCTGCTTGGGGCCTTTTGTTTACCTATTCTTCTGTTGCCCTGAATGTCAGGAAGGTCTTTTCCTCAGTCCACCACTTTTTGAAGCCTGAAGAAAACAGTTTTCAAATGGAAATGAATGGGCATTACCTGTGGCTCTTTGCTTAATTGCTTTGGAAAGGATGTGTCTGAATCAGCCTATTTACCCTGTGTGAGGCTGTGACTTAGATTCTCAGCTCCTGATGGATCTAAAGAAAGATCCCATGTTTACATCCAAAAACAAAATGGCCAAAAGAGCAGTCCTTGTGGATGAAGTCTCTCGCCTTCCTCTGTAACTTTCCTGACCTCCATCAAGTCAGATTAGGGATCCTTTGGGTCAAATGAGTTCTTCAAAGCCCTGCAGAGGCTAGCCCATATTTGCTTGGGTTTTCTCAAGACTCCAATTCACATAAAGAATCCAAACCCCACAGTCATTTGGCCTCAAATTGAAGAAGCGGAACAGTATTAACGGGAGGCCTACTTAATCTCTCCTGGTTCACAAGAAGGGTGTCCAGGCCACCCTGAATTTAGGCAAATTAGGTGTAAGAGAGCTTATTTTGGACACGGTCTTGGGGTGTGCCCCTCATGGAAAACTCCAGCCATAGGTTATTGTGAGTGTCTATATGGAAGAAGATGAGCGCCACGTTGGAGTGTTTTGGTTTAAATTGTGGTCATTTGGGTGGCGGTTGGAAGAGATGACTTGGTCCACATGTTCTTGAACTCTGGTGTGATTCCCTTAGAGTCTAAGTTCTGGAACTGACCTCAGAGAAGTATTGCCATAAATAGTGTTGAGATTTTAGGAAGCCAGGCATGAGCGTTGCCCTTGGAAACTGAGTTCTAGGCCCAGGGTGGCTTTCCACAGAGCACTGAGCCTCTCAGCCAGGATACCACAAATTTTATTCTGAAAGACTTGGCACCCATAGTTGAGAGTCAAAACTCATATGGACCTCACATTGTAGACCTAAATGGGCATAACATCATATGATCTTTTGGCCACTCTTTGGGAAGCCTTACCTGTGAGTGTTCTCCAGAGATTTCATTGAAATGAGCTTCCTAACCATTTAATGGTTCCTGAATGAATTGAAACTCACAGTGCCTCCAACTTCATCCTTGAAAAATGGCTAGATAAATACCATGAAATTTTTGAATTTCCCATCACCAGGTGGCACTGGAAAACCTTTTGATGTCCTGTTGCTGATCATGAATATACCAGACAGTGCCTTGATTGACTGGGTTTCATGTAAATGGTGTAGAACAGAGATGCCAGTAAGTTGGACTCTGTTGAGTAGTAGGTTAGAGCAGTGGTGGGCAGGTATGTGATAAAACATCTGTGGTGGGGCCATATGTATCTTCCATTGGATTCAAATGCCTTGTGACTGACATGGTGCAGCCAGCAGAACCTTCCATGTAAAGGCAAGTTGTTATTTGGAGAGGTTTCAGGACATTGTTCAGAATCAGGGTGCTATGGTCAAGGGGGCAAGATATGTAGGATAGGATCCTAGTTCTTGGATCCTCCTGCAAAACCTGACCAACCATACATGACAGAACTTCCTCTTGCACTGTGACCCAGTTGAACTCTTTGTATTTCGTGAAGCAAATACCAAACACCCAGTGCAGCAGGAAGAAACACCACGAAAATGAAAGATGACCATATGGCTTCACAGTGCACACTGGCACACATTTATTCCCCAGTGGCCACAGTTTACCTAAAAAGAGAATTCAGCACTGCTGCCTCATGTACATTGGGAAATAAGAAACCATGTCCTCCAGGTCTCATAGATCCAGACCAAGCTTTTATGGTCTCCCTAGAAAGGAAGCTAAAGCTCCTGACAACAACATATTTTTCAAGTGCCCAAACTCACAGGCAGTTTCTCTAGAAATCTCTAGGCCAGCAGACCTCCATGTTTGTGGAGTTTTTACCCTGTCCCATACTTTTGGAAACTACTCTACCACTTCAAAGGTTGTGAGCTCCTGAGCATATTGCATTCCACAAATTTATTCACAGATTTTCTAAATCTTCTCCTCTAATTGTGTCTTACTTGGGGTGAAGGAATTGTCAAGGCATTGTTCTGGATGAGAGTGGGAATAATTTTGTGTAGCACATATTTACATACACATTGGATTCATTGTTCAATTTTCCATTCGAAATGCTGAATCTTTGACACTAACCCATACCCTACTAGACTCTGACTACTAATTCTAATATGATGGAGAAAAGTAACCCAAACAGAATAGAAATACTAGCACTTCAGAGGAGGCATGGTGGATAGTTGGTTTGCCTTTTGCATGATATAGTGTAGGAGTTATAAATCTTGTCAATTTTTTGTTGAAATAGTTCTGCATGTGTTTTTAAATTTAACACATATGTGAATTCCTGTCTCCATTTTTCTGTAGCCTACTCAGCACATGTATTTTTATATGCACATATAGAATCCTACCTGGTATCACACGTATATTCTTGAGAGGTGGCTAACTTGGCAGATACAAAGTGTGAGAAGAGATCACTCCTCATTAATGCTTTTGGAACTGAAAATTCAGACTATGAGTGAGCTTCTTAGTTGAAAAACATTATACATAAATCCATGTTCAGTAAAATTAATATTTTGGATCTGTGGATGATATATATTTCACAATGAATTTTAATTGGCATATATATTGCTACTATTTAATGTCTCTGTGTGTGTTTTGTGTGTGTGTGTGTGTGTGTGTGTATATATATATATATATATATATATATATATATATATATATATACTCTCTAGATTTTTCAAAATATAAAATATATGTGTCCTATTATACACTCCCTAAATTCATTCTTGTTCATGTATGTGGTTTTATATTAAACTTTTCATAAGATTATTTTAAAAATATTCATCCACCTGAAATACATATTTGTTTTCTAGTACTAAAAAGTTACTTCAATGAATGGTGCAAACAAATCCTTATATTTTTACAGTAGCTGACCCACTTTAACATCAATGCAAGTAGATTCCTATGGAACATGATGTGTATTTTGACGTTCATTTTTATTAAACACTGGTACATTACTATTTCTGCAGTTTTTATACATTATAGAATATACATTTCATCCACAAGTTCACAAATTTAAAGAAATTTGTAACATATTCAATCACTTCCTGCTTCAGAACATATGTATTCCTCCTTGTTTTTGAGTGGTCATTTCATGAGATTTCTTTCCAAACACATTATTTTCGATTTCCATAATCAAATTTGAAGCAAAATTCACACACTCTTGGTGATAAACCACAACCGTAATATTACCATTAGATGTATTACTGGTTGGAATGAATGTATGTATATCAATATATGATTCCTGTGTATTTTCAGATATCAATTCAATCCATTATTTAAAGTTGGAACAAGTTATATTATTTATTCGCAGTATGGTCTATTCATGCATTATCTCTATATTCATACATACATGGTACACCTATATGTACCCCCAATACTAATTTATACCCCTTCAAAATGTTGCTCCAAGAAATGGTGCAAGAAATACTCATGTCACCTGATCTACATATACGTTTTATCACAGTAATATTCTGGCCACAAAATGCAAAGTCACACTTACGATTGTACCAAAGCCTAAATGGAATGTGAGTATGGATTATGAAAATAACCCATGTCCAGGTTGCCTAATGCTCTCAAATGTCAATCCTATTGGTGACTACATATTTGTTACTTCCTAAGATTATATATTCAATCTCAAGCCTGTTGAAAATGTCTTTTGCTATCACTCACTTTATACTTTGCCTGATTTCCTAATGTCTCTATTGATATCTGCTTTCCTACATATTTTCCCCAGTTCATCACTGTGACTGACTCTTCACATATGCTGACATTTACATTTTCTGTCTACCTGAAAACCTATTGCTAAAGAACTATTTGTCCAAATGCTATACTCACACTTTTTTATAATCCTACCAACTATCTTCCTAATCCTACCGACTCTCCCTCTTTGAATGGTTGTTCTCCTCAACATTCAATCATCCAAGGTATCAGATCTTATGCCATTGTGTATAGATTTATCTGAGACATCTGTGCAGAACATAATTAAAAGCTAAGTATCCCAATCAAGGACCCAATGCCCTTCTGGGCTTCAAATGTTACCGAGATTTCTGTTTTCATTCATATATTTCACCTATATAATCTTATAAATATTGCAGGTTCCCAATACCATTATTCATCCAGCAGAATGATCCTAACCCAAATCAAACATGTTATTAACTGTAACCAAACACTGTTCCCTCAATCTAACTTTACAGAAGAGCAGGGACAGAGTTGGTCTTACAATACAGGAATGTAGGAGATCTTCAACTTCCGGAGAACTTCAAAGGTCCATGCAGAAATGATCCCTAAAGAAGATGTAGGCAGCTATGATGGACCTGAGAGTGCGAAAGTCATCTTTCATGACAAAAAAAAACAAACAGGTCAGGATGAAGGGGTGTGTCTGAAGCAGTCTCTCTCTTGTTAATGTAGAGAAGATGGACCAAACCAGGCTTGTGTGGAGAGCTGTTCCCGGGTGCCTATGGTTGATATTCCATTCTAACTTGTGAAAGTGTCATAGGAAGTAGGGGCAGGATCCATCTCATGGACCCTTGGAAGCAACTGTTAGGACAAAGTGGTTGCCAAGGCAGTGACCTCATTCAGTTCTAGACGAAGTGACCCATGTCACTTTCTTGTTGATGGAACACTCTGAACTTGGAATCCAGGAAGCCAGGCACCCTGAAGCAGTCCCAGTCTAAGTCCCAGTGGTCTCAAATTTTTGGATTTAAGAAGGATAGAGTAAGTCTTTCTTGGCAACTACTAAATTGAAGATGGACAAATGCCAGGAAAGCTCTGAATAGGGGCTTTACCTGAGAAAACAGGCAGTGGCTCACCGCTGGCTCCTGATAACTTCACAGTTTTGGCCAAGAAGACCAGATCTGACATAGGACAGCCCATTTCGGGGAAACATAGTATGGCCCACCAGTCAGAGGATGCTCCGGATAGTCACAGACCTATTTGGGGAAAGAAGGTGCCTTTGTGGGTGTGTGTGTGTGTGTGTGTTTGTGTGTTTGTGATTTTTGTCTCAAGTTTTGAGAAAATGTAGGAAAGTCGGTTTGTTTGGTTTGGAGTGGACTGTTTCTAGTAAGTCCTTTGAGAAGGTGAGTGTTTCTATGTCTGGGTATCCCACTGTATTTGTGGTTGTAGACAATAGAAAAGAGAATGCATCAATAGATGTGTCCTGTCTAGTAGAATTCTTCGCAGAATTCATCCTGTCCAATTTATGAATGGACTGCAGGTTACCTTATGGATGGGCAACACCTATTACCTTCCTACATTCCTGATATCTTTCTGAATCTGGTCACTCTCCCATAGGCTCATGGTTTTGTGTTCAAGATATGTATCTCCTCCACAATCTGGGACATGGCCATGTACTGGATAGCTGAAGAGAATGGTGAATATCTCAGAAAACTCAGATATCAGTGTGACCAGGAAAGTCTCAGTGGAGAAAATCTGCTTTGGTATTTTGCTTACCTATTGTTCTGTTGCCCTGAATGAAAGGAAGGACTTTGCCTAAAGCCACACATTTCCAAAGCCTGAAAAATACAGTTTTCAAATGGAAATAAATGGGCATCACCTGTGGCTCCTGGCTTAATTGCTTTGCAAAGGGATATGTCTGAATCAGCCTCTTAGTGCAGTGTGAGATTATCGCTTAGATTCTCAGCACCTGATGGATCTAAAGAAAGATCCCATGTGTGCATCCAAATCCAAAATGGCCAAAAGAGAAGTCATTGTGATGAAGTCTCTTGCCTTCCTCTGTAAGGTTCCTGATCTCCATCAAGTGATAACAGGGATCTTTGGGTCAACTGAGTTCTTCAAGCCATGCAGAGGCTAGCCCATAGGTGCTTGGGTTTTCTCATGACTGCAAATCACATAAAGAAACTATACCCGACAGTCTGTATGCCTCAAATTGGAAAAGCAGAACAGTATTAATGGCAGACCTCTTTGATCAGTCCTGGTTCACAGGAACGTTGTCCAGGAAACACTGACTTTAGACAAATGAAGGGCAAGGGAACTTATTTTGACTTTGTCTTGGGCTGTGTGCCTCATTAAAACTTCCAGCCAAGGTTATGATGAGTGTCTATATGGAAGAAAATGAGGGCCATGTGGGAGTGTTTTGGTTTTAATTCTGGTCATTGGTGTGGCGGGTGGAAGAGATGACTGGGTCAACTGGGCTTGAACTCTGGTGTGTTTCCACTTAGAGACTGAGATCTGAAACTGATCTCAGAGAAGAATTGCCATGAATTGTGTTGGGATTTTAGGAGGCCACACATGAGAGTCGCCCTTGGAACCTGAGATCTAGGACCAGGGTGGCTTTCCACAAAGAACTGGGAATCTCAGCCTGGATATCACATGATTTTATTCTGAAAGACTTGGCAGCCATAGTTGAGAGTCAAAAGACATAGGACCTCACATTGTAGATCTCAATGGTCCTGGCTTCAAGTGACCTTTTGTCCACTCTTTGGAAAGCCTTGCCTGTGAGAGTTCTCTAGAATTTTCTTTGAAATGAACTTTCTCAACATTTAATGGTTCCTGAATAATTGTGCATCCAAAGTCATCCTTGAAAAATGGCTAGATAAGTACCACGAAATTTTTGAATTTTCCATGACCAGGTGGAACTGCAGAAACTTTCGATGTCCTGTTGCTTACCATGAGTGTACCAGACAGTGCCTTGATTGACAGGGTTTCATGAAAATTGTTTAGAACAAAGATGCCAGTATTTTGGAGCCTGCTGAGTAGTGGGCCTAGAGCAGTGGTGGACAGGTGTGTGATAAAACATCATGGTGGGGCCATTTGGATCTGCCATTGGCTTCCAAATGGCTTGTAACTGACAGAGTGCAGACATCAGACCCTTATATGTAAAGGCATCTTGTTATATGGCGTAGTTTCAGGGCAATGTTCAGAATCAGGTTGCTATGGACAAGGGGGCAATCTTTGAGAGATAGAAGCCTGGTTGGTGAATTTTCTTGCAGACCCTGACCCACCACACGTGACAGAAATACCTCAAGCACTGTTTCCCAGTTGAACTCCTTGTATTTTGTGAAGCATGAACCAAACTCCAAGTGCAGCAGCAAGAAACACCACGAAAAGTGGAGGATGACCAAATTGTTTCACAGTCCACACAGGGAGACACAGTTTACCTACAAAGAGAGAATTGAGCACTGCTGCCTCGTGTTCATTGGAAAATAGGAAACGATGTCCTCCAGGTCACATAGATGAAGACCCAGCTTTGAGGGTCTCACTACAAAGGAAGCTTAACTCCTGACAACAACCTATATTTCAGTGCCCAACTTCACTGGCAGTTTCTCAAAAAGTTTTAGGCAAGCAGAGCTTCATGTTTGTGGAGTGTGTACCCTGTCCTTACTTTTGGAAACTCCTATACCACCTCCAAGTTTGTGCACTCCTGAGCATTTTCGATTCCAGAAATGTAATCACAGATTTTGTAACTCTTCTACTCTAATTGTGTCTTCCTTGGGGCGAAGGTAATGACAAGGCATTGTTCTGGATGAGAGTTGGAAGATTAATTTTCCTTTTTTCCATTTGAAATTCTGAATCCCTGACACTAACCCATATTCTACTAGACTCTGACTACTAATCCTAATATGATGGAAGAAAGTAACCCAAACAGTACATAAATACTTGCAGTTCAGAGTTGGACTTGCCTTTTGCATGATAAAGGGTAGGTGTTATAAATCTATTCAATATTTAATTGAAATAGTTCTCAATGTGTTTTAAAGTTAACAAATATGTGAATTACGGTCTCCCATTCTCTGGAGCCTATTCAGCACATGTATTTTTATATGCACAAATAGAATCCTACAAGGTATCACACGTACATCCTTGTAAGATATATGACTTAGCAGATACAAACTGTGAGAAGTGATCACTCCTCCTAAACGCTGTTGGAACTGAAAATTCAACCTATGGGTGAGCTTCCCAGTGGAACAACATTATACATAAACCCATGTTCACTAAAATGAATGTTTTTGCATCTTTATGATATATATTTCATGATGAATTTTGATTGGCATATATATTGCTACTTTTTAATGTCTGTGTTTGTGTGTGTGTGTGTGTGTGTATATATATATATACTCTCCATATTTTTAAAAATATGAAATATATGTGTCTTATATACACTCCCTAAATTCATTCATGTTCATGTATGTGGATTAATAATCAACTTTTCACAAGATTATTCTTAGAAATATTCATCCACCCGAAATACATATTTGTTTCCTAGTACTGAAAACTAACTTCAGTAAAAGGTGCATACAAATCCTAATATGTGTACATTAACTGACCCAGTTTAACATTAATGCATGTAGGTTCCTATGGGACATGATGTGTATTTTGACGTTAATTTTTATTCCACACTGGTACATTACTATTTCATCAGTTTATGCACATCATAGTATATATATTTTATTCACTAGTTAGCAAATTTATAGGCATTTGTTTCACTTTCAATCACTTCCTGCTCCAGAACACATGTATTCCTCTATGTCTCTTGACTGGTCTATTCATGAGACTTTTTTCCAAATATATTATTTTCTATTTCCATAATCAATTTTGAACCAAAACTCACACACCCTTCATGATAAACCGTAACCCTAAGATGATCGTTAGATATATAACTGGTTGGAATGAATGATTGCATATCAATATAAAATTTCTTATAAATTTTCAGATATTTATTCAATTCATTATTTAAAGTGGATCCAGTTATATTATTTATTCACAGTATGGTCTATTCATGCATTATGTCTATATTCATAGAAACAGGGTACACCTATTTGTACCCCCATACTAATTTGTAAGTCTTCAAAATATTGCTCCCAGAATTGGTGGAAGAAATACGATTGTCACCTGATCTACATACACATTTTATTACAGAAATATTCTGGACACAAAAAGCATAGGTCACACTTACAATTGTACCAAAGCGTAAATGGAAAGTGAGCATGGATTACTAAAAACATCCATGTCCAGGTTGCCTAATGCTCTCAAATATCAATTCTATTTTTCACTACATATTTGTTTCTTCCTAAGATTATATATTCAACTTCAAACCTGTTGAAAATGTCTAACCCTATCACACAATTTATACTTTGCTTGATTTCCTAATGTCTCTATTGATATCTGATTTCCTATATTTTTCCCCAGTTCATCATTGTGACTGACTCTTCACATGTGCTTACATTTACATACACTCTCTACACTAAATTCTATTGCTAAAGAACTTTTGGTCCAAATCCTATACTCACTCTTTTTTCTAAACCTACCAACTACCTTCCTAATCCTGCCGACTATCGGTTTTTGACTGGATGTTCTCTTCAACATTCAATATCCAAGGTACAAGGTACGATGCCAGTGTATATTGATTTATCTGAGACATCTGTGCTGCACATTACTCAAAGCTAAGTATCCCACTCAAGTCCCCAATGCCCTTCTGGGCTTCAAATCTTACCTAGATTTCTGCTTTCATACTTATGTTTCACATATATACTCTTGTAAACATCGCATTTTGCCAATACCATTATTCATCCCGCAGAATTATTTGTAACCCAAATTGAACAAGTTATTAACCCTAACCATACACTGTTCCCTCAGTATAACTTACTTAAGAGCAGGGACAGTGTGGGTCTTACAATATAGGAATGTAGATGATCTTCCACCTGCTGAGAACATCAAAGATCCATGGAGAAATGATCCTTGCAGAAGATATAGGCAGCTATGTAGGACCTGAGAGAGCAATAGTCATCTTCCATGGCAAACAACCTGGTCAGGATTAATTGATGGTCTGAATCAGCCTCTCTCTTCTTAATAAAGAGAAGATGGACTGAACCAGGCCTCTGTGGAGAGCTGTTCCCTGGTGCCTATGGTTGATATACCATTCTAACTTCTGAATGTGTCACAGGATGTTGGGGCAGCCTCCATCTCATGGGAACCCTGGAAGCAACTGTTAGCACAAAGTGGTTACCAAGGCAGTGAGCATATTCTGTTCCTGAAAGAAGTGACCTCACTTCACTTCCTTGGTGATGGAATTCTCTGAACCTGGGATCCAGGAAGGAAGGCACACAGAGCCAGTCCCACTCCCAGTTCCAGTGGGCTAACTTGTTTGCTTTTCCCAAAGACATAGTCAGTCTTTCTTGGTACCCACTGATGTGAGGATGGCCAAATGCCAGCAGAGCTCTGAAGAGGGGCCTTTCCTGAGTAAGCAGGTAGTGGCTCACCGTTGGCTCCTGACAACTTCACAGAGTTGGCCAAGGAGACCAGATCTGAAACAGGACAGGCCATTTTGGGGGAACATAATATGGCCCACCAGTCAGAAGACATTCCGGATAGTCACAGACCTATTTGGGGGAAGGAAGTGCCTTTGCCGTTGTAGGTGTGAGTTTGTGGTTTTTTCTCATGTTCTGAGAATAGGTAGGAAAGGTGGTTTGTTTGGTTTGGAGTGGACTGTTTCTAGTAAGTCGTTTGACATGGTGAGTGTTTCTAAGTCTGTGTATCCCACTGTATCCGTGGTTGTAGACATTAGAAAAGAGAATGCATCAATGGATGTGTTGTCTCTAGTTGAAAGCTTCCCCGCATTCATACTGCCCAATTAATGAATGGACAGCAGCTTGCCTTATGGATGGGCAACATCTATTATCTTCTAAAGTTCCTGTTTTCTTCGTGAATTCTGGCCACTCTCCAGAATAGACTCATGGTTTTGTTTCCCAAATATGTAACACCACAAGGTTCTGTGACATGGCCATGTACTGGATAGCTGAAGGGAATGGGAGCATCTAAGAAAACTCAGATTTCAGTGTGACCAGTAAAGTCTCAGTGGAGAAACCCTTCTTTGGGCCATTTGCTTACTTCTATTTCTATTACCCTGAATGTCAGGAAGGTCTTTGCCTCAGGCCACCCCTTTGTGTAGCCTGAAGAAAACTGTTTTCATATGGAAATGTATGGACATCACCAGTGGCTCTTTGCTTAATTGATTTGGATTGGGATGTGTCTGAATCAGCCTCTTGTCCTTGTATGAGGTTGTGGCTTAGATTCTCAGCACCTGATGGATCTAAAGAAAGATCCCATGTGTTTCCAAAACTAAAATGGCCAAAAGAGCAGTCATTGTGGGTGAATATTTTTGCCCTCTTGTTTTAGGTTCCTGACCTCCATCAAGTGAGAATAGGGATCCTTTGGGTCAAATGAGTTCTTGAAATCCCTGCAGAGGCTAGCCCATATTTGCTTGGGTTTTCTCATGACTCCAAATCACATAAAGAATCTATACCCTACAGCCAGTAGGCCTCAAATTGGAGAAGTGGAACACTTTAACAGCAGGAATATTTGATCATTCCTGGTTCACAGGAAGAGTGTCCAGGCCATCATGATTTTAGGCAAATGAGGGGCAAGTGAGCTTATTCGGACACTACCTTGGGCTCATAGAAACCTCCAGCTAGAGGTTATGATGAGTGTCTACATGGAAGAAGATGATGGCCCTGTGGTAGTGTTTTGATTTTAATTGTGGTCATTTTTTGGCGGATGGAAGGGATGATGGGGCCACCTGGGCTTGAACTCTGGTGTGATTCCCCTTAGAGACTGAGTTCTGAAACTGACCTCAGAGAAGTAGTGCCATGAATTGTGTTGGGATTTTAGGAGGCCACGCATGAGACTCACTCTTGGAAACTGAGATCTAGGCCCAGGGTGGTTTCCACAGAGGCCTGAGAATCTCAGCCAGGATATCACATGATTTTATTCTGAAAGACTTAGCAGCCATATTTGAGAGTCAAAACACACATGGACCTCACATTGTAGATGTCAATTGGCCTGGCTTTAGGAGACCTTTTGGCAACTGTTTGAGAAGCATTGACTGTGAGAGTTCTCCAGAGCTTTCATTGAAATGAACTTTCTCAACTCTTAATGGTTCCTGAATGAATTGAAACCCACAGTGCCTCTAACTTCACCCTTGAAAAATTGCTAGATAAATACCATGAAATTTTTGAAATTCCCATGACCAGGTGGCACTGCAGAAACTTTTGATGTCCTGTTGCTGATCATGTGTATACCAGACAGTGCCTTGTTTTTGACTGGGTTTCATTAAAATGGTGTAGAACAAGAGAAGCCAGTAATTTGGAGCCTGCTGAGTAGGGGGGCTAGAGCAGTGGTGGGCAGGTGTGTGATAAAACATCATGTTGGGGCCATGTGAATCTGCCATTGGCTTCCAAATTTTTTGTGACTGATATAGTGCAGACATCAGACCCTTATATGTAAAGGCATCTTGTTAAATGGAGAGTTTTCAGGGCAATATTCAGAATCAGGTTGCTATGGTTATTGGTGCAAGCTATGTGGGATAGAAGCCTGGTTGGTGCATTCTCCTGCAGACCCTGACCCACCACACGTGACAGAACTCCCTCCAGCACTGTATCCCAGATGAACTTTTTGTGTTTTGTGAAGCAAATACCAAATTCCCAGTGCAGAAGCAAGAAATACCACGAAAAGTGGAGGATGACCAAATGTCTTCACAGTCCCCACCGGGAGACACTTAGCTTCCAATGGACACAGTTTAGCTACAAAGAGAGAATTGAGCACTGCTGCCTCATGTTCATTGGAATATAAGAAACCATGTCTTTCGGTCACATAGATGCAGACCCAGCTTTGATGGTCTCACTACAAAGTAAGCTAAAGCTCATGACAACAACATATATTTCAAGTGCCCAACCTCAGAAGCCGTTTCCCAAGAATTCTTAGGCCAGCAGAGTTCCTTGTTTGTGGAGTGTTTACCCTGTCCTTTACTTTTGGAAACTCCTCTACCACCTCCAAGGTTGTGAACTCCCGAGCATATTCCATTCCATATTTGTATTCATAGATTTTCACACTTTTCTACTCTAATTGTGTTTTACTTGGGGCGTAGGTAATGTCAAGGCATTGTTCTGGATGTGAGTGGGAAGATTTTTGTGTAGCACATATTTACATACACATTGGATTCATTTTTCAATTTCCATTTGAAATACTGAATCCCTGACACTATGACCCATACCCTACTAGTCTCTAATAATCCTAATATGATGGTGAAAAATAAGCCAAAAAGAGAAGAAACACAAGCAGTTCAAAGGACGCATGGTGTATAGTTGGAATTGCCTTTTGCATTATATAATGTAGGAGTTATAAGTCTAGTCAATTTTTTGTTGAAATAGTTCTACATGTGTTTTTAAAATTAGCAAATATGTGAATCCCTATCTCCCTTTCTCTGTAGCCTATTCAGCACATGTATGTTTATATGCACATAGAATTCTACCTGATATCACTCGTATACACTTGTGAGGTGGCTGAATTGGTAGATGCAAATTGAGAGAAGAGATCACTCCTCCTAAACGCTGTTGGAACTGAAAATTCAACCTATGGGTGAGCTTCCTAGTTGAAAAACATTATACATGAATCCATGTTCAGTAAAATGAATATTTTTCGATCTGTGGATTATATACATTTCATGATGAATTTCTATTGGCATATATATTGCTACTTTTTTTTTCTTTTATTGGTTGCTCAAAACATTACAAAGCTCTTGACATATCATATTTCATACATTAGATTCAAGTTGGTTATGAACTCCCATTTTTACTCCAAATACAGATTGCAGAATCACATTAGTTACACATCCATATTTTTACATAATGCCCTATTAGTTACTGTTGTATTCTGCTACCTTTCCTATACTCTACTATCCCCACTCCCCTATCTTCCCATCTTCTCTCTCTACCATACCTACTCTAAATCATTTCTCTCCTTGTTTATTTTCCCACAACCTCTTATATGTAATTTTGTGTAACAATAAGTGTCTCTCTCCATTACCATGCAATTTCCCTCTTCTCTCCCTTTCCCTCCCACCTCATGTTTCTGCTTAATGTTAATCTTTTCTTCATGCTCTTCCTCCCTGTTCTGTTCTTAGGTGCTCTCATTATATCAAACAAGACATTTGGCATTTGTTTTTTAGGGATTGGCTAGCTTCACTAACCATAATGTGCTCAGTGCCATGCATTTCCCTGCAAATTCCAAGATTTGGTCATTTTTTAGTGCTGCGTAATTCTCCATAGTATATAAAAGTCACATTTTTTTATCCATTCATCTATTGAAGGGCATCTGGGTTGGTTCCACAGTGTAGCAATTGTGAATTGTGCTGCTATGAAAATCGATGTGGCAGTATCCCTATAGTACGCTCTTTTAAGGTCTTCAGAGAATAGTCCGAAAAGGGCAATAGCTGGATCAAATGGTGCTTCCATTCCCAGATTTCCCAGGAATCTCCATACTGCTTTCCAAATTGGCCGCACCAGTTTTCAGTCCCACCAGCAATGTACAAGAGTACCCTTTTCCCCACATCCTCGCCAGCACTTGTTGTTGTTTGACTTCATTATGGCTGCCAATCTCACTGGATTGAGATGGTATTTTAGGGTGGTTTTTATTTGCATTTCTCTTACTGCTAGAAATGGAGAGCATTTTTTCATGTACTTGTTAATTGATTCTATGTCCTCCTCTGAGAAGTTTCTGTTCAGGTCCTTGGCCCATTGGGTTATTGGTTATCTTATTGTCTAATTTTCTGAGTTCTTTGTATACTTTGTATACTCTGGATATTAGGGCTCCATGTGAAGGGTGAGGACTAAAAATTTGTTCCCATGATGTAGGCTCCATATTTACCTCTCTTATTGTTTCTCTCTTTAAGAAAAAAAAATCAGTTTAAGTAAGTCCCATTTGTTGATTCTTATTATTAACTCTTATTCTATGGGTGTCCTATTAAGGAATTTGGAGCCTGACCACACAATATGTAGATAGGAGCCAACTTTTTATTCTATCAGACGCAGAGACTCTGATTTGAATCTAGCTCCTTGATCCACATTGAGTTAACTTTTGTGCATGGCGAGAGGAGGGGATTCAGTTTCATTTTGTTGCATATGGATTTCCAGTTTACCCAACTCTATTTGATGAAGATGCTATCCTTCCTCCATTGCAGGCCATTAGCTCCTTTATCAAATATAAGACAGTTGTAGATTTTTGGATTAGTCTCTGTGTCCTCCATTCTGTACCATTGGTCCACCGCCTGTTTTGGTACCAGTACCATGCTGTTTTTGCTATGAATGCTCTGTAATATAGTTTGAAATCTGGTATCACTATACTGCCTGATTCACACTTCCTGCTTAGAATTGCTTTTGCTATTCTGGGTCTTTTATTTTTCCATTTGAATTTCATGATTGCTTTATCTATTTCTACAAAAAAAAATCCTTTGGGATTTTGATTGGCATTGTATTAAACCTATAGAGAACTTTTGGTAATATAGCAATTTTGATGATGTTAGTTCTGCCTATCCATGAACAGGGTATATTTTTCCATCTTCTAAGATCTTATTCTATTTCTCTTTTTAGGGTTCTGTAGTTTGCATTATATAAATCTTTCACCTCTTTTGTTAGGTTGATTCCCAAGTATTTAATTATTTTGAGGAAATTGGGAATGCAGTGTTTTGACTCATTTTTGTTTCAGAAGTTTTGTCGCTGATATACAGAAATGCCTTTGATTTATGCATGTTGATTTTATATCCTGCCACATTGCTGCATTCATTTATTAGTTCTAGTAGTTTTTTCTGTAGACCCTTTTGGGTCTTCTATGTATAGAATCATGTCATCTACAAATAGTGATAATTTAAGTTCTTCTTTTCCTATTTTTATGCTTTTAATGTCTTTCATCTCTCTAATTGCTCTGGCCAGTTTTTCGAGAACTATATTGAATAGAAGTGGTGATAGAGGATATCTCTGCCTTGTTCCAGATTTTAAAGTGAATGCCTTCAATTTTTCTCCATTCAGAATGATGCTAGCCTGAGGCTTAACATAGTTATCTTTTACAATGTCGAGGTAAGTTCCTGTTATCCCTAGTTTTTAAAATGTTTTGAACATAAAGGAATGCTCTACTTTGTTGAATGGTTTTTCTGCATCTATCAAGATGATCATATGGTTCTTATCTTTAAGTCTATTGATGTTGTGAATAACATTTATTGATTTCCATATATTGAAGCCTCCTTGCATCCCAGGGATGAATTCAAGTTGATCATGGTGCACAATTTTTTTGATGTGCCTTTGTATCCAATTCGCCAGAATTTTAATGAGGATTTTTGCATCTAGGTTCATCAGAGATATTGGTCTGTAGTTTTCTTTCTTTGAGGTGTCTTTGTCTGGTTTCAGAATCTGGGTGATGTTGGCCTCATAGAATGAATTTGGCAGAGCTTCCAGTTTTTCTATTTCCTGAATAACTTGAAAAGTATTGGTATTAATTCTTCTTTAAAGGTTTTGTAAAACTCTGCTGTATACCCATCCGTTCCTGGGCTTTTCTTGGTTGGTAGTCTTTTGATTGCTTCTTCTACTTCATCCATTGATATTGGTCAGTTTAAATTGTGTGTTTCCTCCTGACTCAGTCTGGTCAAATCATATGACTTAAGAAATTTATCGATGTCTTCACTATTTTCTATTTTATTGGAATACAGTTTTTCAAAATAATTTCTAATTTTCTTCTGTATTTATGTAGCATCTGTTGTGATATTGCCTTTTTCATCCCGTATGTTAGTAATTTGAGTTCTCTCTCTTCTTCTCTTCGTTAGCATGGCTAAGGGTCTGTCGATCTTATTTATCTTTTTGAAGAAGCACCTTTTAGTTTTGTTAATTTTTTCAATAGTTTCTTTTGTTTCAATTTCGCTATGATTTTAATTATTTCTTTCCTTCTGCTACATTTTCTGTTGTTTTGCTCTTCTTCTTCTAGGGCTTTGAGATGAAGTGTGAGCTCATTTGTTTGTTTGTTTGTTTTTCTATTTTGAGGAATGACCTCCAGGCGATGAATTTACCTCTTAAAACTTCTTTTCATTGTGTCCTATAGAATCTGATATGTTGTGTCTGTATTTTCATTTATCTCTAAGAATTTTTTGATTTCCTCCTTTATGTCTTCTGTAACCCATTGATCATTCAGTAACATATTCTTCATTTTGCATGTGATGTATGATTTTTTCTTCCTTCTTTATCATTGGTTTCCAGGTTCATTCCATTATGATCACAAAAAATTCATGGTATTATCTCCACCCCTTCATATTTACTGAGGGTTGCCCTATGGCATAACATATGGTCTATTTTTGAGAAGGATCCATGTGCTGGTGAGAAAAAAGTATATCCACTTGATGATGGTTGATATATTCTATATATGTCAGTTAAGTATAGGGTATTGATTGTGATATTGAGTTCTATAGTTTCTTTATTCAACTTTTGTTTGGAGGATCTGTCCAATGGTGAGAGAGGTGAGTTGAAGTCACCCATAATTATTGTATTGTGGTCTATTTGATTCTTGAACTTGAGGATAAATTGTTTTATGAACGTCGCAGCACCATTATTTGCTGCGTGAATATTGATAATTGTTATGTCTTGTCGGTGAATGGTTTCTTTTAACAGTATATAAAGTCCTTCCTTATCCCTTTGATTAAATTAGTCTTGAGGTCGATTTTATTCGATAGGAGGATGGCCACCCCTGCTTGCTTTCGAGGACCGTGTGCATGGTATAAATTTTCCCAATCTTTCACCTTCAGCCTGTGTATGTCTTTTCCATTCAGATGTTTCCCTTGGAGGCAACATATTGTTGGATTTTTTTTTTATTTCAAGTTACAAGCCAATGTCACTTTATTCGAGAGTTTAAGCCATTATCATTTAGAGTTACTATTGATATATGGTTTGTACTGCCACCCATGTTTTTATATATATATTTTTTAATTAGTGTGATTCTCCATGATTTGCTTTTCCCCTTCCCTCTGTCATTACTGAGGCACTTCTCACTGATGGTTTTCGTTGTTGATTTTCATTTCTTCCTCGTGTAGTGTTTTGCTCAAGATGCTTTGCAATGCTGGTTATCTGGCTGAAATTCTTTTAGCTTTTGTTTATCATGAAATATTTTTATCTCATTGTCTTATCTTAAGCTTAATTTTGCTGGATACATAATTCTTGGTTGGCATCCATTGTCTTTCAGTGTTTGAAGTACGTTGTTCCAGGATCTTCTCACTTCCAGCGTCTATGATGAAAAATCCATTGTTAAACTTTTTGGTTTACCCCTGATTGTAATGATTGTAATCTGCCTCCTTTCTCTGGTAGCTTTTAATATTTTCTCTTTGTTCTGTATATTGGATATCTTTATAACAATGTGTCTTGGCATTGGTCTACTGTGATTTTGTGTGCTCGGTGTCCTGTAAGCATCTACAATTTGTTTATCCGTTTCCATTTTTATTTCTGGAAAGTTTTCTGTAATTATTTCATTCACCAGGTTTCTCATTCCCTTGGTTTTAATCTCTGTACCTTCCTCTATCCATATGACTCATTAGTTTGTTTTTTTTATGTTATCCCATATCTCTTGAATGTTTTCTCATAATTTTTTACAGCATTTCTTTGTTGGCTAGACTTTTTTCAAGATGATATATTTTGTCTTCATTATCTGACATTCTGTCTTCTACTTGCTCTACTCTGTTAGTGATACTCTCAATTGAGTTTTTAATTTGGTTTATCATTTCCTTCATTTCTAGAATTATTGTTTGATTTTTCTAATAATCTCTATCTCCTGATAAAGATGCTTAATTTCTCATTTTATCTGTTTATGTAATTCATTTTCAATGCGTTTTATCACTGTTTGTTTTTGCTGTCTCGTATCCTCTTTAAGGTTCCATTCCATCTGTCTAAGGTATTACTTGAATTCTTTATATGACCATTTTTCTGATGACTCTAGGTGCTCTTGAATATTTAGGCTGTCCTTCATTGTTCGTAATCCTTTTCTTCTTTGTTTTTATATGCTGCTCATGTTACTTCTTCTTCTGTTTGACTACTGAGTTACTGCTTACTCTTATGAATTTATTTGATGCTTGGGAGGAAAGATATTAGAAGGGAAGGGAGAAGTCACTAAAGAGAATGAGAGTAGGCAGGTAGAATTCAAGGAAGGGGGAATAAGAAAAATGAAAAGAAATGAAAAGACAAAAGAAAAAAATAGAAAATAAAGAAAGAAAGTTTTAAGTAATGATGATGATTAAAAAATTGAAAATTAAAATTTAAAATAATAATAATAATAATAAAATAAAAAAATTAAAAAATAAAAACATTTAAAAAAGTTAAAGAACAACAATAACAAAAATGAAAATGAAAGAAAAAAAAAACAAATAAAAAAATAATAATAATACATGCAGTCCTAGAGTTCAAATAACTTCTCTTCCAGTAGGTGGAGCTGTGCGCACTGGGCCAAGCTTCTCCTCTCAAAAAGTGAGAACCAATCACTGTGCAGCAGCTCTTCCTCCCAGACTGGGCGGGTCTCCAATTCTGAGTGCCTAGGGCTTTCTCTTGTGCTTCCTCAAGCCAGGCCCCACTCACCTGTGATGCTCACCACAATACTGGTTACAAACCAGGCCTCTGCTCCTGGTAGCCCTGTTTCCATGAACGCCTGGGCACACTCTCCTTGTTTGCCTTCCTCAGACAATAAGTTTGTAGAGCTTGGGGCTGAGAACCTCCAGCGAATTTGCTTGCCCTTCAGGAGCCATGGCCCCGGTAGGTGGTGTAAGAGACCTCAATTGTCAGCACTGGTGGGAGCGGTAGCAGGGAATTCCACGCCGCGAGTCCCGAGCCAATCTTGATTCCCTAGGTCTGGGTATCACGCTCCTTGGAGAGCTGGGAGGGGCCATTACGGCAGAGGTGGGAAGGGCCCTTGAGGTTTCCCTGCGTTGTTGAGAGATATGGCAATGGGATTACACACTTGTCGCGCTGGTTTCAATGAAGTTATCTCCTCCGCCTGTGACGTCAGTTCTCTGCCATGGTGGTATCCCATTCAAATGGTGACCGTTCGTTCCCTTTGCTGGGTGACCAATGCAACAGGTGGGTCCTGACTATCTCTCCCAAGCCCCATTTCAATCCTGTGGCCACTGCCTATGAAGGCTCAGTTGGCTTTTAACTCTCAATTCAGAAAGCCCGACCAGTTATTTCAGCGGGAATGTTAGTGCTGAGTCACAAAAACCAGACGAATCTAAGCTTGAATGCAGCCAATCCGGGCTTTGTGTGTGTTCTGAGGGGCCCAGACTGTTCACCCCAGATTCACAACAGGTCAATATTGCCTAGTGATTCTGAGCAAACAGCATTTAGACAGTTTACGACTCCCTATGCCCGCGCAGCTGAAGAGATCAGAGACTTGATTTCTCCATGCCTGCCTTCATAATGGATCTCCTGTATTGCTACTTTTTAATATCTGTGCTTTTGCGTGTGTGTGTATATATATATGTATATGTATATGTATATGTATATATATATATATATATATATATATATATATATATATATATATATACTCTTTAGATTTTTCAAAATATGAAATATATGTGTCTTATTATGCACTCCCTAAATTCATTCATATTCATATCTGTGGATTTATAATCAACTTTCCACAAGATTATTTTCAGAAATAATCATCCACCTGAAATACATATTGTTTCCTAGTACTGAAAACTAAATTCAGTGAATGGTGCATACAAACCCTAATATTTCTACAGTTACTTAGCCAGTTTAAAATCAATGCAAGTTGATTTCTAGGGGACATGATGTGTATTTTGACTTTCATTTTTATTCAACACTTGTACGTTACTATGTCTTCAGTTTATGCAAATCATGGGATATATATTTCTGTCACAAATTAGAAAATTTATAGGCATTTGTTTCACGATCAATCACTTCCTGATTCAGAACACATGTATCCCTCCATGTTTCTTGACTGGTCTTTTCATGAGACTTCTTTCCAAACACATTATTTTTGTTTAACATCATCACGTATAAAGCAAAACTCAAACACCATTCTTCATAAACCATAATCCTAATATTACCATTAGATATATAACTGGTTGGAATGAATGATTGTATATCAATATAAGATTTCTTATATATTTTCACATATCAATTCAATCCATTATTTAAAGTGGAATCAGTTTCGTTATTTATTCATAGTATGGTCTATTCATGCATTATCTCTAGATTAATAGACACAGGGTACACCTCTTTGTACCCCTAATACTAATGTATACGTCTTCAAAATATTGCCCCCAAAAATGGTGAAAGAAATACTCATGTCACCTGATCTACATATACATTTTATCACAGTAATATTCTGAACAAAAAAAAACATAAAAATGTAACACTTATGATTGTACAAAAGCCTAAAAGGAAAGTGAACGTAGATAACTAATAACATCCATGTCCAGGTTGCCTAATGCTCTCAAATGTCATTCCCATTCGTGACGACATATTTGTTTTTTCCTATGATTATGTATTCAAACTCAACCCTGTTGAAAATGTCTAATCCTATGACTCACTTTATACTTTGCCTGATTTCGTAATGTCTCTATTGACACCTGCTTTCCTACACATTTTCCCCAGTTCATCATTGTGACTAACTCTTCACATGTGCTGACATTTACATTCACTCTCCCAATGAAACCCTATTGCTAAAGAAGCTTTTTATTCCAAATCATATACTCACTCTTCTTCCTAAACCTACTGACTATCTTCCTAATCCTACTGACTATTCCTTTTTGACTGGATGTTCTCTTCTACATTCAATCATCCAAGGTACAAGGTCCTATGCCACTGTATTTCGATTTAACTGAGACAATTGTACAGAACATAATTCAACACTAAGTATCCAAATCAAGGGCTCAATGCCCTCCTGGGCTTCAAATCCTTCTTAGATTCCCGTTTTCATACATATATTTCACCTATATATTCTTATAAATATCGCAGGTTCCCAATCTCATTATTCATCCTGCAGAATGATTCCTAACCCAAATCGAACATATTATTAACCCTAACCATACACTAACTTTGCAGGAGAGCAGGAACAGTGTGTGTATTAAACTACAGGAATCTAGGGGATGTTCACCTGCTGAGAAACTCAAATGTTCATGCAGAAGTGATCCCTGGTGAAGATGAAGGCAGCTATGAATTACCTCAGAAAGCAAAAGTCATCTTCCATGGCAATCATCCTGGTCAGGATGAAGGGTTGTGTCTGAATCAATCTCTCTCTTCTTAATGTATAGAACATGGACCAAACCAGTCCTGTGTGGAAGCTGTTCCCGGGTGCTTACGGTTGATATAACATTCTAACTAGAGAAAGTGTCCCATGAAAATCAGGGCAGCCTCCACCTCATAGTATTTTGGAAGCAACTGTTAGGACAAAGTGGTTGCCAAGGCAGTGACATAATTCAGATCCTGAAGGAAGTGATCTCACCTCACTTCCTTGGTGATGGAACTCTCTGAACTTGAAATCCAGGAATCCAGGCACCCAGAGACAGTCTCTGTCCTAGTCCCAGTGGTCTGACATGTTTGGATTTACCAAGGACAGAGTCAGTCTTTCTTGGTACCTACAGATGTGAGGAAGGCCAAATGCCAGGAAACCTCTGAAGAGGGGCTTTTCCTGAGAAGGCAGGTAGTGCCTCACCGCTGGCTCTTGAGAACTTCACAGAGTTGGCCAAGCAGACATGATCTGAGACAGGAGAGGTCATTTTGGAGGAACATAGTATGGCTCACTAGTCAGAGGATACTCCGGGGAGTCACAGACCTACTAGGGGGAAGGAGGTGCCTTTGTGGGTGTGGGTGTGAGTTTGTGGTTTTGTCTCATGTTCTGAGGATAGGTAGGAAAGGCGGTTTGTTTGGTATGGAGTGGAATATTTGCATTAAGTCCTTTGACAAGGCGAGTGTTCCTATGTGTGTGTGTATCCCACTGAGTCCATTGTTGTAGACATTAGAAAAGACAATGCATCAATGGATGTGTTCTGTCTAGTAGAAAGCTTCCCAGAATTCATCCTGCCCAATTCATGAGTGGACTCTGGCTTGCCTTATGGATGGGCAACACCTACAAGCTTCCTAATTTCCTGTTTTCTCTCTCAATTCTGGCGACTCTCCAGAATAGTATCATGGTTTTGTGTCCAAGATTTGTACCGCCTCCAAGATCTGTGACATTGTTATGTACTGGAAGCTGAAGGAAATGGCTAGCATCTCAGAAATCTCAGATATCTGTTGACCAGGAAAGTCTCAGTGGAGAAACCCTGCTTTGGTCCTTCTGCTTACCTATTGTTCTGTTGAATGTCAGGAAGTTTTTTGCCTCAAGCCACCACTTTGTGAAGCCTGAAGAAAAGAGTTTTCAAATGGAAATGAAAGGGCATCACCTGTGGCTCTTTGCTTAATTGCTTAGGATTGGGATATGTCTGAATCAGCCTGTTGGCCCTGTGTGAGGCTGTGGCTTAGATTCTCAGCACCTGATGGATCTAAAGATAGATCCCATGCGTGCATCCAAAACCAAAATGGCAAAAAGATCAGATATTGTTGATGAACTCTCTTGCCTTCCTCTGGTAGGTTCCTGATATTCATCAAGTGAGAATAGGGATCCTTTGGGTCAAATGAGTTCTTCAAAGCCCTGCAGAGGCTAGGCCATAGGTGCTTGATTTTTATGACTCCAATTCACTTAAAGAATCTAAACCCCAAAGCTAGAAGGCCTCAAGTTGGAGAAGCCAAGCAATATTAAAGGCAGGCCTATTTGATGACTACTGGTTCACAGGAAGAGAGTCCAGGCCACCCTGACTTTAGGCAAATGAGGGGCAGGGAGCTTATTTTAGACACTGTCGTGGGCTGCGTCCCTTATGGAAACCTCCAGCCAGAGGATATGATGAGTGTCTATATGGAAGAAGATGAGGGCCATGTGAGAGTGTTTGGTTTTAATTGTGGACATATGTCTGGCGGTTGGAAGAGATCACTGGGTCCACCTAGGCTTGCACTCTGGTGTGATTCCCCTTAGAGACTGAGTTCTTTTACTGATCTCAGAGAATTATTGCCAGGAATTGTGTTGGAATTTTAGATGGCCATGCATGAGAGTTGTCCTTGGAAAGTGACATCTAGGCTCAAGGTGACTTTCCACAGAGCACAGGGAATCTCAGCCAGGATATCACATGATATTATTCTTAAAGACTTGGCAGCCATATTTGAGAGTCAAAACACACATGGAACATACATTGTAGACCTCAATGGGCCTGGCTTAATCTGACTTTTGGGCACTTTTGGAAGCCTTGCCTGTAAGAATTCTCCAGAGTTTTCATTGAAATGAGCTTCCTCACCATTTAATGTTTTCTGAGTGAATTGAAATCCACAGTGCCTCCAACTTCATCCTTGAAAATTGGCTAGATCAATACCATGAAATTTTTGAAATTCCCATCACCGGGTAGCTCTGGAGAACACTTGAATGTCCTGTTGCTGATCATGAGTATACAAGACAGTGCCTTGATTGACTGGGTTTTATGAAAATGGTGTTTAACAGAGATGCCAGTAAGTTGGATCCTGCTAAGTAGTTGTACTAGAGTAGTGGATGGCAGGTGTGTAATAAAACATCTGTGGTGGGGGCATGTGAATCTGCCATTGGCATCCAAATGGATTGTGACTGACATTTTGCAGCCAGTAGACCCTTATATGTAAAAGCATATTGTTATATGGAGAGGTTTCAGGGCAATGTTCAGAATCAGGTTGCTATGGAAAATGGGGCAAGCTATGTGGGATAGAAGCCTGGTTGGTGCATTCTCCTGACGAACCTGACCCACCACACTTGACAGAACTCACTTCAGCACTGTGTCCCAGTTGAACTCCTTGTATTTCATGAAGCAAATACCAAACTCCCAGTGCAGCAGCAAGAAATACCACGAATAGTGGAGGATGACCAAATGGAATTACAGTCCACAAGGGGAGACATTTAGACCCCAGTGGCCACAGGTTACCTACAAATAGAAAATTCAACACTGCTGACTCATGTTCATTGGAAAATAAGAATCCATGTCATCCAGATCACATAGATGAAGACTCAGCTATGATGGTCTCACAACAAATGAAACTAATGCTCCTGACAACAGCATATATTTCATTGCCCAACCTCAGAGGCAGTTTCTCCAGATGTTAGGCTGGCAGAACTTCATGTTTGTGGAGTTTTTACCCTGACCCTTACTTTTGGAAACTCCTCTACCACCTGCAAATTTGTGAACTCCTGAGCATTTTTCATTCCACATATGTATTCACAGATTTTCTAACTCTTCTCCTCTAATTGTGTCTTATGTGGGGCAAAGGTAATGTCAAGGCATTGTGCTGAATGAGAGTGGGAATTTTTTGTGTAGCACATATTTGCATACACATTGGATACATTTTCCAATTTTCCATTCAAAATACTGAATCCCTGACACTAACACATACCCTACTAGACTTTGACTTCTAATCCTAATATGGTGGAGAAAAATAACCCAAACAGAATAGAAATACAAGAGGTTCACAGGAGGCATGGTGTATAGTTGGACTTGCCTTTCGTATGATAAATGGTAGGTGTTATAAATCTAGTGAATTTTAATTGAAATAGTTCTCCATGTGTTTTAAAAGTTAACAAATATGTGAATAACTGTCCCCCTTTCTCTGTAGCCTATTCATCACATGTATTTTCATATGCACATTTAGAATTCTACCTGGTATCACTCGTACATTTTGTGAGGTGGCTGGCTTGGCAGCTGCAAATTGTGAGAAGAGATCACTCCTACTAAACGCTGTTGGAACTGAAAATACAACATATGAGTGAGCTTCTTATTTGAACAACATAAATCCATGTTCATTAAAATGAATATTTTTGGATCTGTGGATGATATATTACTTCGTGGTGAATTTCGATTGGCATACATAATGCTACTTTTTAATGTCTGTGTGTGTATGTGTGTGTGTGTGTATATATATATATATATATATATATATATATATATATATATATATATATATATATATATTCACTCTCCAGATTTTTCAAAATATGAAGTATATTTTTCTTATTATACACTCCCTAAATTCACTCATATTCATGTATTTGGATTAATAATCAAGTTTTCACAAGAATATTCTCAGAATTATTCATCCACCAGAAATACATATTTGTTTCTTAGTACTGAAAACTAACTTCGGGGGATCATATGATGGTGGTGAAGGGAGTGCATCACCCCCATGTACCGCGTCACTGTGCGGGAGAATGACGAGTTATAACGGCTAAAATATATCTTGTTAGAAATTTCCAGCAAAATTGGGGTGCTCCAAAACCTAGTGGACATATTTCCATCTCACGAGGATCAGCTACGCGAGCTCAAACACGAGTGATTTGTCCGCATGGAGCGTCATGCTGCTTATTCAGGAAATCGGTCTGTGGCTAGAGTCTGCGGCGCGCACTGGGAAACGAAGAGATAGCAATGCAAATATACAGCGGTGTGGATTCTGTGGGCTCCTGCCAGGTATGCAATCACTGTGCTAAGTGCTGAATTCTTTGTTTGAGATGGGTAAGGATGCGGTCCAATTCGCTTCTCCACACCGGTCAGACCACAGAGGAAGCCAGCGGCCACTATCTTGGAGAGCTGATGTCACCATCCCTGTTTTTGACTGATCGAAGCTCATTCAGCTATAGAACAGGTAATTTCAGGACGCCATTCACCTTTGTGTTGCAGACAAATTACTCAGGCTATTTCAGAAAATTGAAAAAGAGGGAGATCTTCCAAATTCATTCTACGAGGCCAATATCACCCTGATTCCTACACCAGATAGACACTTCAAAGAAAGAAGACTAAAGACCGATATCTCTAATGAACCTAAATGCAAAAATCTTAAATTAAATTCTGGCAAATCAGATACAAAAACATATCAAAAAAATGTGCACCATGATCAAGTAGGGTTCATCCCTGGGATGCAAGGAGGGTTCAATATACGAAAATCAATAAGTGTTATTCACCACATCAATAGACTTAAAAATAAAAACCATATTATCATCTAGATAGATGCAGAAAAAGCATTCGACAAAGTACAGCATCCCTTTATGTTCAAAACTCTCGAAAAACTAGGAATAACAGGAACATTCCTCAATATTGTAAAAACAATCTATGCTAAACCGCAGGCTAGCATCATTCTGAATGGAGAAAAATTGAAGACATTCCCTCCAAAATCTGGAACAAGACAGGGATGCCCGCTCTCACCACTTCTGTTCAATATAGTTCTCAAAAGACTGGCCAGAGCAATTAGACAGATGAAAGAAATTAAAGGCATATAAATAGGAAAAGAATAACTTAAATTATCACTATTGCAGATGACATGATTCTATACCTAGCAGACCCAAAAGGTTCTACAAAGAAACTAATAGAGCTAATAAATGAATTCAGCAAAGTGGCAGGATATAAAATCAACACGCATAAATCAAAGGCATTCCTGTATATCAGTGACAAATCCTCTGAAATGGAAATGAGGACAACCACTCCATTCACAATATCCTAAAAAAAAAAAAAATGGGAATCAACCTAACAAAAGAGGTGAAAGTCTTATACAATGAAAACTACAGAACCCTAAAGAGAGAAATAGAAGATCTTAGAAGATGTAAAAATATACCCTGTTCATGGATAGGCAGAACTAACATCATCAAAATGGCGATATTACCAAAAGTTCTCTATAGGTTTAATCCAATGCCAATCAAAATCCCAAAGGCATTTCTTGTAGAAATAGAGAAAGCAATCATGAAATTCATATGAAAAAATAAAAGACCCAGAATTGCAAAACAATGCTAAGCAGGAAGTGTGAATCAGGCGGTATAGCGATACCAGACTTCAAACTATACTACAGAGCAATAGTAACAAAAATAGCATGGTACTGGTACCAAAACAGGCAGGTGGACCAATGGTACAGAATAGAGGACACAGAAACCAATCAACAAAACTACAACTATCTTATATTTGATAAAGGAGCTAAAAGCATGCAATGGAGGAAGGATAGCATCTTCAACAAATGGTGTTGGTAAAACTGAAAATCCATATATAACAAAATGAAACTGAATCCCTTTTTCTCACCATGCACAAAAGTTAACTCAAAATGAATCAAGGACCTTGATATCAAATCAGAGACACACTGTCTGATAGAAGAAAAATTTGGTTACGATGTACATACTGTCGGGTTGGGCTCCAAATTCCTCAATAGGACACCTATAGTACAAGAGTTAATAACTAGAATCAACAAATGGGACTTACTCAACTAAAAAAGTTTTTTCTCAGCAAAAGAAACAATAAGAGGTAAATAGGGAGCCTACATACTGGAAAGAAATCTTTACTACTCACACTTCAGATAGAGTCCTAATATCCAGAGTATACAAAGAACTCAAAAAATTAGACAATAAGATAACAAATAACCCAATCAACAAATGGGCCAAGGACCTCAACAGACACTTCTCAGATGAGGACATACAATCAATCAACAAGTACATGAAAAAATGCTCACCATCTCCAGCAGTCAGAGAAATGCAAATCAAAACCACCCTAAGATACCATCTCACTCCAGTAAGATTAGCAGCCCTTATGAAGTCAAACAACAAGAAGTGCTGGCAAGGATGTGGGAAAAGAGGTACACTTGTACATTGCTGGTGGGACTGCAAATTGGTGCAGCCAATTTGGAAAGCAGTATGGAGATTTCTTGGAAAGCTTGGAATGGAACCACCATTTGACCCAGCTATTGCCCTTCTTGGTCTATTCACTAAAGACCTAAAAAGAGCATGCTACAGGGACACTGCTACATCGATGTTCATAGCAGCACAATTCACAACAGCAAGACTGTGGAACCAACTTAGATGCCCTTCAATAGAAAAATGGATAAAAGAAATGTGGCATTTATACACAATGGATTATTACTTTGCATTGAAAAATAAAAAATCATAGAATTTGCAGGGAAATGGATTGCATTAGACTAGATTATGCTAAGTGAAGCTACACAATTCCTATAAAACAAATGCCAAATGTCATCTTTGATATAAGGAGAGTAACTAAGAACAGATAGGGATGAAGAGCATGACAAGATGATTAACATTAAACAGGGATGAGAGGAGGAAGGGAGGGAGAAGGAAAATTGCATGGAATTGGAAGGAGACCCTCTGGGTTATACAAAATTACATACAAGAGGAATTGAGGGGAAAGGGAAAAATAATACAAGGGGGAGAAATTTATTACAGTAGAGGGAGTAGAGAGAGAAGTGGGGAGGGGCAGGGAGGCTAGGGGGGATAGTAGAGGATACGAAAGGCAGCAGAATACAACAGACACTAGTATGGCAATATGTGAATCAATGGATGTGTAACTGATGTGATTCTGCAATCTGTATACAGGGTAAAAATGGGAGTTCATAACCCACTTGAATCAAAGTGTAAAATATGATATATCAAGAACTATGTAATGTTTTGAACAACCATAAATAAAAATAAAAAAAAAAAACCTCTCTTTGGTGAATAATGCATGCAATTCTAATATTTCTACAGTAACTGACCCAGTTTAACATCAATGCAAGTAGATTCCTATTGGACATGATGTGTATTTTGACGTTCACTTTTATTCAACACTGGTACATTACTATTTCATCAGTTTATGCACATAACAGGATATATATTTCATTCACAATTTAGAAAATTTATAGGCACTTGTTTCACTTTCAATCACTTCCTGCTTCAGAACACATGAATTCCTCCATATTTCTTGATTGGTCTTTTTATGAGACTTTTTTCCAAACATATTATTTTCGATTTCCATAATCACTTTTGAAACAAAACTCACACACACTTCATGATAAACAATAACCCTAAGATTACCATTAGATATATAACTGGTTGGAGTGAATGATTGTATGTCAATATATGATTTCCTATATATTTTCAGATATCAATTCAATCCATTATTTAAAGTGGAACCAGTTATAATATTTATTCACAGTATGGTCTATTCATGCATTATCTCTATATTCAAAGACACAGGGTACACCACTTTGTACCCCCAATACTAATTTATATGTCTTCAAATATTGCTCCCAGTAATGGTGGAAGAAATACTCATGTCATATGATCTACATACACATTTGATCACAATATTTTTCTGGGCACAAAATGCAAAGATCACACTTATGATTGTACCAAATCCTAAATGGAAAGTGAACATGGATTACTAAAACGATAAATGTCCAGGTTGCCTAATGCTTTCAAATGTCATTCCTATTGGTGACGACATATTTGTTTCTTCCTAAGATTATGTATTCAATCTCAACCCTATTGAAAATGTCTAATCCTATCACTCACTGTATAATTGCCTCATTTCATAATGTCTGTATTGATATTTTCCTTTTTACATATTTTCCCCAGTTCATCATGTGACTGACTCTTCACATGTGCTGAAATTTACATTCACTCTATAACAAAAACCCTATTGCTACAGAACTTTTGCCCCAAATCCTATACTCACTCTATTTTCTAAAGATACTGACTACCTTCCTAATCCCACCGACTATCTCAATTTGAGTGGATGTTCTCTTCTAAAATCAATCATCCAAGGTGTAAGGTCCTATGCCATTGATTATCGATTTATCTGAGACATCTGTGCAGAACGTAATTATAAGCTAAGTATCCCAATCAAGGGCCTAATGCCCTTCTGGGCTTCAAATCTTACCTAGATTTCTGTTTCCATACTTATATTTCACCTCTATAATCTTATAAATATCGCAGGTTCCCAATACTATTAATCATCCTTCGCAATGATTCGTAACCCAAATCGAACATGTTATTAACCCTAACCATACACTCTTACCTTAATCTAACTTTGCAGAAGAGCAGGGAAAGAGTTCGTCTTACAATACAGGAATGTAGGGTATCTTCCTCCTGCTGAGAACCTCAAATGTCCATGCAGACTTGATCCCTGGAGAAGATGTAGGCAGCTATGAAGGACCTGAGAGAGCAAATGTCATCTTCCATCGCAAACAACCTTCCCAGGATGAAGGGTTGTGTCTGAATAAGCCTCTCTCTTGTTAATGTAGAGAAGATAGACCAAACCAGGCATGTGTGGAGAGCTATTCCGGGGTACCTATGGTTGATATACCATTCTAACTTGTAAAAGTGTCACAGGAAGAAAGGGCAGCCTCCATCTCATAGGAGTATTGTAAGCAACAGTTAGGACAAAGTGGTTGCCAAGGCAATGACCTCAAAGAATTCCTGAAGGAAGTAATCTCACCTCACTTCCTTGGTGATGGAACTCTCTGAACTTGGAATCCGGGAAGCCAGGCACCCAGAGCCAGTCTCAGTCCCAGTCCCAGTGGTCGTATTTTTTGGATTTACCAAGGACAGAGTCAGTCTTTCTTGGTACCTACTGAGGTGAGGATGAACAAATGTCAGGAAAGCTCTAAAGAGGGGCCTTTCCTGAGAAAGCAGGTAGTGGCTCACCGCTGGCTAGTGACAACTTCACAGATTTGGCCAAGGAGACCATATGTGACACAGGACAGGCGATTTCATCAGAACATAGTTTGGCCCACCAGTCAGAGGACACTCCCAATAGTCACAGACCTACTTGGGGGAAGGAGCTTCCTTTGTGTTTGTGGGTGTGGGTTTGAGATTTTGTCTCATGTTCTGAGAATAGGTAGGAAAGGCGGTTTGTTTGGTTTGGAGTGAACTGTTTCTGGTAAGTCGTTTGACAAGGCCAGTGTTTCTTTGTCTGTGTATCCCACTGTGTCCGTGGTTTTAGATATTAGAAAAGAGAATGAATCATTGGATGTGTCCTGTCTAGACTCAACTTGCCCAATTTATGAATGGACTGGGGCTTGACTTATGGGTGGACAACTCCAACAATCTTCCTAAGTTCCTGTTTTCTTCCTGAATTCTGCCCAATTTATGAATGGACTGCGGCTTGACTTATGGGTGGACAACTCCAACAATCTTCCTAAGTTCCGGTTTTCTTCCTGAATTCTGGCCACTCTCCAGAATAGGCTCATGGTTTTGTGTCCAAAATATGTACCACCTCCAACTCTGTGACATGGCCATGTACTGGATAGCTGAAAGAAATGGGAGCATCTCAGAAAACTCAGATATCAGTTTGACCAGGAAATTCTAAGTGAAGAAACCCTGCTTTGGGCCTTTTGCTCATCAATTGTTCTGTTGCCCTGAATGTCAGGAAGGCCTTTGCCTCAGGCCACACCATTGTAGAGCCTAAAGAAACAGTTTTCAAATGGAAATGAAAGGGCATCACCTGTGGCTCTTTGCTTAATTGCTTTGGAAAGGGATGTGTCTGAATCAGTCTTTTGGCCCTGTGTGAGACTGTGGCTTAGATTCTCAGCACCTGATGGATCTAAAGAAGGATCCCATGTGTGCATCCAAAACGAAAATGGACAAAAGAGCAGTCAGTGTGGATGAAGTCTCTCGCATTCTTCTGTAAGTGTCCTGTTCTCCATCATGTGAGAACAGTGATCATTTGGTTCAAATGTGTTCCTCAAAACCCTGCAGAGGCTAGCCCATAAGTGCTTGGTTTTTCTCGAGACTCCAATTCACATAAAGAATCTAAAACACACAGTCAGTAGGCCTCAAATTGGAGAAGCAGTGCCATATTAATGGCAGGCTTATTTGATCACTCTTGGTTCACTGGAAGGATGTCCTGGCCACCCTGATTTTAGGCAAAAGAGAGACAAGGGAGGTTATATTGGACACTGTCTTGGGCTGCACCCCTCATGGAAACCTCCAGCCAGAGGTTATGATGATTGTGTAAATGGAAGAAGATGAGTGCCATGTGGAAGTGTTTTGGATTTAATTGTGGATATTTGTGTGACAGTTGGAAGACATAACAAGGTCTACCTGGACTTGAACTCTGGTGTGATTCCCCTTATAGACTGAGTTCAGGAACTGATCTCAGAGAAGTATTGCCATGTATTGTGTTGTGATTTAAGAGGCCATGTATGAGAGTCACCCTTGGAAACTGAGATCTAGCCCCAGAGTGGCTTTCCACAGAGCTCTGGGAATTTCAGCCAAGATATCACATGATTTCATTCGAAAGACTTGGCAGCCATAGTTGAGAGTGAAAACACACATGGACCTCATATTGTAGACCTCAATGGGCCTGGCTTAATGTGACCTTTTGGCCATTCTTTGGGAAGCCTTGCCTGTGAGGGTTCTCCAGAGCTTTCATTGAAATAATCTTGCTCACCATTTACTGGTTCCTGAATGAATTGAAACCCACAGTGCCTCCAACTTCATCCTTGAAAAATGTCTAAATAAATACCATGAAATTTTTGAAATTCCCATGACCAGGTGGCACTGGAGAACCTTTGGATGTCCTGTTGCTGATCATGGATGTACCAGACAGTGCCTTGCTTGACTGGGTTTCATGAAAATGGTGTAGAACAAAGGTGCCAGAAAGTTGCAGCCTGCTGAGAAGTGGGCCTAGAGCTTTGGTGGGCAGGAGTGTGATAAAACATCTCTGTTGGAGCAATGTGGATCTTCCATTGGCTTCCAAATGGCTTGTGGATTACATGAAGCAGCCAGCAGACCCTTGTAATTAAAGGCATCTTGTTATATGAAGAGGATTCAGGGCAATGTTCAGAATCAGGTTGCTATGGACAAGGATGCAATGTGGCAAGCTTTGAGGGATAGAAGCGTGGTTGGTGCGTTCTTCTGCAGACTCTTAACCACCGCACATGGCAGAACTCCCTCCAGCACTGTGTCTCAGTTGAACTCCTTGAATTTCATGAAGCAAATACCAAACTCCCAGTTCAGCAGCAAAAACCCCACAAAAAGTGGAGGAGGACCAAATGACTTCACAGTCCAACGGGGAGACACTTAGTCCCCAGAGGCCACAGTTTACCTAAAAAGAAGAAAATCAACACTGCTACCTCATGTTCATTGGAAAATAAGATACCATGTCCTCCACGTCACATACAGGCAGACCCAGCTTTGATGGTCTCACTACAAAGGAAGCCAATTCTCCTGACAACAACATAATTTTCACGTTCCCAAACTCAGAGGCAGTTGCTCTAAAAGTTTTTAGGCCAGCAGAGCTCCATGTTTGTGGAGTGTTTACCCTGTCCCTTACTTTTGGAAACTCCTCTACAACCTCCAAGGTTGTGAACTCCTGAGCATTTTCCATTCCAGATATGTATTCACTGATTTTCTATCTATTCTCCTCTAACTTTGTCTTACTTGGGGTGAAGGTAATTTCAAGGCATTGTTCTGGATGAGAGTGGGAGGATATTTGTGCAGCATATATTTGCATACAAATTGGATTCAATTTCCAAGTTTCCTTTTGAAATACTGAATCCCTGACACTAACCCATACCTACTAGACTCAGACAACTCATTCTAATATGATAGAGAAAAATAACACAAACCTATAGAAATACAAGCAGTTCATTGGAGGCATGTTGTATAGTTGGACTTGCATTTTGCATTATACAAGGTAGGAGTTATAAATCTGGTCAATGTTTAATAGAAAAAGATCTCCATGTGTTTTTAAAGTTAACAAATATGAGAATTCATGTTTCCCTTTCTCTTTAGCCTATTCACACTTATATATTTATATGCATATATAGAATCCTACCAGGTATCACACGTACATCTTTGTGAGGTGGCTGACTTGGCAGATACAAATTGTGAGAAGAGATCACTCCTCCTAAACGCTGTTGGAACTGAAAATTCAACCTATAGGGAGCGTCCTAGTAGAACAACATTATACATAAACTCATGTTCAGTAAAATAAACATTTTTGCATCTGTGGATGATATATATTTACTGATGAATTTCGATTAGCATTTATATTGCTACTTTTTAATGTCTGTGAGTGTTTTTTATTTGTGTGTGTGTGTGTGTGTATACACTCTCCAGATTTTTCAAAATATGAAATATATGTGTCTAATATACACTCTCTAAATTCATTCATGTTCATGTATGTAGATTTTTAATCAACATTTCACAAGATTATTCTGAGAAATATTCATCCATCTGAAATACATATTTGTTTCCTAGTACTGAAAACTAACTTCAGGGAATGATGCATACAAATCCTAATTATTCTACAGTAACTGACCCAGTCTAACATCAATGCAAGTAGATTCCTATGGGACATGATATGTAATTCTTTATTCATTTGTATTCGACACTGGTACATTATTATTTCTTCAGTTTTTGCACATCATAGGATATACATTTCATCCACAAGTTCACAAATTAATATGCATTTGTTTCAACTTTCACCACTTCTTGCTTCAGAACACATGTATTGTCAGGGTTTCTTGACTGGTCTTTTCATGAGACTTCTTTCCAAACACATTATTTTGAATTTCCATAATCATTTTGAAGCAAAACTCACACACTCTTCATGATAAACCAAAACACAAATATTTCCATTACATATATACCTGGTTGGAATGAATGATTGTATATCAATATACGATTTCCTTTAATTTTTCAGATATTAGATCAATTCATTTTTTAAAGTTGAAAAAAGTTATATTATTTATTCACATTAGGGTCTATTCATGCTTTATCTCTATATTCATAGACACAGGGTACACCTCTTTGTACCCCCGATTCTAATTTTACATCTTCAATATATTGCTCGCAGAAATGGTGGAAGACATACTCATGTCACCTGATGTACATATACATTTAATCAAAGTAATATTCTGGACAAAAAAATGTAAAGGTCACATTTATGATTGTACCAAAGCCTAAATGTAAAGTGTACATGGATTACTAAAAACATCCATGTCCAGGTTGCCTAATGCTGTCAATTGTCAATCCTATTGGTGACTACATATTTGTTTCTTCCTAATTTATATATTCAAACTCAACCCTGTTGAAAATGTCTAATCCTATCACTCACTTTATACTTTGCCTGATTTCATAATGTTTCTATTGATATCTGCTTTTTTACATATTTTCCCAAGTTGATCCTAGTGACTGACACTTCATATGTGCTGACATTTACATTCACTCTATAATCGAAACCCTATTGCTAAAGAACTCTTGGTCCAAATCCTTTAATCACTCTTCTTTCTAAACCTACCGACTATCTTCCTAATCCTACCGACTATCCCTTTTTGATTGGATGTTCTCTTCTACATTCAATCATCCAATGTAAAAGGTCCTATGCCATTGTATATCGAATTATCTGAGACAACTTTGCAGAGCATAATTCAAAGCTAAGTATCCCAATCAAGGGAAAAACCCTTCTGGGCTTCAAATCATACCTAGATTTCTGTTTTCATACTTATATTTCACCAGATCTTAGAGAAGACGGACCATTTCAGGGGAACATAGTATGGCCCACCTGTCAGAGGACAATCTGGATAGTCACAGACCTAATTGGGGGAAGGAGGTGCCTTTGTGGGAGTGGGTATGGGTTTATTGTTTTGTCTCATGTTCTGAGAATAGATGGGAAAGGCGGTTAGTTTGGTTTGGAGTGGACAGTTTCTAGTAAGTCATTTGACAAGGCAAGTGTTTCTATGTCTGTGTATCCCACTGTGTCTGTTGTTGTAGATATTGGAAAAGAGAATGCATTAATGGATGTGTACTGTCTAGTGTAAATCTTCCCATAATTCAACCTGCCCAATATATGAATGGAGTCAGCTTGTCTTTTTGATTTGCAACACCTGCTATCTTTCTAAGTTGCTGTTTTCTTCCTGAATTCTGGCCACTATCCAGAATAGGCTCATGGATTTGTGTCCAAAATATGTACCACCTCCAAACTCTGTGACATGGCCATGTACTGGATAGCTGAAGAGAATGGCGAGCATCTCAGAAAATGCAGATATCAGTGTGACCAGGAAAGTCTCAGTGGAGAAACCCTGCTTTGGGCCTTTTGCTTACTTATTGTTGTTTTGCACTGAATGTCAGGAAGTTCTTTGCCTCAATCCACCACTTTGTGAAGCCTGAAGTAAACAGTTTTCAAATGGAAATGAATGTCATCACCTGTGGCTCTTTGCTTAATTGCTTTGGGAAGGTATGTGTCTGAATTAGTCTCTTGGCCATGTTTGTGTCTATGACTTAGATTCTCAGCACCTGATGGATCTAAAGAATGGTCCCATGTGTGCGTCCAAAGCCATAATGGCAAAAAAAAATCATTCATTATGGATGAAGTCTCTTGCCTTCCTCTGTTAATTTCCTGAACTCCATCAAGTGAGAATAGGGATTCTTTGGGTCAAATGAGTTCTTCAATTCCCTGCAGAGGTGCTTGGGTTTTCGCATAACTCCAAATCACATAAAGAATTGATACCTGAAATCAGTAGGCGTCAAATTGGAGAAACACAGAAGTATTAACGGCAGGCTTATTTGATCACTCCTCGTTCACAGAAACGGTGTCCAGGCCACCCTGACTTTAGGCAAATGAGGGGCAAGCGAGCTGATTTTGGACACTGTCTTGGCTTTTCCCATGACTCCAATTCACATAAAGAATCTAGACCCCACAGTCAGAGAGCCTCAAATTGGATAAGCGGAGCAGTATTAAGGGCAGGCCTATTTGATCACTCCTGATTCACAGGAAGGGTGCCCAGGCTACCCTGAAGTTAGGCAAAATAGGTGCAAGAAGCTTATTTTGGACATTCTCTTGGGCTGCACAACTCATGGAAAACTCCAGGAAGAGGTTATGATTAGTGTCTATATGGAAGAAGAATAGGGCCATGAGGGAGTATTTTGGTTTTAATTGTTTTCATTTGAGTCGCGGTTGGAAGAGTTGTCTGGGTCCACCTGGACTTGAACTCTGGTGTGATTCTCCTTATAGACTGAGTTCTGGAACTGACCTGAGAGAAGTATTGCCATGAATTGTGTTGGGATTTTAGGAGGCCAGGCATGAAGTTGCCATTGGAACCTGAGATCTAGGCACAGGTTGGCTTTCCACAGAACACTGCGAATCTCAGCCAGGATATTACATGATTTTATTCTGAAAGACTTGGCATGCATTATTGAGATTCAAAACACACATGGACCTCGCTTTATAGACCTCAATTGGCCTCGCTTCATGTGACTTTTTGGCCACTCTTTGGGTAGCCTTGCCTGTGAGAGTGCTCCAGAGCTTTCCCTGAAATTAGCTTCCTAACCCTTTAATGGTTCCTGAATGAATTGCAAACCACAGTGCCTCCAACTTCATCCGTGAAAAATTGCTAGATAATTACCATGAAATTTTTAAAATTCCCATGACCAGATGTCACTGGAGGACCTTTGATGTCCTGTTGATGATCATGAATATACCAGACAGGGCCTTGATTGACTGGGTTTCAGGAAAATGGTGTAGAACAGAGATGCTGGTAAGTAGAAGCCTAGTGAGTAGTGGGCCTAGAGAAGTGTTATGCAAGTGAGTGATAAAACATCTGTGGTGGGGCCATGTGGATCTTCCACTGGCTTCCAAATGGCTTGAGACTGACATGGTGCAGCCATCAGACCCATATACGTAAAGGCATATTTTTATATGGAGAGGTTTTAGGGCAATGTTCAGAATCATGTTGCTATTGTCAAGGGGGCAAGCTACGTGGGATAGAACCCTGGTTGGTGCATTCTCCTGGAGACCCTGCACACCACAGCTGACAGAACTCCCTTCAGCACTGTTTCCCATTTTAACTCGTTGTATTTAATGAAGCAAATTCCAAACTCCCAGTGCAGCAGCAAGAAACACCACGATAATTGGAGGATGACCAAGTTGTTTCACAGTCCACACGGGGAGACACTTAGCCCTCAGTGGCCACAGTTTACCTACAAAGAGAGAATTCAGCACTGCTGCCTCATTTTTATTGAAAAATAAATAACCATGTCCTCCAGGTCACATAGATGCAGATCGAGCTTTGATTGTCTCACTACAAATAAAGCTAAAGCTCCTGAAAACAACATATATTTTAAGTGCCCAACCTTAAAGGCAGATTCTCAAAAAGTCTTTAGGCCAGCAGAGCTCCATATTTGTGGAGTGTTTACCCTGTCCCTTACTTTTGGAAACTCCTCTACCGCCTCCAAAGATGTGAAATCTGGAGCATTTTCCATTCCTGATAGGTATTAACAGATTTTCTAACTCTTCTCTTCTAATTGTGTCTTACTTGGGGCGAAGTAATGTCAAGGCATTGTTCTGGAGGAGAGTGGGAAGAATTTTCTGTAGCATATATTTGCATAAACATTGGATTCAGTTTTCTATTTTCCATTCAAAATACTGAATCCCTGACTCTAACCCATACCCGACCAGACTCTGACTACTAATTCTAATATGATGGAGAAAAATAACCCAAACAGAATCGAAATACAAGCAGTTCAGAGTAGGCCTGGTGTATTGTTGTACTTTTCTTTTGCATGATACAGAGTTGGAGTTATGAATCTAGTCAATTTATTGTGGAAATAGTTGTCCATGTATTTTTAAGGTTAACAAATATGTGAATTCCTGTCTCCCTTTCTCTGTATTCTTATATGCACATATAGATTCCTCCCTGGTACCACACGTACATTCTTGTGAGGTGGCTGACTTGGCAGATACAAATTGTTAGAAGAGATCACTCCTACTAAACTTGTTGGAATTGGATATTCAACCTATGGTTGAGCTTGCTAGTTGAACAGCATTATACATAAATCCATGTTCAGTAAAATTAATATTTTTAGATCTGTGGATGATATATATTTTATAATGAATTTTGATTGACATATATTTTGCTACTTTTTTGTCTGTGTGTGTGTTTTGTATATATATATATATATATATATATATATATATATATATATATATATATATATACACTCTCCAGATTTTTCAAAATATGAAATATATGTGTCTTATATACACTCCCTAAATTCATTCATGTTTATTATGTGGATTTATAATCAACTATTCACAAGATTATTCTGAGAAATATTCATCCACCTGAAATTTGCCTAATGCTCTCAAATGTCAATCCTAATTGTGACTACATATTTGTTTCTTCCTAAGATTATATATTTAAACTCAACCCTGTTCAAAATATCTAATCCTATCACTCACTTTATACTTTGCCTGATTTTGTAATGTCTCTATTGATATCTGCTTTCCTACATATTTTCCCCAGTTCATCATTGTGACTGACTCTTCACCTGTGCTGACATTTACATTCACTCTCTAATCGAAACCCTATTGCTAAAGAAATTTTTTTCCAATTCCTATACTCACCCTTCTTCATAAAAGTACTATCTTCCTAATGCTACAGACTATCGTTTTTGACTGAATGTTCTCTTCTACATTCAATCATCCAAGTAAATTTGGGGCGAGCTTCAGAGGAGGAGACCACCAACAGACTATCTCTTGCAACATCAAAGGGTTTTTTGGGTGTCCAGCATGCTGGGGCTCAGAGATCACTTGAATAGAGCAGATAGCCCTGAGAATAGCTTAAATAGAGCTTATATACTTTCCCTGGAGAGGGCAGGGAGGGAATTTTATTGATGGGTCAGGGTGAGAGGGTGGTTTGCATTCACCTGGGTGAGGGAGTACATTCTGCAGTTGGGCAGTTGGGGACAGAACATTCTGGGAACAAGATTTGCAAGCATTTCTCAAGATTTCAATAGTGTTTTGTTAAGCATACAGAAAAACAAGAAGTGACAAGTACCTATTTTATTAAACTTTAATTCCCCACTTCTTCTTCTGGCTACTTTTAATCATAAAAATGATCATTGGAGGGTGTCACATTCTATGTCTGCTAGTGGGGTATTACCATAAGTTTAACTCGTCCAATTTGAGCCTGGAGAAAAGAAATTACACGGTTGAGCAAACAGGATTTTATAGTTAGCAATAATATGAGGATTATTATTGGACCGGCCAGGGTTGATAAAAACGTAGTTAACCAGGAGGAGTGTGTGAACCAAGACTCAAGCCACCCTTTTTGGGCCTCTCTCTCTTGTTGATGCTCTTCAAGGTGTCTTTTAAATTTACTCATAGATTTTATTACAACTCCAGTATGGTCAGCATAAAAACAACATCCTTCCCTCAATGCAGCACAAAGGCCCCCTTCTCTAATGAAGAGGAGGTCCAACCCTCAACTGTTCTTTAAAACAACTTCAGAGAGAGAGGTTAAAGATTCATGCAAAGCTCTGATGGAGGTTTCTAATATCTTAGTTTTGCTCTATTGCTTCTTCTAATTGGGTCATTTGTTGTGTCCCATGGACAATGGCAGTGGTTCCTGTGCCCACCCGTGCAGCAACTCCTATTCCTAATAGGATGGCTAAAGTGAGGGATACAAGTTCCCAGTGGAACCGGTTGTATGCCCCCCCTATTTGATCTTCAAACGAACCTGCGTCATGATAGAGCTTTCTGGGAAACATCTGCAACATTTCAAAATAATCACATCTGTTGACCATTTCATAAAAACATAAACAATGTTTAAGTATATAGAATTATGCTGTTGTAGGGACAGACAAGGCAAGGCACCTAAGATAGCACTGAAGACAGGGAAACAGTCCTATATTGTTGCAACTGGATTCAGAGGGCATTGCTTCTGTTGTAATCAATTAGTCCCCTGAAACTCAAGTTTAGGTAGTTTCAGAATTTTGTACCCAACATATAAGGGATGGGGCTCAGAAGTTTACAGTCTGCAGAAGTTCAAAAAAGCAGTATATGTTTCTGATTTTTCCTCTGTTCTGGGCAAGTTAAATTTTCAAGGACACCTGGGAGGAGGAGAGCTTTTTATTCCCTTTCTTATTTTCCCCCTGCCAGCTGTTACAACGGAGCCCAGTTGGTAATTTCTTTATCTTAGAAATGTGGCCATATCTGTGAAGCCCCAGCTGAAGGCCAGAGGACTTGTTCACATATTTTGTGAAAAACTAGTTAGGGGTTGTCTAGCTTAGAAGTACTGAGTTTTTTAGCCAGTGGCCAAGTATAACAGGGCAATACAAAAAGAGAAAGTTTATCTACATTGAACTCTTTATAGAAACTCTATGCTGAAAGTTCTAAAGTCAGCCATGGTGAAGACTTCTGGAGAAGGACATTTAAGACTTTTCTGTGGGCCTGGTACAGAGGGGGAATACGGGGAAAGTGGGGCTGAGAGAAGCTCCGAGGATCTGAGAATGAGGAAAAAGAGAGATGTAAAAGAATAATTGGAAAGGTGTTTGGGAATTTCCTAGCAAAAAACTTGAGCAGTAGAACAGGTAGAGAAGAGCAGAAAACGGGAGTGAGTATCCCAAAATCCTGTGAGGGACTTTAAATTTTAGTAACCTGTTTTCAGTGATGACAAAACAACTTTAATGGCCATTTATATTACATCTTGGATAAGGGTCTGAGAGCTCTCCTCAGCTCGTTTGAGCTTTGGGTTAGCTGGAAAGAGGACCTGGTGGGACCCGGTGTGGGCACTGACAGGAAGAGAGAGGAGTGAGTGGGTGGAGGGGTACCTCAGTACCTGCTACCTCACAAGCGGGCAATTGTCTGAGAACTGGTGGAGGTTTGGGATTCTGATCTAGTAATTGGAGGGGAGAAATCACGTTGCTGAGGTGGGAGTGACAGCAGAGAGTCTGGAGCAGAAGGCTGAGGATAAAAATCTATTGGAGAAGCATAGTTCAGGATGTGAGTGAAGGAGGGAAAGGGCTTCCACATAGGGGAATCTCCTTTCACCCTTTTGAGCACTTGCAGAAGTTAAAAAGGTCACGCAAAATTTGAGGATCTAGAGACCCCTCTGGGGGCCATCCTTTTTCTGTTGTCTACTTGGTAATATGGCCAATGCTGTGTACTGAATTTGATGAAGTATTGGGTTCCATCAGGCAGCCTCTGTATGCTCACATCTCCATGACATACTGAAGAAGTCGGTTTTTCCCCCACACAGCCGTTACTGTTTGTGGCTTTGATAGTTTCCCGGGCAAACAAGTAATCTAGGATAGCCCACCTGCATCTGGCTCGCGTGTCCCTACATCCATAATGTTTGTTTCCATTATCTATGGTACACAAGGGATTTAATGGTATTTTAGTGGGATTTTCTTCATCAGGGATATCCCAATAGAAAAAACCTATGGCCAGCTGACAAATGTCTGGGTGGAGAGATGGCCACCAGGTCCCTAAGGGGGATGTATGTGAGATCGATTATACACTTTTCCAGTAGGATTTGTAATCAGCCATCGCTGCTTAAAAGGCTGATGAGGGTTAGGACTACTTGTGGCCAAGGGGAGAGTATATAACCTTATCCACATGGCGAATACACAATTTGAAACTGTTACCAGTCTTTTCCAGTTTCCAGAAAGATTCTGGACAAGGAGCAGGCTTGAGATGAGAGGCATGGATCCAAGAAGTGATTCTGTATACCTTTACCACTGTAGCTGTTATAAGTAGCACCTGGTATGGTCCTTTACAGCTGGGTTCTAGGGATGACACCTGATGTCATCTTACATACATGAAGTCTCTTATTTGATATGGATGTGGAATCCCCTGGTACACAGTTTGTTACGCAGTGGGCAGCTATTTTCACAGGTATCACTGAGTTCATTCAAGAGCTTTAAGTCTGTCAAGCAAGAGGGTGTGGAAAGGATCCTTAGGTCTTACAGTTGGGCTTAGGACCCTTACTGGACGAGGGCCACCATAGAGAACTTCTCAGGGGGTAAGGTTACTCAAAGAAACAGAAGGATTTTTTCTTGCATGAAACATTGCATAAGTCAGGAGCACAGTCCAATCTTTTATGCTGGTCTCTAAGCTTAATTTCGTTAAGGTCTCTTCAATGGTTCTATTCATTCTTTCTACTTGTCCTGAACTCTGGGGTCTATAAGCACAATATAACTTCCAATTAATCCCCAGGTTCCTGGCTAACCCCTGACTTACCTGGGCCATGAACATCGGTCCATTATCAGATCCTACTACCAGCTTAGCTTCCTCCAATGGTAGAGAGGCTTAGTCAGCAGCAGGGGAATCACTTAGAGTGTGTTCTGTGTTAGGGGACGAGGGCAGGGGGTAAGGAGAGGAGGAAGAGTCCAGTAGAGTCAAATCTTGTGACTCAGGGAAAACAGAGGGTGGAGGAGGAGGAAGAGGTGAGGGTTTGAGAGATCATGTGGGAAGGAGTATGAGCAGAGGCATGGGCAAGGAAAGGCTTCACCCATGGAGGAGGAGATTTGCAGAGGTCCTGAAAAGTTAAGATATATGGCTGTTGATCAGGATGGCTATGTGGCCCTGGCTGAAAGACAATATCTCTGACTTTATAAATTAGTGGGAAGTAGAAAGATCTTTCTTGGGGCCATACGACTCCAAAGATGGGCCATTCTGAGGCACAGAGAGTCTGCCAGGTCCAGCGTTTTACTAAAAAAAGAAAGATTCTGAGCCCTTAAGCGGACTTTGGTTCAGTGATCAAGGGTCAGGGACAGAGGCATTGAAGTGCTCTGTCCCATAATGAAAGGTACACAAACAGTAAAAGCAAAGACACATGACACAGATAAGACAAGACCATAAAGACAGGCAATGGACATCCAACACTGAGACCAGGAATGCGTAGCCGGCAAAACCCGATAGGATGGCAATACCGAATCTAAAAGAAAATATCACTGAGTCGATGAAGCAATTGTTCCTTGATTCTCCGAGTCCTCTTTGGGGTCCCCCAGGGAGGTGCCCTATGTCTCTGTGACACGTCTCTCAGCCACCGTCGGAGAGACCCCAGGCTCTTCATCGCCAGCAATTTTGCCAAGCCCTAACATGACACCTGAAACCAGAAAGAGGCGCCTTACTTGCTCTGAGAGGAGCCCGTTGGGGTCTCTCATCCGCCACTGCCGGAACTCGGTGGAACCTCAATATGTAAAGGTCAGGTGAGTGTTGGAGGAAGAGACTACCAAGAGACTGTCTCATGCAACATCAAAGGGTTATTTTGCGTCCAGCTTGCTGGGGCTCACAGCTAACTTAAATAGATCAGAGAGCTCTGAGAACAGCTTATGCAGAGCTTACATACATTCCTTGGAGATGGAAGGGAGGGAAGTTTAGTGATGTGTAAGGGTGAGTGGGCGGTTCGTGTGACACCGAGTGAGGCAGTACATTCTGCAGTTTGGCAGTTGGGAACAGTACATTCTAGAACAAGATTAGCAAACATTTCTCAAGATTTCAACAGTGTTTTTTTAAGCATACAGAAAAACAGGAAATAGCAAGTACCTATTTTATTAACCTTTCACTACCGACTATCCTTTTTTGACTGGATGTTCCTTCTACATTAATTCATGCAAAGTACAAGGTCCTATGCCATTGTATATCGATTTATCTGAGACATCTCTGCAGAACGTAATTCAATGCTGCGTATCCCAATCAAGGGCCCAATGCCCTTCTGGCCTTCAAATCATACTTAGATTTCTTTTTTCATACATATATTACACCTATATATTCTTATACACATAGCAGGTTCCCAATACCATTATTCATCCAGCACAATGATTTCTAACCCAAATCAAACATGTTTTTAACCATAATCATACACTATTCCCTCAATCTAACTTTATAGAACATCAGGGAAAGAGTTGATTTTACAATACAGAAATGTAGGGAAACTTCCACCTGCTAATAACCTCAAAGGCCCATGCAGAAATGATCCCTGGAGAAGATGTAGGCAGCTATGAAGGACCTGAGAGACCAAAAGTCATCTTCCATGGCAAACAACCCAGTCAGGATAAAAGGTTGTGTCTTAATCAGATTCTCTTCTTAATGTAGAGAACATGGACCAAAACAGGCCTGTGTGGAGATCTATTCCTGGGTGCCTATGGTTGATATACCATTCTAACTTGTGAAAGTGTCACAGGAAGTAGGGGCAGCCTCAATCTCATGGGACCCTTGGAAGTAACAGTTAAGACAAAGTGGTTGCCAAGACAGGGACCTCATTCAGTTCAGGAAGGAAGTGACCTCACCTCACTTCCATGGTGATGGAACTCTCTGAACTTTGGATCCAGGAAGCCAGGCACCCATAGCCAGTCCAAGTCCCAGTCCCTATGGTCTCACTTGTTTGGATTTACTAAATGCAGTCAGTCTTTCTTGGTACCTTCAGACGTGAGAAGGCCAAATGCCAGGAAAGCTCGGAAGCGGGGCTTTTCTTGAGAAAGTCGTTAGTGGCTCACCGTTGGCTCCTGAGAAGTTCACAGAGTTTGCCAAGGAGACCAGATCTGAGACAGGACAGGCCATTTTGGGGGAACGTATTATGGCCTACAAGTCAGAGGACACTCCGGATAGTCAAAGACCTACTTAGGGGAAGGAGGTGCCTTTGTGGGTGTGGTTGTGGGTTTGTGGTTTTGTCTCATTTTCTGAGAATAGGTAGGACAGTCGGTTTGTTTCATTTGAAGTGGACTTTTCTAGTAAGTCTTTTCACAGGGCGAGTGTTTCTATGTCTGTGTATTCCACTGTTTCCGTGGTTGTAGACATTAGAAAAGAGAATTCATCAATGGATGTGTCGTGTCTAGTAGAAAGCTTCTCAGCATTCATATTGCCCCGTTTATGAATGGACTGTAGCTTGCCTTATCGATGAGCAACACCTGCTACCTTCCTAAGTTTCTATTTTTGTCCTGAATTCCGGCCAATTTCAAGAATAGGCCCATGGTTTTGTGTCCAAGATATGTACCACCTCCAAGCTCTGTGACATAGCCATGTACTGGATAGCTGTAGGTGATGGCGAGCATCTCAGAAAACTCAGATATCAGTGTGACGAGGACAGTCTCAGAGGAGAAACCCTGCTTTGGGCCTTTTGCTTACCTATTGTTCTGTTGCCCTGAATGTCAGGAAGTTCTTTGCATCTGGCCACCCCTTTGTGAAGCCTGAAGAAAACAGTTTTCAAATGGAAATGATTGGGCATACCTGTGGCTCTTTTCTTAAGTGCTTTGAAAAGGGATGTGACTGAATCAGCCCCCCTGGCCCTGTGTGTGGCTGAGGCTTAGATTCTCAGCACCTGTGGATCTAAAGAAAGTTCCCATGTTTGCATCCAAAGGAAAAATGGCAGAAAGAGCAGCCATTGGGATGAAGTTTCTCGACTTCCTCTGTAAGGTTCCTGAACTCCATCAAGTGAAAATAGGGATCCTTTGGGTCAAATGAGTTCTTCAAAACCTGCAGAGGCTAGCCCATAGGTGCTTGGTTATTTCATGACTAAAATTCACATAAAGAATCTAAACCAAACAGTCAGTAGGCCTCAAATTGGAGAATTGGAGCGGTATTAATGGCAGGCCTATTTGATCACTCCTGGTTCACAGGATGGGTGTCCAGGCCACCTTTACTATAGGCAAATGAGGGTCAAAGGAGCTTATTTTGAACACTGTCTTGGTCTGCTCCCCTCATGGAAACCTCCAGCAAAATTATGTTGAGTGTCAATATGAAAGAAGATGAGGGCCATATGGGAGTGTTCTTGTTTTAATTGTGGTAATTTGTGTGGTAGTTGGAAAAGATGACTCGGATCACCTGGGCTTGAACTCTGGTGTGATTCCCCTTAAAGAATGAGTTCTGGATCTGACCTCAGCGAAGTATTGTGGTGAGTTCTCTTGGGATTTTACTAGGCCACACGTGAGAATCGCCTTTGGAAATTGAGATCTAGGCCCAGGATGGCTTTCCACAGAGCTCGGGGATTCTGAGCCAGGATATCACATGATTTAATTCTTAAAGACTTGGCAGCCCTAGTTGAGAGTCCAAACACATATGGACCTCACATTGTACACCTCAATGTGTCTGGATTCATGTGACCTTTTGGCCAGTCTTTTGGAAGGCTTTTCTGTGAGTGTTCTCCAGAGCTTTCATTGAAATGAGCTTCCTCACCATTTAATGGTTCCTGAATTAATTGAAACCCACAGTGCCTCTAACTTCATTTTTGAAAAATGACTAGATTCATACCATAAAATTTTTGAAATTCCCATGACCAGGTGGCACTGGATAAACTTTGGATTTCCTGTTGCTGATCATGAGTGTACCAAAGAGTGCCTTGATTGACTGGTTTTCGTGAAAATGGTGTAGAACAGAGATGCCAGTAATTTGGAGCCTAATGAGTAGTGGGCCAGGAGAAGTGGACTGTAGGTGTAAAAATAAATATTTTTGGTAGGACCACCTGGATCTTCCATTGGCTTCGAAAGACTTGCGACTGACATGGTGCAGGCAGGAGACCTTTATATGTAAAGGCATCTTGTCATATGGAGAGGTTTCAGGGCAATGTTCAGAATCAGGTTGCTATAGTCAAGGTGAAAGCTATGTAGGATAGAAGCCTGGTTCGTACATTCTCTTTGCGTCCCTGACCAACCACACATGACAGAACTCCCTCCAGCATTTTGTCCCAGTTGAACTCCTTGTATTTCGTGAAGCAAATACCAAACTCCCAGTGCAGCAGTAAGAAACACCCTGGAAAGTGGAGGATCACCAAATGGCTTCACAGTCCACACGGAAAGACACTTAGCTCCCAGTGGCCACAGTTTACCTACAAAGAGAGAATTCAGAACTGCTCCCTCATGTTCATTAGAAAATAAGGACCATGTGCTCCAGGTCATAGAGATGCAGACCCAGATTTCATGGTGTCACTACAAACGAAGCTAAATCTCCTAACAATTACATATATTTCTTGTTCCCAACCTCAGAGGAAGTTTCTCAAGAAGTCTCAAGGCCAGCACAGCTCCATGTTTCTGGATTGTTTACCCTCTCCCTTACTTTTGGAAACTGTTCTACCACCTCCAGTGTTGTGAACTCCTGAGCATTTTCCATTCCACATATATATTCAGATTTTCTAACTCCTCTTCTCTAATTGTGTCTTACTTTTAGCGATGGTTATGTCAAGGCATTGTTCTGGATGAGAGAGGGAAGATTTTTGTGTATCACATTTTTGCATACACATTAGATTCATTTTCCTTTTTTCCATTTGAAATACTGAATCCCTGACACTAACCCATACCCTACTAGACTCTGACTACTAATCCTAATATCATGGAGAGAAAGAAACCTAACCGAATAGAAATACAGGCCTTTCATAGGAAGCATGGTGTATACTTCTATTTGCCTTCTGCATTATCAAGAGTATGTTTTTTTAAATCTAGTCAACTTTTCATTGTAATATTTCTCCATGATTTTTTAAAATTATCACATATATAAATTCCTGTCTCCCTTTCTCTGTATCCTATTCAGCACATGTATTTTTTTATACATATATATATAATATCCTACCTGGTATCACACGGACAATCTTGTGAGCTCCCTGATTTTGGAATATAAAATTGTGAGAACAGATGACTCTCCCTAAATAATGATGGGACTGAAAATTCAACCTATGGGTGAGCTTCCTAGTGAAAAACACTATACATAAATCCATGTTCAGTAAAATGAATATTTTTGGATATGTGGATGAATTATATTTCATGATGAATTTCGATTGGCATATATATTGCTAAATATTAATGTGTGTGTGTGTGTGTGTGTGTGTATGTATTTTTTTTAAATCTGGAAAAAAAATATATATGTGTATATATATATACATATATATATATTATATATGTATATATATATATGTATATATATTATATATATATATTATATATATATATGTATATTCTCCAGATTTTAAAAAAATATGAAAAATATGTGTCTTATTATACACTCCCTAAATTCATTTATATTCATGTATGTGGGTTCAAAATCCACTTTTTACAAGATTATTTTCAGCAATATTTATACACCTGTAATACATATTGGTTTCCTACTACTGAATACTAAGTTCAGTAGGTGGTGCATACAAATCCTAATATTTCTACAGTACCTGACCCAGTTTAACATCAATGCAAGTAGATTGCTATGGGACATGATGTGTATTTTGAAGTTCATTTTTACTCAACACTGGTACATTACTATTTTTTCAGTATATGGACATCATAGGATATATTTTTTCACCCACAACTTCACAAAATTATAGGCATTTGGTTCACTCTCATTTACTTACTACTTCAGAACACATGTATTCCTCCATGTTTCTTTACTGGTCTTTTCACTAGACTTCTTTCTAAACACATTATTTTTGATTCCATAATCATTTTTGAAGCAATACTCACTCTTCACGATAAACCGTAACCCTAATATTACCATTACATATATAACTGGTTGGAATGATTGTATATATATCAATATAAGATTTCCAATAAATTTTCAGATGCAAACTCAATCCATTATTTAAAGTTGGAACCAGTTATATACTTTATTCACAATCTGGTCTATTCATGCAACATCTCAATAATGATCAACACAAGGTACACCTATTTGTATCACCAGTACTAATTTATAAGTTTCCAGAATATTACTCCCCATAATGGTGGAAGAAATACTCATGTCACCTTATCAACATATAAATTTTATCAAGGTAGTATTCTGGACACAAAATGCAAAGGTCACACATATGATTGTACCAAAGCCTAAATGGAAAGTGACCATGGATTACTAAAAACATCCATGTCCAGGGTGCCTAATGCTCTCAAATGTCAATCCTATTGATTACTACATATTTGTTTTTTCCTAAGATTATATATTCAACCTCAAGCCTGTTGAAAATGTCTAATCCTATCACTCACTTTATACTTTGCCTGATTTCCTAATCTTTCTATTGATATCTGCTTTCCTACATGTTTTTCCCTGTTCATCATTGTGACTTTCTCTTCAGATGTGCTGACATTTACATTCACTCTCTAACTGAAACCCTATTGCTAAAGAACTTTTGGTCCAACTCCTAGTCTCACTCTTCTTCCTAAACCTACTGACTATCTTCCTAATCCTACAGACTATCCCTTTTTGACTGGATGTTCTCTTCTACATTCAATCATCCGAGGTACACGGTCCTATGCCATTGTATATCGATTTATCTGAGACCTCGGTGCAGAACATAATTCAAGCTCAGTATACCAATCAAGGTTCTGTTGCCCTGAATGTCAGGAAGGTCTTTGCCTCAGGCCACCCCTTTGTAAAGCCTGAAGAAAAAAATTTCAAATGGAAATAAATGGGCATCACCTGTGGCTCTTTGCTTAATTGCTTTGGAAAGGGATTTGTCTGAATCTGCCTCTTGGCCCTGTGTGAGGCTGTGGCTTCGATTCTCTGCACCTGATGGATCTAAAGAAAGATCCCATGTGTGCATTCAAAACCAAAATGGCAAAAAGAGCAGTCATTGTGGATGAGGATTCTTGCCTTTCTCTGTTAGGTTCCTGACCCCCTTCAAGTGAGATTAGGGATCCTCTTTGTCAAATGAATTCTTGAATGCTCTCCAGATGTGCTTGGATTTTCTCATGACTCCAAATCACATAAAAAATCTATACCTGACATTCAGTAAGCCTCAAATTATAGAAACAAAGCGGAATTAATGGCAGGCCTTTTTGATCACTCCTGGTTCACAGGAAGGGTGTCCAGGCCACCCTGACTTTAGGGAAATTAGAGGCAAGGGAGCTTATTCTGAAAACTGTCTTTAGTTGCAACCCTCATGGAAACTTCCATCCAGAACTTTTGATGAGGGTCTTTATGGACGAAGATGAGGGCCATGTGGTAGTTTTTTTGTTTTAATTGTGGTCATTTGTGTGGGGGTTGGAAGACATGACTTGGTCCACCTGGGCTTGAACTCTGGTGTGATTCCCCTTAGAGCCTGAGTTCTGGAACGTACCTCATAGAAGTATTGATATGAATTGTGTTGGTTTTTAGGAGGCCACGCATGATTGTCACCCTTTCAAACTGAGATCTAGGCCCAAGGTGGCTTTCCACAGAGCAATGGGAATCTCAGCCAGGAAATCACATGATTTTATTCTGAAAGACTTCACAGCCATTGTTGGCCCTCGGAAGCAAGAAGGAGTGGCCATAGTCATATCGAATAAAATCAACTTAAAACCTAAGTTAATCAAAAGTGATAAAGAAGGACACTATATACTGTTAAGAGGCAACATTCACCAACAATACATAACAATTATCAATTTGTATGCACCAAACAATGGTGGTGCCAAGTCATAAAACAAACTCTCCTCAAGTTCAAGAGTCATATAGGCTATAGCACAATAATTACGGGTGACTTCAGCACACAACCCTCGCCATTGGACAGATCCTCTAGAGAAAATCTGAATTAAGAAACTATAGAACTCAATAGCACAATCAATAACCTAAACTTAACCAACATATATAGAATATATCAAACATCATAAAGTGGATACATGTTCTTCTCAGCAGCACATTGGTCTTACTCAAATATAGACCATATATTATGCCATATGGAAACTCTTAGTAAATATAAAAGTATGGAGATAATACCATGCACCATATCTGATCATAATGGAATGAAACTTGAAATTAATGATTGAAGAAGGAAGGAAAAATTCTACATCACATGGAAAATGAACAATATGTTACTGAATAATCAATGGGTTACAGAAGACATAAAGGAGAAGATAAAAAAATCTCTTAGATACAAATGAAAATACAGACACAACATACCGGATTCTGTGGGAAACAATGAAAGCAGTTTTAAGAGGGAAATTCATTTCTTGGAATTCTTTCCTCAAAAAAAGAAAAAAAACAACAAATAAATGATCTCACACTACATCTCAAAAACCTAGAAAAAAAAGAGCAAAACAACAAATGTAGTAGAAGACAAGAAATAATTAAAATTAGAGGAGAAATCAACAAAATTGAAACAAAAAAATTGAACAAATAAAAGTTGGTTCTTTGAAAATAAATTAAATCGACAGGCCCTTAGCCATGCTAATGAAGAGAAGCAGAGAGAGAACTCAAATTACTAACATATGGGATAAAAAAGGCAATATCACAACAGACACTACAGAAATACAGAAGATAATTCGAAAGTATTTTGAAACCCTATATTCCAATAAAACAGAAGATAATGAAGATATCGATAAATTTCTTATGTCATATGATCTGCCCAGATTGAGTCCGGAAGACACACAAAATTTAAATAGACCAATAACAAAGGAAGAAATAGAAGAAACCTTCAAAAGACTACCTACCAAAAAAAACCCTGGACCAGATGGTTATACAGCAGAGTTCTACAAAACGTTCAAAGATGAATTAATACCAATACTTTTCAAGCTATTTCAAAAAATAGAAAAAGAAGGAGTTCTTCCAAATTCATTTTATGAGGCCAACATCACCCTGATCCCAAAACCAGACAAAGACACTTCAAAGAAAGAAAACTACAGACCAATATCTCTAATAAACTTGGATGCAAAAATTCTCAATAAAATCCTGGCAAATCAAATACAAAAGCACATAAAAAAATTGTGCATCATGATCAAGAGGGATTCATCCCAGGGATGCAAGGCTGGTTCAATATACGGAAATCAATAAATACTATTCACCACATCAATAGACTTAAAGAGAAGAACCATATGATCATCTCGATAGATGCAGAAAAAGCATTCTACAAAGTACAGCATCCCTTTATGTTTAAAACTCTATAAAAACTAGGAATAACAGGAACTTACCTCAACATTGTAAAAGCTATATATGCTAAACCTCAGGCTAGCATCATTGTAAATGGAGAAAAACTGAAGGCATTCCCTTTAAAATCTGGAACAAGACAGGGATGCCATCTATCACCACTTCTATTCGATTTAGTTCTTGAAATACTAGCCAGAGCAATTAGACAGACAAAAGAAATTAAAGACTTAAAAATAGGAAAAGAAGAACTTAAATTATCGCTATTTTTGGATGAAATGATAATATATTTAACAGACCCAAAAGGGTCTGCTAGAGTTAGTAAATGAATTCAGCAAAGTGGCAGGATATAAAATCAACACGCATAAATCTAAGGCATTCCTGTATATCAGCAACAAAACTTCTGAAATTTAAATGAGGAAAACCACTCCTTTTACAGTATACTCAAAGAAAATAAAAAACTTGGGAATCAACCTAACCAAAGAGGTGAAAGATTTATGCAATGAAATCTACAGAATCCTAAAGAGAGAGATAGAAGAAGATGTTAGAGGATGGAAAAGTATGCCCTGTACATGGATAGGCAGAAATAACATCATCAAAATGGCGATATTACCCAAAGTTCTCTACAGGTTTAATGCGATGCCAATCAAAAACCCAATGGCATTTCTTGTAGAAATAAATAAAGTAATCATGAATTTCATATGGAACAACAAAAGACCCAGAATAGCGAAAGCAATTCTAAGCAGGAAGTGTGAATCCAGAGTTCAAACTGTACTACAAAGCAATAGTAACAAAAACAGTGTGGTACTGGTATCAAAACAGGCAGATGGACCAATGGTACAGAATAGAGGACACAGAGACAAATCCACAAAATTACAACTTTCTTATATTTGAAAAAGGGCCTAAAAGCATGCAATGGAAGAAGGATAGCATATTCACAAATGGTGCAGGGACAACTGGAAATTCATATGCAACAAAATGAAACTGAATCCCTTTCTCTCACAATGCACAAAAGTTAACTCAAAATGGATCAAGGAGCCAGATATAAAATCAGAGACACTGCGTCTGATAGAAGAAAAAGTTGGCTACGATGTACATACTGTGGGGTTGGGCTCCAAATTCCTTAATAGGAAACCCATAGCCCAAGAGTTAATAAAAAGAATAAACAAATGGGACTTACTTAATCTAAAGAGATCTTTCTCAGCAAGAGAAAAAATAAGAGAGGTAAATAGAGAGCCTACATCCTGGGAACAAATTTTTACCCCTTACACTTCAGATAGAGCCCTAATATCTAGAATATACAAAGAACTCAAAAAAATTAAACAATGAGATAACAAATAACCCAATCAACAAATGGGCCAAGGATCTTAACAGACACTTCACAGAGGAGGACATACAATCAATCAACAAGTACATGAAAAAATGCTCACCATCTCTAGCAGTCAGAGAAATGCAATCAAAACCACCCTAAGATACCATCTCACTCCAGTAAGATTGGCAGCCATTATGACGTCGAACAACAATAAGTGTTGGTGAGGATGTGGGGTAAAGGGTACACTTGTACACTGCTTGTGGGACTGCAAATTGGTGAGTACAATATGGAAAGCAGTATGGAGATTCATGGGAAAGCTGGGAATGGAACCACCATTTGACCGAGATATCGCCCTTCTCAGACTCTTCCCTGAGGATGTTAATAGAGAGCAGTATAAGGATACTGCCACATCGATGATCATAGCGGCACAATTCACAATAGCTAGACTTTGGAACCAACCTAGATGCCCTTCAATAGACGAATGGATAATAAAAATGTGGCATCTATACACAATTGAGTATTACACAGCACTGAAAAATGACAAAATCATAGAATTTGCAGGGAAATGAATGGCATTAGAATAGATTATGCTAAGCGAATCTATCCAATCCTTAAAAAACAAATGCCAAATGTTTCCTTTTATATAGAGAGAGCAAATAAGAAGAGAACAGGGAGGAAGAACATGAGAAAAATATTAAAACTAAACAGAGATGAGTGGGGGGAGAGAAAGGGAGAGAGAAGGAAAAGCATATGGAAATGGTAGGAGACTACTCAATGTTACACAAAATTACATATAAGATGTTGTGAGGCTAAAGAGGGGAAAACAAGGGAGAGAATTAAACAACAGCAGATGAGGTAGAGAGGGAAGATGGGAGGGGAGGGGGAATAGTAGGGGATAGGAAAGGTAGCAGAATACAAAAATAACTAGTATGCTATTATGTAAAAACGTGAGTGTGTAACTGATGTGATTCTGCGATTTGTATTTGGGGTAAAAATGGGAGTTCATAACCCAATTGAGTCAAATGTATGAAAGATGATATATCATGAGTTTTATAATGTTTTGAACAACCAAAAATAAAAAGAATTGAATTTCCAATATTTGAGTCTTTTAACAACTTTATTTTTTAATAAAATTGTCTTTTATTTGTTATCTTACTTGCTGGTATCTGCCTTTCAGTTTTAAAAAACTATGAGCTGTAGCCATTCATCCATGTAGTATGTAAAAGAAAATTTTGAGTGTCTCCATGTTACCAGATTGGCAAGGCATCAAGGTTTCCTTCACAAACAAGGTGAAGGCTTTGCCATTAGAAATTTAACATTCTGCAAAACAATTTTTTTAACTTTCCAATTAAATTTCCAAAAAAATTTAGAAAAAGAAGAATATAATCCCCACAGTAAGAAGGCCTCAAAGTGGAGAAGTGGAGCATTTACGGCAGGCCTATTTGATCACTCCTGGTTCACAGGAAGCATGTCCAATCCACCCTGACGTTAGGCAAATGAGGGGCAAGGGAGCTTATTTTGGGCACTGGTTTGGCTGTGCCCCTCATGGAAAACTCCACCCACAGGTTATGATGTGTGTCTATATGGAAGAAGATGAGAACCATGTGGGAGTGTTTTGGTTTTAATTGTGGTCATTTGTGTGGTAGTTGGAAGAGATGACTGGGTCCACCTGGGCTTGAACTCTGATGTGATTCCCCTTAGAGAATGAGATTTGGAACTAACTTCAGAGAAGTATTGCCATAAATGTTGTTGGGATTTCAGGAGGCCACACATGAGAGTCGCCCTTGGAAACTGAGGTCTAGGCCAAGGGAGGCTTTCCAGAGAGCACTGGGAATCTCAGCTAGGATATCACAGGTTTTATTCTGAAAGACTTGGCAGCCATCGTTGAGAGTCAAAACACACATGACCTCACATTGTAGACCTCAATGGGCCTGGCTTCATGTGACAATTTGGCCACTCTTTGGGAAGCCTTGCCTGTGAGAGATCTCCAGATCCTTCATTAAAATGAGCTTCCTCAACATTTAATGGATCCTGAATGAATTGAAACCCACAGTACCAACAATTTCATCTGTGAAAAATAGTTAGATAAATACCATAAAATTTTAGAAATTCTCATGACCAGGTGGCACTGGAGAACCATTGGATGTCCTGTTGCTGATCATGAGTATACCAGACAGTGCCTTGATTGACTAGGTATCATGAAAATCGTGTAGAACAGAGATGCCAGTAAGTTGGAGCCTGCTGAGTAGTGGGCCTAGAGCAGTGGTGTGCAGGTGTGTGATAAAACATCTCTGGTGGGGCCATGTGGATCTGCCATTGACTTTCAAATGCCTTGAGACAGACACGGTGCAGCAAGCAGACCCTTCTATATAAAGGCATCTTGTTATATGGAGATTTTTCACGGCAATGTTTAGAATCAGGTTGCTATGGTCAAGGGGCAAGCTATGTGGGATAGAAGCCTAGTTGGTGCATTCTCATGCAGACACTGACCCACCACACGTGACAGAACTCCCTCCAGCACTGTGTCCCACTTGAACTCCTTGTATTTCGTGAAGCAAATACCAAACTCCCAGTGCAGCAGCAAGAAACAAAACGAAAAGTCGAGGATGACCAAATGGCTTCACAGTCCACATGGGGAGACACTTAGCCCCAGTGGCCACAATTTAGCTACAAAGAGAGAATTTAGCACTGCTGCCTCATGGTCATTGGAAAATAAGAAACCATGTCCTCCTGGTCACATAGATGCAGACCTAGCTTTGATGGTCTCACTACATCGGAAGTTAAAGCTCCTGAAAACAACATATATTTCAAGTGCCCAAGCTCAGAGGCAATTTCTCAAGAAGTGTTTAGGCCAGCAGATCTCCATGTTTGTGGAGTGTTTACCATGTCACTTACTTTTGGAAACTGCTCTATCAACTCCAAGGTTGTGAATTCCTGAGCATTTTCCATTCTAAATATATATTCACAGATTTTCTAACTCTTCTCCTCTAATTCTGACTTACTTGTGGCGAAGGGAATGTCAAGTCATTGTTCTGGATGAGAGAGAGAAGATTTTGTTTAGCACATATTTGCATAAACATTGGATTCATTTTACAATTTTCTGTTTGAAATACTGAATCCCTGACACTAACCCATACCCTACTAAACTCTGACTACTAATCCTAATATAATGGAGAAAAATAACCCAAACAGAATAGAAATACAAGCATTTCAGAGGAAGCATGGTGTATAGTTGGACTTACCTTTTGCATGATATAAGGTAGGAGTTATAAATCTAGTCAATTATTTGTTGAAATAATTCTCCATGTGTTTTTAAAGTTAAGAAATATGTGAATTCCTGTCTCCCTTTCTCTGTAGCCTATTAAGCAAATGTATTTTTATATGCACAAATAGAATCCTACCTGGTTTCACATGTACATTCTTGTGAGGTGGCTGAATTGGCAGATACAAATTGTGAGAAGAGATCACTCCTCCTAAACGCTGTTTTAACAGAAAATTCAACCCATGAGTGAGCTTCCTAGATGAACAACACTATACATATATTACTGTTCAGTAAAATGAATATTTTGGGATATGCGGATGAGTTATTTTTCATGATGAATTTCAGTTGGCATATATATTGCTACATTATAATGTGTGTGTGTTTGTGTGTCTATATATATATATATTCTCCAGATTTACCAAAATATGAAATATATGTGTCTTCTTATACACCGCCTGAATTCATTCATATTCATATATGTGGATTTATAATCAACTTTTAACAAGTTTATTCTCAGAAATATGCATCCACTGAAATACATATTTGTTTCCTAGTACTGAAAACTAACTTCAGGGAAGGGTGCTTACAAATCGTAATATTTCTACAGTAACTGACCAAGTTTAACATCAATGCAAGTAGATTCCTATTGGATGTGATGTGTTTATTAAAGTTCATTTTTATTCAAACCTTGTACGTTATTATTTCTTCAGTTTATAGACATCATAAAATATATCCTTTCATTCACAAATTCACAAATTTATAAATATTTGGTTCACTTTCAATCACTTCCTCCTTCAGAACACTTATATTTCTCCATGTTTCTTGACTCGTCTTTTCACTAGACTTCTTTCTAAACACATTATTTTCGATTCCATAATCATTTTTGAAGCAAAACTCATTCACTATTCATGATAAACGGTAACCCTAAGATAACCATTAGATATGTAAGTGGTTGGAATGAATGTATGTATATCAATAAATGATTTCTTCTATTTTTTCAGATATCAATACAATCCATTATTTAAATTTGGAACCAGTCATATAATTTATTCACATTATGGTCTATTAATGCATCATCTCTATATTCATGAACACAGGGTAAGCCTATTAGTATCCCCAGTACTAATTTATATCTTTTCAAAATATTTCCCCCAGAAATGGTGGAAGAAATACTCATGTCACCTGATCTTCATATACATATTATCACAGTAATATTTTGGACACAAAATGCGAAGGTCACCCTTATGATTGTACCAAAGCCTCAATGGAATGTGAACATGGATTACTAAATATATCCATGTCCAGGTTGCCTAATGCTCTCAAATGTCAATCTTATTGGTGACTACAAATTTGTTTCTTCTTAAGATTATGTATTCAACCTCAACCCTGTTGAAAATCTTTAATCCTATCATGTTATACTTTGCCAGATTTCCTAATGTCTCTATTGATGTCTGCTTTCCTACATATTTTCCCCAGTTCATCATTGTGCCTGACTCTTCACATATGGTATCATTTATATTCACTCTCTAACCAAAACCGTATTGCTAAAGAACATTTGGTCCAAATCCTAGACTCACTCTTCCTCCTAAACCTACTGACTATCTTCCTAATCCTACACACAATCCCTTTTTGACTGGATGTTCTCTTCTACATTTAATCATCTGAGGTACAGGGTCTTATGCCATTGTATATCAATTTAACTGAGACCTCGGTGCAAAACATAACTCAAGCTAAGGATCCCAATCAAGGGTCCAAATCCTTCTGGGCTTCAAATATTACCTAGATTTCTGTTTTCATACTTATGCTTTCCCTCTATATTCTTATAAATATCGCTGGTTCCCAATACAATTATTCATCCAGCAGAATGATTTCCAACCCAAATCGAACATGCTATTAACCCTGACCATACAATATTCCCTCAATCTCACTTTACAGAAGAGCAGGGACAAAGTTCGTATTACAATACAGGAAGTTAGGGGATCTTCCACCTGCTGAGTACCTCAAAATCCATGCAGAAATTATCCCTGGAGAAGATGCAGGCAGCTATGAAGGACCTGAGAGAACAAAAGTCATATTCCATCGCAAACAACATGGTCAGGATGAAAGGATGTGTCTGAGTCAGCCTCTCTATTCTTAATGTAGGGAAGATGGACCAAACTAGGCCTGTGTGGAGAGCTGTTCCCAGGTGACTATGGTTTCTATACCATTCTAACATGTGAAAGTATCACAGGAAGTAGGGCAGCCTCCATGTCAGGAGACAATAGGAAGAAACTGTTAGGACAAAGTGGTGGCCAAGACAGTGACCTCATTCATTTTCTGAAGGTAGTGACCTCACCTCACTTCCTTGGTGATGGAGGTCTCTGAATTTTGTGATCCAGGAAGCCAGGCACCCTGAGCCAGTCCCAGTCGCAGTCACAGTGGGCTCATTTCTTTGGATTTACCAAGGACAGAGTCAGTCTTTCTTGGTACCTACTGATGTAAGGGTTGCCAAATACCAAGAAAGCTGTGAAGAGGGGTCTTTCCTGAGAGCATAGGAGTTGGCTCACCACTGCCTCCTTACAAATTCACAGATTTGATGAAGGAGACCAGATCTGAGACAGAAAGGCCATTTCTGGGTTACATCGTATGTCCTACCAGTCAGAGGACACTCCAGATAGTCACAGACCTACTTGGAAGAAGGAGGTGCATTTGTGGGTGTTGGTTTGTGTTTGTGGTTTTTTCTCATGATCTGAGAATAGGTAAAAAAGGAGGTTTGTTTGGTATGGAGTGGACTGTTTCTAGTAAGTCATTTGACAAGGAGACTGTTTCTGTGTCTGTGTATCCCACTGTGTTTTTCTTTGTAGATATTAGAAAAGAAAATAGCTCATTGGGTGTGTCCTGTCTAGTAGAAAACTTCCCAGTATGCATCCTTCCCAATTAATGAATGGACTGAGGCTTGCCTTATCCATGGGCAACACCTGCTATCTACCTATGTTCTCATTTTGTTCCTGAATTCTGGCCACTCTAAAGATTAGTATCATGTATTTTTGTACAAGATACGTACCACCTCCAAGCTCTGTGACATAGCCATGTACTGGATAGCTGAAGGGAATGGCGAGCATCTCAGAAAACTCACATGTCAGAGTAACCAGGAAAGTCTCCTAGGAGAAACCCTGCTTGGGGGCTTTTGATTACCTATTGTTCTGTTGCTCTGAATGTCAGAAAGGTCTTTGCCTCAGGCCAAACCTTAGTGAAGCCTGAAGAAAAGAGTTTTCAAATGGAAATGAATGGGAATCACCTGTGGCTTTTTACTTCATTGCTTTGGAAAGGGATTTGTCTGAATCAGCCTCTTGGCCCTGTGTGAGCCTGTGGTTTAGATTTTCAGCACCTGATGTATCTAGAGAAAGATCCCATGTGGGCATCCAAAACCAAAATGGAAAAATAGATCAGTCATTGTACATGAAGCCTCTCGCCTTCCTCTGTAATATTAATGACCTCCATCAAGTGAGAATAGGGATCATTTGTGTCAAATGAGTTCTTCAAAGCCCTGCAGAGGCTGGACAATAGGTGCTTGCGTTTTCTCATGACTCCAATTCACACAAAGAATCTATACCCCACAGTCAGTAGGCCTCAAATTTGAGAAGTGGAGCAGTATTAACAGCAGTCCTATATGATCACTTCTGTTTCACAGGAATGTTGTCCAGGCCACCCTGACTTTAGGCAAATGAGGGGCAAGTGAGATTATTTTTGACACTGTCTTGGGCTGTGCCCCTCATGGAAACCTCCAGCTAGAGGTTATGATTAGTGTCTATATAAAAGAAGAAGAGGGCCCTGTGGGAGTGTTTTGGTTTTAATTGTCGTCATTTGTGTGGCAATTGGAAGAGATGCCTGGGTCCACCTGGGCTTGAACTCTGTTGTGATTCCCCTTAGAGACTGAGTTGTGGAACTGAGCTCAGAGAAGTATTGCCATGAATTGTGTTGAGATTTTTGGAGGCCAAGCATGAGATTCGCCATTGGAAACTGAGATCTAGGCCCAGGGTGACTTTCCACAGAGCACTGGGAATCTCAGCCAGGATATCACAAGATTTTATTTTGAAAGATTGTCAGCCATAGTTGAGAGTCAAAACACACATGGAATTCACATTGTAGACCTCAATGGGCCTGGCTTCATGTGACCTTTTGCCCACTCTTTGGGAAGCCTTGCCTGTGAGAGTTCTCCAGACCTTTCATTGAAATGAGATTCCTCACCTTTTAATGGTTCCTGTATAAATTGAATCCCACAGTGCCTCCAACTTCATTATTGAAAAATATCTAGATAAATACCATGAATTTTTTGAAATTACCATGACCAGGTTGCACTGGAGAACCTCTGGATGTCCTGTTGCTGATCATGACTGTACCAGACAGTGCCTTGATTGACTGGGTTTCATGGAAAAAGTGTAGAACATAGATGCCAGAAAGTTGGAGCCTGCAGACTAGTGGGCCTAGAGCAGTGGAGTGTAGGTGTGTGAAAAAAACATTTCTGGTGGGGCCACGTGGATCTGCCATTGGCTTAGAAATCACTTGTGACTGACATGGTACAGCCAGCAGACTGTATGTAAAGGCATCTTATTATATGGAGAGGATTCCTGCCAATGTCCAGAATCAGGTTGCTATTGTCAAGTTGAAAAGCTATGTGGGATTGAAGCCCCACTGGTGCATTTTAGTAACCCACCACACGTGAGAGTACATCCTCCAGCACTGTGTCCCAGTAGAACTCCTTGTATTTCGTGAAGCCAATACCAAACTCACAGTGCAGCAGTAAAAAACACCACGAAAGTGGATAATGACCAAATGGCTTTTCAGACAACACAGTTAGATACTTAGACCCCAGTGGCCAAAGTTTACCTACAAAGAGAGAATTCAGCACTGCTGCCTCATGTTCACTAGAAAATAAAAAACCATGTCATCCAGGTCACATAGATGGAGACCCAGAATTGATGGTCTCACTACAAAGGAAGCTAAAGCTCCTGACAACAACATATATTTTAACTGCCCAAGCTCAGAGGCAGTTTCTCAAAAAGGCTAGCAGAGCTCCATGTTTGTGGAGTGTTTACCCTCTCTCTTTTTGTAACCCGTTCTACCTCCTACAAGTTTGTGAACTCCTGAGCATTTTCCTTTCCACATATGTATTCACAGATTTTCTAACTTTTCTCCACTAATTGTTTCTTATTTGGGGCGAAGGTAATGTCAAAGCATTGTTCTGGATGAGAGTGGAAAGATTTTTGTGTAGCACATATTTGCATACACATTAGATTCATTTTCCTATTTTCCATTTGAAATACTGAATCCCTGACCCTACCCCATACCCTACTAGACTCTGACTACTAATCAAAATATGATGGAGAAAAAGAAACTTAACAGAATAGAAATACAGGCCTTTCATAGGAGTCATGGTGTATACTTGGACTTGCCTTCGGCTTTATCAATGGTATGTGTTATAAATCTAGTCAACTTTTCATTGTAATACTTCTCCATGAGTTTTTAAAATTAACACATATGTAAATTTCTGTCTCACTTTCTCTGTAGCCTATTCATCACATGTATTTTTTAATGCATCTTTAGAATTCTACCTGGTATCACATGTACATTCTTGTGAGCTTGCTTATTTTGGAAGATACAAATTGTGAGAAGAGATCGCTCGCTCTAAATACTGATGGAACTGCAAATTCTACCTATGGGTGAATTTCCTAGATGAACAGTATTATGCATAAATAAATGTTCAGTAAAATGAATATTTTTGGATACGTGGATGATATCTATTTTATTATGATTTTCGAATGGCATATATATTGCTACATTTTAATGTCTGTGTATGTGAGTATCTAATTATCTATCTATCTATCTATCTATCTATCTATCTATCTATATATATAGATATAGATATCTACTCTTTAGATTTTCCAAAATATGAAATATATGTGTCTTATTATACACTTTCTAAATTCACTCATGTGTGTGTATGTGGATTTATAATCAAATTTTTACAAAATAATTCTTAGAAATATTCATCCACCTTAAATACATATTTATTTCCTAGTACTGAAAACTAAATTCAGTGAATGGTGCATACAAATCGTAATATTTCCACAGTGACTGACCCAGTTTCACATCAATGCAAGTAGACACCTATGGGACCATGATGTGTATTTTGAAGTTCATTTTTATTCCACACTGATACATTACTATTTCTGCAGTTTATGGACATTATAGGATATATCCTTTCATCCACAATTTCACAAATTTATAGGCATTTGGTTCACTTTCAATCACTTCCTATTTCAGAACACATGTATTCCTCCATGTTTCTTGACTGTTCTTTTCATAAGATTCTTTCCAAACACATTATTTTTGATTTCCATAATCATTTTTGAAGCAAAACTCAGACACTCTTCATGATAAACCATAATGCTAATATTACCATTAGATGTATAACTGGTTAGAATGAATTTATGTATATCAATATAAAATTTCCTATATATTTTCAGATATCAATTCAATCCATTATTTAAAGTTTGAACCAGTTATATGATTTATTCACAGTATGGTCTATTAAGGCATCATCTCTATATTCATAGACCGATGGTATACCTATTTGTATCCCAAATACTAATTTATAAGTCTTTAAAATATTGCTTTAAGAATTGGTGGAAGAAATACTCTAGTCACCTGATATACATACACATTTTATCACAGTAATATTCCTGACACAAAATGCAACGGACACACTTATGATTGTACCAAAGCCTATATTGAAAGTGAGCATGTATTACTAACAACATCCAAGTCCTGATTAACTAATGATCTCAAATATCATTCCTATTGGTGACTACATATTTGTTTTTTCCTAAGATTAAATATTGAATCTGAACCCTGTTAAAAATGTCTTATCTTATCACTCACTTTGTACTTTGCCTGATTTCCTAATGTCTCTATTGATATCTGATTTCCTACACATTTTCCCCAGTTCATCACTGTGACTGACTCTTCAAATATGCTGACATTTACTTTCACTCTTTAACAAAAACCCTATATCTAAAGAACATTTGGTCCAATTCCTCGACTCACTGAAATGGGTTCTTCAAAGCCCTGCAGAGGGTAGCCCATAGGTGCTTGATTTTCTCATGACCCCAATTCACATAAAGAATCTATGCCCCACAGAGAGTAGGCCTCAAATTGGAGAAGTAGAGCAGTATTAATGGCAGGCCTATTTTATCACATCTGGTTCACAGAAAGGGTTTCCAGGCCACACTGAGTTTAGGCAAATAAGGGGCAAGTGAGCTTATTTTGGACACTTCCTTAGGCTGCGCCCCTCATGGAAACCTCCAGCAAGAGGTTATGATGAGAGTTTATATTGAAGAAGATGAGGGCCATGTGGGAGTGTTTTGGTTTAATTGTGGTCATTTGTGTGGTGGTTGGAAGAGATGACTGGGTCCGCATGGACTTCAACTCTGGAGTGATTCCCCTTAGAGACTGAAATAAACTCAGAGAAGTATTGACATGAATTGTGTTGGGATTTTAGGAGGCCACACATGAGAGTTGCCCTTGGAGACTGAGATCTAGGCTCAGGATAGCTTTCCAAAGAGCACTGGGAATCTCAGGCAGGATATCACATGACTTTATTCAGAAAGACGTGGCAGCCATTGTTGAGAGTCAAAACACACATGGACCTCAATTGTAGACCTCAATGGGCCTGGCTTAATGTGACCTTTTGGCCACTCTTTGGGAAACCTTGCCTCTGAGAGTTCTCCCGAGCTTTAATTGAAATAAGCTTCCTCACCCTTTCATGGTTCCTGAATAAATTGAAAGCCACAGTGCCTCCAACTTCATCCTTGAAAATTGGCTAGATAAATACCATGAATTTTTTAAATTTCCATGAACAGATGGCACTGGAGAACCTTTGGATATCTGTTGCTGATCATGAGTGTACCAGACATTGCATTGATTGACTGGGTTTCATGAAAATGGTGAGAACAGAGGTGCCAGAAAGTTGGAGCCTGCTGATTAGTGGGCCCAGAGCAGTGGTGGGCAGGTGTATGATAAAACATCTGTCGTGGGGACACGTGGTTCTGCCATTGGTTTCCGAATGACTTGTGACTGACATGTTGCAGCCAGCAGAACCTTACAAGTAAAGGGACCTTGTTATATGGAGAGGTTTCAGGGCAATGTTCAGAATCAGGTTGCTATGGACATGGGTGCAAGCTTTTTGGGATAGAAGCCTGGTTGGTGCATTCTCCTGCAGACCCTCAACCACTACACGTGAGAGTACTCCCTCTAGCACTGTGTCCCAGTTTTTCTCCTTGTATTACGTGAAGCCAATACCAAACTCCCAGTGCAGCAGTAAGAAACACCACGAAAAGTGGAGTATGACCAAATGGCTTCACAGATCACATGGTTAGACACTTAGACCCCAGTGTCCTCAGTTTACTAACAAAGGGAAAATTCAGAACTTCTTCCTCATGTTCAATAGCATATAAGGAACCATGTCATCCAGGTCACATAGATGCCAACCCAGGTTTGATGGTCTCAATACAAAGGAAGCTAAAGCTCCTGACAACAACAAATTTTTCAAGGGCCCAAACTCAGAGGCAGTTTCTCAAAAACTCATTAGGCCACCAGAGTTCCATGTTTGTGGAGTGTTTACCCTGTACCTTACTTTTGGAAATTCCTCTACCACCTCCAAGGTTGTGAACCCCTGAGCATTTTCTTTTCCAGATATATATTCACAGATTTTCAAACTCTTCTCCACTAATTGTGTATTACTTGTGGCGAAGGAAATATCAAGGCATTGTTTTGGAGGACAGTGGGAAGATTTTTGTCTAGCAAATATTTGCATACACATTAGATTCATTTTCCTATTTTCCATTAGAAATACTGAATCCCTGTCACTAACCCATACCCTACTAGACTCTGACTACTAATCTTAATATGATGTAGAAAAAGAAACCTAACAGAATAGAAATACAGGCCGTACATAGGAGGCATGGTGTATACTAGGACTTGCCTTCTGCTTTATCAAGTGTATGTGTTATAAATCTAGTCAACTTTTTATTGTAATACTTCTCCATGAGTTTTTAAAGTTAACACATATGTACATTTCTGTCTCCCTTTCTCTGTAGCCTATTCATCTCATGAAATTTATTATGCATATTTAGTATCCTACCTGGTATCACACGTACATTCTTGTGAGCTTGCTGTTTTAGGATGATACAGATTGTGAGAAGAGATCACTCCCCCTAAATACTGATGGAACTGAAAATTCAACGTATTGGTGAATTTCCTAGATGAACAGCATTATACATAAATCCATGCTCAGTAAAAAGAATATTTTTGGATATGAGGATGATATATATTTCATAATGAATTTTGATTGGCATACATATTACTACATTTTAATGTCTGTGTTTGTATCTATATATATATTTTTTTTTCTCCAGATTATTCAAAATATGAAATATATGTGTCTTATTATACACTCATTAATTTAACTCATGTTCCTATATGTGGATTTATAATCAAATTTTCACAAGATTATTCTCAGAAATATTCATCCACATGAAATACATATTTATTTCCCAGTACTGAAAACTAACTTTGGTGAATGGTGCTTACAAATACTAATATTTGTACAGTAACTGACCCAGTTTAACATCAATGCAAGTAAAATCCTATGGGACATGATGTGTATTTTGAAGTTCATTTTTATTCAACACTGGTACATTACAATTTCTTCAGTTTATGGACATCATAGGATAATACTTTTCATCCACAAGTTCACAAATCTGTACGCATTTGGTTCACTTGCAATTACTTGCTGTTTCAGAACATATGTATTCCTCCATGTTTCTTGAGTGTTCTTTGCATGAGATTATTTCCAAACATATTATTTTCGATTTCCATAATCATTTTTGAAGCAAAACTCCCACACTCTTCATCATAAACCATAATGCTAAAATTACCATTAGATGTATAACTGGTTAGAATGAACTTATGTATATCAATATAAGATTTCCTATATATTTTCAGATATCAATTCAATCAATTATTTAAAGTATGATCCAGTTATATTATTTATTTACAGTATGGTCTATTAAGGCATCATCTTTATAATCATAGGCACAGGGTACACGTACTTGTGTCCCCAATACTAACTTATCAGTCTTAAAATGTTGCTTTCAGAAATAGTTGAAGAAATACTGTAGTCACCTGATATACATTTACATTTCAACACAGTAATATTCCTGACAAAAAATGCAAAGGACACCCTTATGATTGTACCAAAGCCTAAATTTAATGTGAGCATGTATTACTAACAACATCCATGTCCTGATTAACTAA